>NC_043975.1:37254869-37592369 GCF_902148855.1 Sphaeramia orbicularis | reverse complement strand
GTCCTTCTTAGTCGAGTAACTCTTCACTGCACAGTACAAGGTTCCTAAAGGCCACAACAAGACAATATGATAAGACAAATATGCCTGAACTTCACTGGAGACAAATTATTATTTTGGCCTGGTGAAAGTAGGACAGAGATGCACATTATGTAATAGTTGTTAAACAGCACTCCCTTGTGGCAATATGATTAATACTGAGTCTTGGCAGTGATCCAATGAAGTGGTTTCATTCATAATAAATCATATCGTGTAATAATCCCAGACACACCCTTTCAGACCAAGCTCTGGTACAGTTACAGAATCACACAACAGCGTAGTGATCGTTTCTGTATGATGAGATCAGACCTGACTGCAGGAGCACGCTGTTAGAACATGACATGACTGCAGATAAATGTCATACCTCCCAGCTGGAGTCCAGTATCCTCATCTTCTTCTCCTTCCCACAGTTCCAGGTAAGGAGCAGGAAACCAAGCCAGATGCTTCTCCTCATTCTCCACCAGCCACCAACCTGGACAGAACATCACAAATATACTTAAAACTGAGAGAAAAGTTCATACAAGTAGATCTGAACCTGCAAACAGGAAACCAGGACATAAATACTCCTTGAATGTATGTTTATTTATAAGGGTAAGATTTGATTCAGTAACGGTCTTCATATAATGTACCTGCAGGGTCTTTGATCAGGACATCCAGCTTCTCATCCAGAGCAGCCTTAAATGGACGATTTTTGGTGTCCTTTGTCTCATAAGCAGCCACACAGCGGTAAGTCTGGGTGACAAATGGGTGAGTGACGCTGCCTGCAGTCTGGTGGGTAACATCTGCCCCTCCGGCAGCCGACTGATCATCTGACAGGAGGATCATGACGCTGTGCAGGAGAATGATTATGATGAAAACAGTCAGTCAGAGACATGATGCAACACTGGCTCCTATCAGCATCCCCTGACATCATCATCATCATCCTACCTGTTCTTGGTGAAGTCTGGCTGCAGGTCATGG
Source organism: Sphaeramia orbicularis (assembly GCF_902148855.1). Taxonomy (NCBI): domain Eukaryota; kingdom Metazoa; phylum Chordata; class Actinopteri; order Kurtiformes; family Apogonidae; genus Sphaeramia; species Sphaeramia orbicularis. The sequence goes on along the minus strand of NC_043975.1, from coordinate 37,591,373 downwards.
TCTTTGGGGTGGAAGAACTGTGTGACCTCTGAACTCTGTGTGACGTTTTGGTCACACTTGAGAAGCTGATCACAGTAGTTATTGAGGAATTTCATGCGTTGGACAAATCTTTTGGGTCCTTTCTGTGAGCGACTGCTCTTCCTGGCTTCACCTGGAAACGCAAAAAGAAATGACAAAATACAGCCAGATTTATATTTGCAACACATTCCCATTAAGGTGTTAGATGCATTATTTGTGTTGAATGAATATGACACAGAAAATGAAAGACATTGTAGAAAACTGCTTTAATAAGTAAGATGTGACACAGTAACAACAATCTTACCTCTAAATTTAGGGATGACTCTGTTCTTTCTGTCAAAAGGATTCAGGCGAGGAAACCTTTTCTTCAGCCCTCTCTATAAAATGTTAAAATAAAATTTGAAAAATCATGATGCCTTACTTTACTATAATATAAATGTATGAACATCTGTGTGACTTACATGTAATGTCTTGAAATCCTTAAAGGATCTGTAGATAATCACTTCAGTGTGGTCAGACCACATCACAGACAGCATGAACACCTTTGGACATGGAAAAAGCAAATGGTCACAAACAGACACAATTACAGCACATAACTGTCAAAACAAATTTAACTATAGCCATAAAGAAGTCTTAGGGCTGTTAAGTGAGATTGTAAATTACCTTAAGTTTTGGCATGTCCCTGTGAACCACTCCAATCATGCGGGCACTCACTACAATTCGCTGCTCACTGGTCATTGTGGCTCCTCTCTGTCTTTGTGCAGGATTATTGAGAATCAGTTTCAGTGGTGACCTATCAGGAGACCTGCCTCTGCTGTTCTGCCAGGTCAGGATCTGCAGAGGCTATAAATACTCACCTGAAGGAGGAGGAGCCTCAAGTTATAGAAAAACAAACACGTGCAGACCGGAATAAAGACTGAAAAAAAAAAAAAACAGTGTTGGTGAAGCCGGAGGAGCAGGTTCCAAAAATAATAATATCACAGATGCGGAGGAATGTCGGATGATGTAAGATGCCCTTCACATCAGAAATGCTCATTGTCTTCCCTTCTCTCTCTGTCCTCACCTAACTTTGTTGAAAATTACGCAGTACTGTAATCGAAAGCGCATCTTTTACTCATAGTACAAGTCATTTCATTGGCCACACAATGACAGAGTTTACACATTGTCTTTCTCAACTCGTTACATACGGGGCTGATGAACGAGGTATCATTTTTGATCCACAGGCTCTCCTGAGTCACGTCTATACTACACTCATGGTTTATGCATAAAAACAACCAGACAAAGGACTAAAAAAAGAAATACAATGCGCCCAAGCAGGTTTCTGCCCTACTTAACAAAGGTGAGATACATGAGTCACATAACTTATATTAATCATCACTCATGTTAAAGACTTAAATGTCTACAAAGGAAAAATTACTTAACATTTTTTCCAGATTCGAAAGTATTTTCCCCACAAAAAGAGTATTTGGTTCTATATTGATTTTGGAGAGCTCTACTCAAAGAGTTACTTTTACTCTTTTTAGGGTAAAAGTAGAGTAGGGTAGAGTAAAGTAACCTTTTCTTCAATTTGAGAACATTTTACTCAGGAAAATAACAAATGACTTGATCTGACTTAGACATGGTGTTCACTTTGACTGGAGGCAGGTGGCATGAGAAGCCACGCTGCTAAGAAAAATATTGAGAGAATAGTATTTAGTGAAAACAAAACCAAGTAATCGGAATACATCGTTATGCTTTGGTATAACACTAAAGACAACAGTTGAAGAAATAGGATCATATCAGTTTCTTCAGTAAAAGTGCTAATACACACTGTAAAAAATACTCCACCACAAGAAAAAGTATTGTATTTTAAAACTTATGTCATCAAACATAGCCTAAATATTGAGTAGAATCATACAAATGCAGTAAAGGTGTCAAAGGTCAGTGTTTATTGTCCAGTAACCTGGGCAATTAAATTCAACCACTGTCAGTAATGTATGTTTCAGGCTTCTATTTTGTTTATTTTAATTTTAATTCAATATCTGTGTGAAGAAACACAGAACCACTACTTTTACCCAGAGTCTGTTAAACCTATAGGTCTGTATTTTAATTAGAAAGCACCACTCGCTGTTGTTTATTGTTTGGGCCTGTAATCAATAGCATAACTGTTATAAACAGTGTCTCTATGATTTTACCTTTCACTTGCTTCATCTGAATTTTGACTTGTCTAACTTGTTTTTTTTTAGAAGGAACTTGACTTAACTTGCGGGATTTTCACCACAGAAACTTTGGAGTTGGTTGAGACTTGGAGGTTCAGACTTTGGACCTGCTTGCTGCTCCCTCCCACTGAGCATGAAAATATGTGTCCTGGTCTGAGAGCACAGACGACACTCTTTTGGTATGTTGTTCCCTGTTGAGTTAACCTGTTTAGCATTGACCACTGATGCTTTGATGATATGTTAAGATGCCTCTACCAGGTCTGAGAGACTTACCTTCCCTCCCCCTGGGTGTGAATCTTTCCCCCCTTGCTGGAGTGCAACCCCCTCCCCTTTTCTCTTGAATGTAAATTCCCTGGCTCCTTCCTGGAGTACAACCCCTTTTAATTTATTTCTTTGTTTGTCTTTAGTTTTCTGTTCACTGCTTTAAAGTAACTGCATAAATACTATCTAAAAATGTAGTTTCAGGGTCAGACTACCGAAACAGACTAAATAAAGCTACACTCATTGCAGCAAACTTTGAACCAGGTTTTGAGATTTTCTTCAACACCACTTCTGCCAGTTCATGGCCAGATGTGAACAAGCAGCTGTATGCAATGACTTAGGAGTCAGACCTAGTGATGGGTGATTTACCAAAGAATCATTCAAAAGAATCAATGAGTTGAATTGATTCGCAAATGCAAGTAAATCAATTCTGCATTGTTTTGCTAATATAATAGTAATAGTCGGACTGAGTTGCTGAATCATTTCTGTGAACCGTTCAGTCAAGCTCTGAGTTGCTGAATCTACTGAACCACTGAACAAGACTAGATACCCCATATTGGAGTGTATGGAGTGTAGAGTATGAAGTGCTGACGTGGGTTTGAGCCTAGGCATTGAGAATAAATAAATGTATTTGGAATGGTTTTGCTACAGTCTGATGAATTGAAATAATTGAGTTAATTAAAAGAATCAGATTTCCCACTACTAGTCAGAACAGGCTTTCTAGTAAGAAAAATAGTCTGAAAAGAACAGTTTTATCTGCAAAGATATGACTTTTGTGAACCAGTTTGTGAACAGGCAACGTAGACAAGCACATGGGGCCACAAACAACTTAGGACTGAAAAACTTTTCTTTGCAAAATCTCATTCTTGTACATGTTAATGCACTCTGACTTTGTGTTTATATTGTTCTTTAGATGTTGAAAATCCCACTAATGTAAATAAACATCCTTTGGTATCACAAGTTTGATGGTAATAGTTACCTGTTGATGGGTCACAACAAACTTTGGGATCAACACGTGTTTTTTCACGTGTCTCTGATTCTGACTCTTGTCATTAGCAGATTTTTACTGCAGATTTCAGAGCCACAGACCTCTTGTGCAGTGTGGGAAGACTCCTGAGACCTCATACACTCAGGCGTTGACATCCTCTGAGGTCAAACACAAAGCTGGACAGTCCTGACCTTTTACACTAAAATCCTGTGTTCTTTGTGTGTGTGTGTGTGTGTGCGTGTGTGTGTGTGTGTAGGTGTGTGGGTGTGTGTGTGTGTGTGATAAAGTCCTGGCATAACTTCAGACGACCGCTCCATACCTGCGTCCGTACGATGAGTGTTCGGGATAACCCCCTCTGACTCCGGCCCTCACATGGAAATCCTGACTTTGATGAAACACCTGCTCCCCCCTCGCCAGCGTACACACACGTACACATCCACACCCACGCTTGTTGTTCCAGACACACTTGCCAAGCTCTCTGCGCTAGCTCCTGATAAGGGATATTGCTGCCAGATGACAAGTGTGAAGTGGCTGCACGTGCCAAAAGAGGTTTTAATTATGTGATTTTCTGAGACATTCCGGGATCCCTGTATTACAAAAGAACTGAGAAAATAGCATGAATGCTGTTTTCTAAATATTTGTCTTTAACTATTGCATTAAACATGAAAGATGTAAAATATACCTATATATGTGTTACAAAAATAAGCCCTTATTGAATGTGCTGATGAAGCCTAAGTTAGAATATGTTGTTTTTCTACATTTGTTTTCAATAATAGGTAAATTACCTGTATTTTTTGTCTTTGTTAGGTGATGACTGTAAGAGGTGGATACTGAAGACACTTAGAATTCTATCATTTTCATTTTTGAGCTTTTTATCAATAAGTGAAACTGGTTAACGTCCCATAAGTTATAAGACAATGTCATATACATAATTATAATAAAATGTCTCAGACTATTCCAAGTCTTTGCTCATTAAGTAACCTTTAATGCATGCAATGGTTCTTGTGCTGGACAAATATACAGTTTTTCAAAAACCAAAGTAATCCATAATGTGCTTGACCATTAACCCATGCCATCTCTTCGTTCTGAGGTCAGTCTGCTGGTCATGCTGTGCTGCACTCTGCACACTTTGTTTTCTCTGCCTCCCTCATTTGGATCTGCAGAAAGGATGTCTACAGCCTAAGATTCATAGACATATTTCACCTAAATTATGTATTTCTCTTTCGTTTCGGAACGTGCATACATGCGTCATTCTCTCTGTTCTCTCTGAAACACTGTTAAAGTGATTATGAAGAGACATATTCTCTTCATTGTCCATCTTGGATCAACAACTGAGTAATGATTTTTGACCCATATAAAGTTTGTTCATCTGGAATTAAATTCAGAACTTGTTTCGTCAATCTCCTGTACTGAGCAATCTACGTTCTTTGGTCATTCTTATACCTGCTTGTGCAAAATTTCTGGTCAGCATTGCAAAATATCAAGAGTGTTCCCCACGTGTTGAAGCCCAGCCTCCTCGCAAACTGTCATTTTTGTAAAAAAAAAAAATAATAATGGTACGGCCACACATGTTACATAATCTGTTTTTCATCTCAAGCTATTAGTTCTCCACACTACATTTCTGGACATAACATTTAAAGCTCACAGATGATGTTTGTCTGGGTCTTTGTGGGGATGAGTGCAGAATTCAGCTGTGTAATGCATCTCTGGTCCTGCATTCAAACCTGGGATTATCCATTCTCTCTGTCCAAAAAAAAAAAAAAAACAGTACCTGAATGTTTTTCATGGGGATTTTACACAGAGCATCATTTTGTTTGATTTGGACTGGCTTGACAATCACCTCTTTGTCTTCGCTGAGTCTGACAATGGAAATACCAGTGAAATATTACAGGTGCAGGGCTCTTAGGTTTTGTTTTTCTCTGTGCTGGATATTTACAAGAATAACCATGTTATCATTCATGATGCAATCGCGTGCAAAAAAAACATCATTCATCATTTTCTTGTGACAAACGAATATGTTTTATGGCTTTAGACCAACACGAAGGAACATTTTTTTTTTTATTAGTACAAAATGTGAGTACGTGACATACTTTAGCCATGGTTTACAGCTCTGACCACAGCCCCTGACAAATATTATCAAATTACAACCTCAACCTCTTACAGAAAAGCTAAGAGGAAATCACTGGCTCATAAGGAAGTAGTTCAGTGTCCATTTTAATTATACTGACTCACACCACTAGTCCAGCAATTTGGGAAAACTGTAGAAATAAAAATGAACACACCTGACTTTATCTGCTGTGAGTGAAGGACATGTATTCTGAATTTCTGAATTAATATGCAGGGCTTTAGAAATAAAAAGAACCTAAATTAAAACTTGAATTAAAACTTTCAGTTTTAATTCAAGGGTTTAAAAAAGATTGCATTAAACATTTAGGCATTAGACTTTCAAACAAAGTCTCTCCTTTTGTAGAGGCTTAAAGATAACTGGACAAACTAAGACCATTCTAAATATGACCATTTGTTTTGAATACTTGCATCCAAATGTTCTACAAACTATGGACATCACCACACGCTGGAGGAATCTATTTGTGGACGTGACTGCATTTCTAAAATAAACATTTTGGCATAGATTGACATCTTGTGAACATAATACTGATTAGCTAAGGTGTGCAGATAAGGTTTAAGGCTTCACAGGAGTTCATAAAAGTCTTCTTATCACAAGTTGAAGGAAGAAGTGCAGTAGGAAAAGCAGGAAGTGGCTGTAATTCTGCAGCTAGTTATGGGAAAGCCACATTTAGTGCACAGCAGTACACAAACACAACAACACCCAAGGCAAACTTTAATTGCATTTGTTACAGTCCTCAGACTTCTCAAAAAACATGAGTCACCAGGTTATTTTCCCTTAAATTGATATGATTAATGTGATTTTCACAAACTTGTTACAGCAGTACTTTATCTCCTATTAACCCTTTAACCCCTGATTCAGTATTCCAGGTAAACAATCTGCTGTGAATTTGCATCTGTAAAAGTGTCATAAAAGCTGCTGTGAGTATGTGCTTGTGTTCCTTTTCTTCAGTGGTTTTACTTTCCTGTGTGTTTGGTCAAAACAGGGTGGAGTAACAGAAAAAGACAGAGAGGAATTGAAGTTTTTCAGGTTTGTACTAAATATGGCTCTCAGAATGTACATTAATAAGAGATTTAGGATGTTTAACATGAACTGTGAACTGGAACACACTGAACAACAACAAGTATTTATGTTTTGTCCCAGTAGTTCTTGTTTTGGGGTCTTTTTTTCAAAACCAGTCCAGCTGCTTTTTAGCAACTGGTTGAACTCCAAAAAGCAGTTACATGGTCAAAACTTGGCAAAAACAGTAAAAAAAAAAAAAGAAAAAAAGGAAAATCATGATAACACTGCAAACAATAGTAAAAACAAAAAACACAAGGCAAACTCAAAACCTAAATGGTTGAATTTTTATGAATATTGAATTTCTGTATATTTAAAATTAAATAACATTAAGAACGAGCACCACAGACACATCAGGGGTTAAAGGATTAAGCTTCTTACGAGAATCAGTCCTCTAAGGCTATGTTCAGACTGCAGGCAAATGTGGCCCAAATCTGATTTTTTTTGCCCATTTGTGACCTGTATCCGATCTGTCAGTTTGAACAGCACAAATCTGATTTTTTTCAAATCCAACCCAGGCCACTTTCATATGAGGTCCTAAATCCAATACGTATCTCATATTTTGCAATGCGACTTCAGTTTGAACAGCCAGGTCACATTTATCTGACCATTTAAGTGCGACAAACGTCATGATTCCCAGGGGTGTTGCTTCCGTAAACACAGTGCGTGTCTGTATGGTCATGTATTTCACCAGGACCTCTTTTTCGCATGCGGGTCACTTCAGGGTCGCATTCAATTCATATTCAAAACTGATAAAAGTCCCATTTTATGGCTAATATGAACGAGCACACACAAAAAAATAAGATTTCACCTAAAAATCTGAACTGTGCATTATGACCTGCTATCTGAACGTAGCCTAAGTGACCCTAGAAACTCAGAGTAAAACAGATTATTTTAAAGACATATTCTTTCAACAATCTTTTTAAATGACAGAATATTAAAGCCTGTAATGTCCTTTAAGTGGAACATTTTCCCCTTCTTGAAAAGGGGGACCACCACCCCGGTCTGCAAATCCAGAGGTACTGTCCCTGACTGTCACACAATGTTAGAGAGAGCAGTTGTGGAGGCAAAAACTTGGGTACTGTCAAACCGTCCGGCGCCTCAGCAGTAGAAAGCTGTGCGTCACCAACACTCTTTACAGTGGAGGCGAGGAGCTGCTGAGCTCGACTGGGGATGTTGGCGGGCGGTGGAAGGAATACTTCGAGGATCTCCTCAGTCCCAATGCCATGTCTTCCGTGGAGGAAGCAGAGGCTGAAGTCTCAAAGGTGGACTCGTCCATCACCCAAGCTGAAGTCACTGAGGTGGTTGGCAAGCTCCACGAAGGCAGGGCACCAGGAGTGGATGAGGTTGGCCCTGAGTGCCTTAAGTCCTTGAATGTGCAGGGACTGTCTTGGTTGACACATGTCTGTAACACTGTTCATATATGATGTTTTTTGTAAATATATTCTATGTGGGGATAAATGTATGTGATGGATTTCTGGTATCCAAAGCAGTAACAGCTCATCAATAGAGGGTGCTAGGGCGCTGTCCCCCCTGTGGACAAAGAAATAGTTTGATAAAAACATGAATATTTGAATAAACAAGTTATACATAACCAGTGTTGTGCAAGTTACATCCAAACTGTAATCCATTACAGATTACTTGTTACTGTTATTCAAAAGTAATTGCTTACTTTAGAACATTACTGTCTCAGAATTGTAATGCATTACATGACTCCTGTATTACTTTTGAGTTACATACAGACTCTCAGTGTGTACGACATGTGGATGGATAGCTCAGTAAGTAATGTTACGGTCTACAGTGTTTGAATCCCAGCAGGAACGCTTGCATTCTTTTACACATTCTACATGCTCAAACAGGTCGCGTGGCACCGAAGATGCCTGTAGATAAATCAGCAATAGGTAAAGAATTCTAACTAGACCTAGAAATATTAACTTACCGAATACCAACAGGAAATAGAACTTTCCTGTTGTGTTTTTGATTCCTGTAAGTCTCACGGTCTTGCGGTTTTGTTTTTTTTTTTTCATTTAAAAAAATTAATTATGGATGAAAAGTGTGTTGTCATGCAAGTGCTTTTGAACATGTACCGAGTAAAATATTACTGAAAATTGATTAGTAATGCCTTACACTACTGTATTACAGCAAAAACTAAGCTGTTACTATAATGCATTACTTTTGTAACGTATTACTCCCAACACTGTACATGCCACAGCTTGCGAGTGTCATGTAAGCTTTGCATTCAAGTGTAGTTTAAAAATGTTTTTGGTCATTTAGTGAGTAGTCAAGTGACACGTTCCCTGTTTGTGGTGCAAAAATCTGCGCCTAAGGCTCTCCCTTTACCATAATACACTTTCATTATAAATGGTGCATACACAGTAGACCCCAACCAACACAAGAAATAGGAAAGCCTCGGGGCACAAAAATTTACAACAACAATAACGTCATTTAATCCACATAGAGTAACTTTATTTTATTTCATTTTTTTAATACCATGCGATCTACCTGTACTACCTCCACCCCTGGTCAAAATTGTCCATTACTATCAATGGAAAAGACACTTGTCAGGGACATGCCTGACCTTTACAATAGAGTCATAGAAGAATTTTGCATGTTTGAAGGATAGACAGGTGAAATTTGCATTTAAAAAATACAGGACTGAAAACACATACTGTGTAGTTTTATTTTAATTTAAATTCATATTTTTAAATACATTTGCATGTGCTTTGGGGTATCATAGTGGTGATATGTAGTTATAGTGCGGCTGAAAACTGACTTGCATACTATGCCCCATCAAAAAAATTATGTCACCATGTCACTGATCCAAAGGGATGAATGACTCCTTTTGTCAAAATGACCCTGACTTTCTTTTTCATAATACTTTGTTATGAAACAGTTTAAAGCAAAACCTGTTCAGAAGACCTCTTATGTCAGTCATTATTTAGTTAGTAATTGTTTGGCACACATGACATCCGTCACTTTGGGCACTACAATGATACACTTGTCAGGAGTAACTAGAGCAGAAAACTTATCTATCACCCATTTATCCAACTTCCAATCATGTGTTTTACATAACAGTTATTTGTAACACATTCCTTATGTTTTTAATCTAAAAGTTATTCCAACTCAAACACATTCTGATTTGCTGGTTATGCATGTTTAAAATACTTTAAACTGCAACTACATTAAGTTAAAGTCAAACAAAACTTATGCAGGAGGGGTATAAAATTTACTGCCGAACAGACATATGATCGCACATCCTCTTTGGCAAGCATAACAAGGAAATATCAAGTGATGATATATTTAGTAACCGTTACTCTAAAAGTGTGAGGCTTCCTCTAAACTACAAATGATGTATGACTACTTCTGTCTGAACTCATTTTGCCAGTATTAATTAATTGATGTAGAGATAACTTGTCCTATGTTTAACAGGTCATATGAAAATAAAAAACACACAATAAAACAATGAACTCAGCAGTGGGTTTCATAAAATGTATGTCAGAAAGCAGAAACTGACACAAAAAAGTCCCAGTCACAATATTTCACAGGACCACATTCAGCACCAATTACAGGATGCATCTGACATGGTAGCATTTATTTATTCTATTTATCTATTTATTTATTTTTATTTAACCTGGAAGTCCCACTGAGATTAGAAATCTCTTTTGCAAGGGAGACCTGACCAAGGTAGCAGCCCTACAAAAATCAAACAACATAAAACACATACACGATACACAATGAGTAATAAAACACAATAACAATCATTCAATCATAATAGCCTCAAGAAAAACAGTGATATACTTTTAAAATCATTAACAGAGATGAATGTTTGCAGTTTATGAGTTTTTTTTGACAATTATTCCATGACTACGGTGCATGGTTACAAAAAATGCTGTTTTGCCAAAGTCTGTCAGAACTCATGGAACAATCCACACCAACCACTGGGAGGCACGTAGATGGGAACTAGTGATGGGAAGTCTGATTCTTTTTACTGACCCGGTTCTTTCAGTTCATTCATCTGTTGTGAATCAATTTCAAATCAATTCATTTGATTCACCAATTAAAAGATGTTTATATAAAAAATCATCTAGCAGGCATAGGTTGTGAACTGGCAGTACTAAGGCTACGTTTACACGGCAACGCTACGATCCAATTCCGCAAAGATTTCTCCTTTGCATTTTAAAATCATTCCGCGTTAAGACGAAGCCGCTATGATAACGATCTGCGTTAACACGAGTCCGCGAGGACGGCTGAATACGCTGTAGTGGCCATGCCAGACCAGTAGCTGGCGATGTAGAGCTGTAGTGAAACAGTGGCGGTAAAACACGCGCCTGCGCACAAACGATTTCCGGTTTAGACAGCCTTTAAATGAGAAGAAGAAGAATAGGCGGACAACACTATTTACAAACAACAATGGCGAGTGGTAGAACGAAGACGCAGGACTTCTTTGTCTGGACAGATGAGCTGAGCACAGTTAGCAGCACGTATGTTGTTCTGAAACTGGCCATTGTTGCTGTGGTTGTTCCTTCTTTTTCTGCAGCTTTATTGTGTCATAGAGGCTGGCAAACCAGCTTGGAGGCGCATTACCGCCACCAACTGGCCTGGAGTGGGTTAACTGGCGGTTCTTGGCTGCGCGCGCATGCGGTGACGTCATATTTTACCCCGGAATGCTCCGACTCGCGTTAACACGGAGCTGGAATGCGGAGCGTATCGATAACGTTCCACCCTGGACCCTGGTATCAAAAGTTTCCGGATTCAGGCACTCTCGGCACCGTTTCCATGTTAACAGAAAGCTAATCCGCAATGAAATCTTCCCGGAGCCGACTGAATCCGACGCCGTGTAAACGGCCCCTAAATTGCCAAATATATGCTTAATGCTTATGTGTCTCACAGAGACATGGCTGGGCAGCAGCACGCCCCATGCTAACGCGGAGCTACCTGGATTCCACCTGGTGAGAGCAGACCGGGACTGTAAACAAAGCGGCAAGAAGAAAGGGGGGTCACTCGTGCTGTATGTCAGCAACAGATGGTGCAACCCGGGGCATGTTAAGGTGAAGGAGACGATCTGCTGGACACTGAACTGTTAGCAGTGAGTCTACAGCTGTTTTACATGCCGAGAGAATTCACTCACACCATCACCATCATTGTTTACGTTCCTCCGCGAGCGCACGCAGACACTGCTTGTGACATCATTCACTCTATAGTGTCCAGGCTGCAAACACAGCACCCTGAGGCCTTCATTTTCATTTCTGGGGATTTTAACCATGTTTCACTGGACAATACACTGCAGGATTTTTATCAGTTTGTGAACTGTCCCACCAGGCTGAACAGGACAATAGATCTCCTCTATGCTAACTGTAAGTAAGCATACACAGCCACCCCCTCCCCCCACTGGGGAGGTCAGATCATAACCCGGTCTTTCTCCAGCCCCAGTGCGCTCCCAAGATTCAGAGCCAACCTACAACCACCCGCTCCTTCAAGAAGTGGTCTCCTGAAGAAGAGGAGGCTCTGAAGGACTGTTTTGAGTCCACCAACTGGAGCATACGACAGGAACCGCACAGTGAGGACATCGAGGGGGTCACACACTGCATCACGGACTATGTGAACTTCTGCAGAGACACTGTCCTCCCTTTTAAAGAGTGTGCGCTGCTTCCCCAATAACAAACCCTGGATAACAAGCGACATCTAGGACGTCCTCAACAGAAAGAAGAGAGCGTTCAGAGATGGAGACAGGGAGGAGAGGAAGCAGGCACAGAGGGAACTCAAGGTCCGTCTGCGAGAGGCAAAGGAGTCTTACAGCAGAAAGGTGGAGCAGAAACTTCAACAAAATAACATGGGAGGGGATGAAGACCATCACAGGCTGCAAAAAGACCCACAGCACGGAAGAGGGGGACACAGACAGAGCAAACCAGTTTAACCAGTTCTTCAGTAGGTTTCACTGTGATGCTAATGTGTCTCCTAACTGCCCTGCTCCCCTCTCAATCCCCTCAACACCCATCCTCAGCAGTCAGGGGGAGGTCAAGGACAACACCACAGATCCCCCCCCACCACCACCATCACCAGGCAGGATGTCAGCAGGGAGCTGAGTTGGCTAAGACCCAGCAAAGCAGCTGGACCAGACGGTGTGTGTCCCAGGATGGTAAAGGCCTATGCTGCTGAGCTGGGGGAGCCCCTCCAGCACGTCGTTGGCATGAGCCTTCGTCAGGGGAAGGTGCCCTCCCTGTGGAAAACATCCTGCATAGTTTCAGTCCCCAAAAAACCACACCCTAGCCAACCAGAGGACTTCCGGCCAATGGCTCTGACGTCACACGTTATGAAGACCCTGGAGCGGCTCCTGCTGTACCACCTGAGACCCCAGGTTCAACACGCCCAGGACCCTCTCCAGTTTTGCCCTGTTTACACTGCGTGGTATCGGCTCGACTCGACTCGACTCGGCTCGGCTCAGCCTTTTTGCGTTTCCATTATGAAAAAGGACCTGGAATCTGGTACCCCGTACTACTTTTTTGGTACCACCTCTGCCGAGGTTCCAGGACTGGGGACCAGATACTAAAATGTGACGTGTAAACACTGCAAACCACTGATTGGTCAGAGAGTTGTCTCTATGACCCACCGTTTTACAAAAAAACAGATGCAGAAGTGGACAGTAAATATAGCGGTACATTAATCCACATGATAACAGTACAAAACTACTCCATGGTCGGTCGAGGAGATTCAGTCTTTGGTGGCCGACATAAAAATTCAGACGAGACAACACACAGTGAGTGAGTTTATCAGCAACTCTCTGAGCAGACGACACAGAAGTGTCATGATCCACTTTTTGGTTTGGTTGTGTCTTCTGTTTCCTCCCCTTCCCCTCTGTGATTGACCAGGTAATGGCACACACCAGGAGCTGATCTGCAATCAAGCTCTCCTCCTGCTTATACACCCTGCAGCTCCTGTGCTGTGTGCCAGAATGTCTTGGCTTCCATGCTGGTAAGATGGTCTCTCTCATTTTGGTGTACTTTTTATGGTGGTTTCCCGGTGCTTGGGTTTTTGTTAATTGAGTCTGTGTCTGAGTTCAGACTGTCGCATATAGCTACTCTTGGTTTACATCTTGTGTTCCTTTCCTGGTGTGTGTTTTTAAACTCCACACTCTGCTGTGTTTCAGGTCCGGTTCCCTTGGTTTAGTTTGTGTTTATCTCCCGGTTCGGTGACACCCTTGGTTCTCCTTTATCAGAGTTTGCTTTTCTTCTGTATGTGTATGAACAAATAAATTTTGATTTGCATTCACGCTTGTTTGAGTCTGTCTGTTGTCATTCACTACTCGCTATTGGGTTCCACTAGTCACAGGTTGTAACACAGAAGTAACGCGCCGCATCGCTGTGACATCCAGGTACCGCAAAGTCGGTGGTATCTTGTAATGGAAATGGTCTCCAGGAATACTGAGTCGAGCTGGTTCCACGAAGTGGAAACGCAGCATTTGCCTACCAGGAAAAGGTGGGGGTGGAGGATGCCATCTTGCACCTGCTGCACAAGGCTCACTCTCACCTGGATAGACGGAGTGGCGCTGTGAGAATGATGTTCTTTGACTTCAGCAGTGCCACTAACACCATCCAGCCCATCCTTCTGAGAGACAAGCTGTGCAGCATGGGAATGGACTCACACCTGGTTTCTTGGATTGGGGACTACCCCACTTATCTCACTGAACTCCTCACCCCCCATGCCACCTCCAGAACCCGGTCAGGCCAATTGCACCGTCTGTGCCCCCCCTAGGACAAAGCTTAAAACTATGAGTGACAGGGCTTTTGCTGCTGCTGCTCCTTGTCTGTGGAACGCCCTGCCTGACCACCTCCAGGTCCCACAGACTGAGGACACTTTCAAAAAAAGGTCTGAAGACCTTTTATTCAGGAAAGCATATCCATGATCTCCCCACATCTGTGCATGCTTCACCTGTTTTAATTGTCTTCAGTTTTAAACTGTTTTTATTTTTAAACAGTTTATATCTGTCTTACTTCAGTTTTTTTCTCTGTATTTATTGTACCCTGCCTGTAGCACCTTGAAATTTTTAGATAAAATGTAAAGTGCATTACAAATAAAATATATTATTATTATTAACTCACGGAAAGACCACAGTTCGTCAGACTGGGAGGCTGCACATCAGATGCTGTAGTCAGCAGTATGGGGGCGCCACAGGGCACTGTACTGTCCCCTGTTCTATTCACACTCTACACATCTGACTTCCAGTTTGAGTCTGAGCTCTGCCACAGGCAGAAGTACTCAGATGACACTGTCATTGTGGGATGCATCGAGGGTGGACAGGAGGGGGAGTACAGGGACCTGGTGGAGGACTTTGTGGGATGGTGCAGCAAAAACCACCTGCAGCTGAACACCCACAAGACCAAAGAGATGGTGATGGATTTCAGGAGAGATAGACCCCATCTCCAGTCCGTTTCCATCGAGGGCAAAGACGTGGAGCTGGTCAGAACCTACAGTGATTCATGAACAATTTATGAGTCAGTGATTCATGAATTATTTAGTAAGTCAGCAATTCTTGAATGATTCGGAATCGATTCAGCGACTCGGTTCTACTTGGCCCTACTTGGCCACTCTTTCATTCAGCAGTTCATTACCTTGGCTTGGTCCATCCGTCACCGGCAACTAGTCTCGGAATACAATCAGAGATCTTGCCTTGGAGACTACCTGCTGCACGGTGCGTCACACAACACTTCCACCTCTGACTTAATGAGGGATTCTGACTAGTTTATGTGATAATAAGCAAAATATTAGAGAAGTGCTGCTGAATCAATTCAGTTGTGTTCGCAAATTGATTCAACTCAGTTCACTTAAATGAATTGATTTTTTGTGAATCGCCCATCACAAATGGAAAATATTAGAGCTAACAAAAATAAGGCTGTTGAGGTATTCTGGGAGTTTACCCAGCAGAGATTTATAGATGAACATACACCAGAATCTTTCTCTATGCATAGTTAATGATGTCAAACCTTCATATCATAGAGAATGAATGAGAGGTGAATGAGAAATTTTGCATTTGAAATGAAAGCATCTACTAAATCAAGGCTCCTTAACCCATAAAGACCCAAGCAGCAACTGGCGATCAAAAGCTTACTGATTCAAGCTGTTTAATACCTGATGATCCACTAATCCTGTCAATACATATAAATAACGGAGGTAAAATTCAGTTTCTCTGCTTTAATCTAATATGACCCATTTGGACATTCAGAGGCTCCGTAGTGAACGTGGAAACACTGTCATCTTCTACGACATTGATGCACCAATAAAACCCACAGAGGTAGATAAATGACAGTGAATGGAGGCACTTCTTTCTACATTCAGTTATTGATATCTTTGCTGAAAAAAGTCACTTTTTTCAGGTTTTTCTCTGTTTCTGATATATATATAAAATCTTTTTTTTTCCTTCTTTTTTTTTAAGTTTCCTGAATAGATTAGAAATATAAACTTTAAAAGACAACTATTCATTAATCCATATTCCCAAGTACTTAAAGGAGGACACCCTTTAAATCAAGGTACCATCAGACATAAAAATTCTTAGATTGTCAAAGTTTTGCAAGTGAGCTTTTATGCAAAGCAGTGTACAGTTGCATTCATTTATCAAGCTCTTGTATTGGGGTTCAGGTCTGGACTCTGTTGTGTCCTATACATGTGTGAAAATCATGTTTCATGCCGTCGAACCAGTCATTCACAATTTTAGCCTGATGAATCCTGACAGTGTCCAATGTTTATGCTCTCTATCAAAGTGATGGTTGAAACCTCTCAAAGTTGTGGTCGTGTCCCAGTATTATGACACTATGGTCAAGATCATGAGTGGGTTTTGGTTCAGGTGGTCTTGACAACAGCACTACTGAATCTAGACCTAACCGACTGAAGTGACCCCTGATCATAACACTGCCCCTGCAGCAAGTTCCACATGGACATATTCAAGGAGCGCACAACCTGGAAGAAAGAGACTGAAAACCCTCCGCCATCATTACAGTCCCGTTTGGGATCAGTTCAAGTTCCTGGTGAAAGACAACAATGGGGAAAGAGATGTTGATAAAATGAATGTTGTTTGCCACCTACGTCCGGTAGTTCTCAAACACTTACTGTTGCACTTGGTGTGGAATTTTTTTGTCGTCATTTTTATACAGAATGTGAACTGACAGAACTGTAATTTGATTTTTGTTGTTTGTTCAAAACTACCTTTCAGGGAAAAGTGCAATACTAATGTTTAAAATACAGTTAGTAATATTTTATTTTCTATTTGATTTATAGCAGCAGAATTATATTATTCCTGTTTTTCTATATTCTATTGTTTCCAAAAATTGGGGGACAATTTTTCAAAAAATAATAATAAATGCATTAAAGAAATTTTGAGGGGTTTTCTTTCTTCCCGTACCGAACCAAAAAAAAAAAAAAAAAAATTAAAGCCGCAAGCGGCCTCTAAAGGCCCTCGCCACGGGCACGTCCAGTAGAAGTATTTCCATTGTTCAGCAGGTGGTGCTCTAGCACCAAATTTCAATGTCTTCTAATGAATGGGTGTAGGCCTGGGAGATTGACAACTGATTCAAATTTGAGGCAGATCTTGGTTCGTATGTCCAAACTAGAGAAATTGTTGTATAAGTAAATCTGTAGGGGGCACTATGCAGCTAAAATTAAATTTCTTCCATTGAATGGGTGTAGGCCTGCGAGATGTACCACTGAGTCAAATTTGAGCCAAATCGGTGTTCGTATGTCTGAATTAATGCAATTTTCGTGAAGGTAAAATTGTAGGGGGCGCTATTGAGCGACATGGCAATTTCTTCTGATAAATGGGTGTAGGCCTGGGAGATTGACAACTGATTCAAATTTGAGCCAAATTGGTGTTCGTATGTCTGAAGTGAAGTAATTTTCGTAAAGGTAAAATTGTAGGGAGCGCTATGGCACCAAATTTCAAATTTTTCATATAAATAGGTGTAGGCCTGGGAGATAGACATCTGAGTCAAATTTGAGCCAAATCAGTGTTTGTATGTCCGAACTGAAGCAATTTTAATAAAAAAAAATATTAATAAAAATTTTTGTAGGGGGCAGTGTAGTGCAAAATTTCAGTTTCTTTTGATAAATAGGTGTAGGCCTGGGAGACAGATGTCTGAGTCAAATTTGAGCCAAATCGTGTGTTCGTATGTCCGAACTGATGTCATTTTTGTAAATGTACAATTGTAGGGGGCGCTATAGTGCGAAATTTCAATTTCTTTTAATAAATGGGTGTAGACCTTGGAGATAGACGTCTGAGTCAAATTTCAACCAAATCGGTGTTTGTATGTCTGAGCTGAAGCAATTTTTGTGATGGCAAATTTTCGAAAAAACTTCGCAAAGTTTGCAATGTCATTGCACAAAAACGGTACCACCGATTCAAAGAATTCGGCTAACTTTTGATGCCCCACTTCTGTAGATACTGTACACTGATTTTGAGCTCATTTGGCCAAACGGCTTAGTAGGAGATAGTTAAAATACGTCAGCGAAAACGCTGACTCAGCATTTTGGAAATTTCAATCCAATATGGCCGACTAAGGGTTGGTTTTGGGGCGTGGCCATAA
Source organism: Sphaeramia orbicularis (assembly GCF_902148855.1). Classification (NCBI taxonomy): domain Eukaryota; kingdom Metazoa; phylum Chordata; class Actinopteri; order Kurtiformes; family Apogonidae; genus Sphaeramia; species Sphaeramia orbicularis. The sequence goes on along the minus strand of NC_043975.1, from coordinate 37,573,157 downwards.
TAATATTTTTTGTTTGTCTCCTCATGATGAATCTGTGTACCGATTTTCGTGGCTCTACGACAAACTTTATGTTGGACGTGCTCCCATTGGCGCAATGCATTTCCACTTTTCAAGGGGGCGCTGCCGAAACATTTCTTTACCGACATCTATGAAACCTATATGTAAATTCAATTTTTTGCACATTTCTGAATTTTGGGCAAAATTTGGTGAGTTTTCGTAAATGTTCAGGGGGGTCAAAATGAGCTCAAAGCGCAGGAGAATAAAATAAAAAAAAAAAAAAAAAAAAATAATAATAATAATCTGAGCAAGAACAATATAGCCATTTCTATGGCAACCACATATTTGGCCTTATTTTGAAAGCTCTCGAGCTCCCCCACATGTCTTTGGGGTCGGATGTCACATGTCGTGCACTTACACCCACGTCACTGACCCCGACTGGGCGTGGCCCATTGACTCCCATTCATTCTGAGCAGGTGTAAATATGCGACTTGTGCACATGTCATGTACATCTTCGGAAAGGTCTCAGTGCCGTGAATGTGAATATGTGTGAGTGTGGCGACAGTGGTGAAAGGCGACCGCGTCACTGGCGATTTCGTCCCCATGCACCCACTGCAGACTCAATAGGCCCTGCGCCGGCTTTACTCGACTCGGGCCTAAAAACGAACCGTGGCTTTCAAAACCGAAAACGTACCAAACCGAAAATTTTGTGTACCATTACAGGCCTACTAAACACAGAATATTTAACTATTTAAAAGCTCAAACAGCATCTACAGCCACATCTTCATGAATTCTGACGTTGCTGACAGCAACCAGGTTTTTAATTATTGGTTTCTCTTCTGCTTCCACCCTCAGGCAAAACCACATTTTATTCACATTAGTTATGGCAGAGAATGATTGGCGTAACATGAGTAACTTGTAATACCACTCTTCAACAAAATGTTGTGCTATCTATTTAACCCTTAACATTTGACCTTTCCTGTCAGAGTTCCATTTGACGTCCTTCCTTGGTCACTTGGCTACATGTCATCTCCTCGCTCCTCTTTGTCTAATACAGGCTAAAATGCCCCAAGAATGTATTTAAACCATAAAGACCCAGTGCTACTTTTACGGAAGTTTCCTAATTATTTTTTCTCTCTATTTAACATTTGTTAAATGATTTATCACTATTTATCATAATATCATTCTCTCTTTTTTTCTGTGAAAATCAGGTATTTTCCGATATTTAATTTACTGATCATGTCTTTAATCATTATGCTGGGCCAGCCTGGCCGCCTGGTGTACGGGGTGGGACCCCTGCCTGGGGAGACGGGTGGCTCCTGGGCTCATGGGGCTCGGGGAATGGCGCCTCGCCTACCCCCGCCCCGCCGGGGGCCTGACGGCTGGCGTCCCTGGCCCCCTGGGGCCTGTGCTCGGCTGCTGTGGGGCCTGTGGCGGGGGTTCTCCCTCGACCATCTTCGGGGCGGGCACACTGTTGCCTCTCGGGGGGGTGGGCTGGATCCCCCCTCTCTGTGGTGTCTGCTGGTTGGCCAGGCCTTGGGGCCCTCTCGGTCAGTCCCTGAGGGAGTGCGGTTGCAGTTGCATGCCTGTGTTCTTCACCTCAGTTTGTTTGCCTTGTTCACTCTGTCACAGAAGATGAATGTCAACAACTGATGTTGTGTGGATTTGTTACTGGTATTATTTGTTATAGGTATTATTTGTGCGAACGTGGTATACAATATTTTGTTCATGCTTTCTTTTCTTATATTCATCATTTCATAGGTCTTATGTATTTCATTGTTGTTTTTTTTGTAGTTTTGTTTGTTTTGTTTTTTTTTCTCTCTCTTCTGCCCAGTTTACTCAGTTCTGGTTGTAGTTATTGTTACCATTATAATTGTCTCCATGGTTGTTACTGTTTGTATTGTTGATACTTTCTTGTGAGGGTCTTCGCCACCTTCTTCTCTCTTGTTCTCTCCCCTTCTTCTACCCCCACCCCCCCACCCCCCACGTCAGGTCCAGCATCAAAATGTGGTTCAACAAAACTCATAATAAACACAGTAGAATATCAAAGGGTGCTTAATATACTTTATGAAGTTACCCTTGGCAAAGCAAATTTGTTCAGCACCAAAAGGAACCAGATTACCATTCTGCTGTTAAGACGCTGGACAAGACAAGTAGACAAAAAAAAAAGTAGTTGGAGATACTCCCTGATAAAATGTCCAAATAAAAAAGGATACACAAGCAAAGGTGTCAGAAAAATGGGCAATGATGACTGAGAGTACAGTTGGTGTCGGCTGCTGCTTTATCGGTACAGACAGCTGCCTGTCAACCAGCTGAGCCCATAAAAGACAAAACAAAACAAAAAAAAAAATCATTATGCTGAGATTACATTTGAGGGTTACACCAAAAACAGATGAAAAGATGACAAAGTTCATTTTACATCATTATTTACATGGATTCATAGGATTAGTGGATCAGGAGTTATTACATGTTTTTTCAGTGTTACAGAAAAAAATCATCTGGTTTGGCCATATCATGCACTACTAATGTGTCTTAGTCTTATCTTGGTCTGGACTTGGTCCCTATTCCTCAAACTTGTGGTCCTGCATTGGTCTCCATACACTGTGGTCATGATCAAGAACTGGTTTTGGTTCAAGGTGGCCTTGACTATAATGCTGCTGAACCTAGACCTGAATAACTGAAGCAAAACTAGATCATAACACTTGACCCCACAGGCACTAAGCATGATGGGAAGTCACTTCATCCACCTCTTTTCTCACCCTGATGTCCCCATTATTCTAGTACAGGATCAATCTGGTCTCATTAGGCCACATTCTCCACCGACACACAGTCCATTGTTATGTAGTTGTGCATGCTCTCTATCAAACTAATGGTTGTTTAAGAAATGAGAAGCCATTCACTGCATCAGATAGAGTTAAAGAATTTGTTGGAACTGAAACATACCATCCTTTCCTTCTATTAATTGTATTTCTATAGCATATGTATCGATGCCTACGTGAAAATGAAATCTCCAGGTTAAAGGAGTGGTATTTTGCTTTTTTAAGATGGAATTATGCATGCGGTCTACATAAACTGTAAATGCTATGCTTGGGTCTACATTCTTCATTATTTAAACTCCACAGATCCATCTTTAACCCTGTTTCTGAGTAATGACACCAGAAAGGTCATTTTGATCACTGGCCCTTTAAATAAAAAATTAGCCACTTCACGCCCCACCCTCTTCATATTGTTGGCTGTGCTGCTCTGTCCCTTTCAGCCACTTGAATATTTTAGGTAATCGGCTCGAAGTTTGGACATATTTTCAGTATAGACTACTGCTGCTGCTGACAAACAATTATGGCGTACTCGGAGAAATGTTTGTTGGAAGTCTTGACCTTATATGTGCAAATGCTATGTGCTATAACTAGTTATAGATGTAACAAATTATGCAGGAATTAAAACGGGTTGTATAAATCCACTCAAGTTTTGCTAAAATGAATATAAAAATAGCTTTGTAGCACCTGGAGGGTTCAAATTCAAACTTTTAGGATCCACAAATACGCAAATAAATGTACCAAAGACTAATAAGAGTGGCTTTAGCAAAATATGACCCCTTTAAGTAAAATGCTAGTGCTGATGTTAATGTAAAAGCTGAAATTTGGAAGTGCATGATTTTATGAATTTATTTTATTATTATTTTTGATGTCATGTTTTAAATGATAATATTTAGGAAATCAGTGTCTTGGACTTAATGGAAGATCAAATCCTTGTAATGGAGAGTTTGGGAATTTCAGAGGTGATGGCAGTGATTACAGTCACTGAAGCCATTGTAGAGTTTTATACAATCAACTAGATTAGTTACAAAAGGTTATTATTAGTCAGAGAACGGCATTTTCCCCGTACCTCCCTGATGACGAAATATGCCTTTTCTTCTCTCCACTGATGATGTAATATACTGGAAGTGATGGATGGATGAGGAGTGGCAGCCCATGTATTTCCTCTTAACACTGATTAAGTTTGGTTTTTTTTATCCATGATTATGATTTTAAATATTCTACCTCTAATTTTCTAAAATATTTTTCATGCTCTGACTGTAAATAATAATTATCTACCACAACTAATCATCTATTTTCTTCACATCTCACAAAGAAAGAAAAATCTTCCATTAATCGCGAACCCTTTACAGGGCAAGTGGCTATTTTTGGTAATTTCATTAATACATTACAAGACACTGGCATCAACAGTTACAGTGAGGACAGTGAGGCAACAATCTCAGGTCTAATGTGGTCTACAGGGTCTGTAAGGTCCAACTCTGCGTGAACAGTGAGTGTACCTGCTTTGTTAGGTACCATGAAGTAATGGTACTTATGTAAGGAATGATGTTCAAAGGGATAATGTGGATGTTGACAGGTGTGTGGTTTAGCACTTATGTTGGTTGAATGCTCTATAAGTGATATTCTAATGTTATTAAAAAAAAAAAATGCTTCTTTCACGTTACATGTGTTTTTCATGTATTTTTCATGTATTTTTTATATTCACTTCTTGTATTTATTTATTAATTAATTTATTTATTTTGCCACTTACGGGTAAGGAACCAAATATGGTAACTTCACTTACCTGGATTTTCCACATAACATTAAAAATTTGGAAAATTTTCACAAAATTAATAAAGCCTTGTTATGTCCTCCAATAACAAACTAAGGTTGAAATGTTGAATTTCAGAGTATCTCTATGAGTGCCCCATAAAAGTTTATGGAAATATTGATGTTTTTATCTCAAATCAGCATAAACAGGACATCTTACGAGCTCCAGCTATGATGTGTCCCAATATTTTTGTCCATATAGTTTATGAACATCAATATTCTGTCACAGTTTGCTTTGCTGCTGTCTCATCTCTGACTCTGCCACCTCATCAGCAAAGTCCTTTTCACCTGGGACTCCCTGCTGCTGTCCTCTCCCTCCCCATTCCACACCTCATCAGCCTAACCCATTCCACCTGTTGCTCCCAGCTGTACCCAATCAGCTGGCCAAGATATTGACCCTTTGCATGTTACGTCATGCTCTGTTCGCACAGCAAACGAGTGCCATGATGGACACCAGAAGTGCTGGATGGCGCACTAGACGGCAAACTGGTGAATATCAAACTTGATCTGAACATTCTCATTTTTGTTTGTTTTTTCTTTCTCTCATGGTGGAAGATGGTGATATCCTGCTGTGCTGTGCACTGTGCCAACTGGCAAGGCTGAAAACCAAATATAGCGTTCTATAAAATTCCGTTTGAAGCAGAAAGAAGATTTAGATTGGTAGCTGCTATTAATCACAAGGACTGGCAGCCCTCTAAATACTCCTCTTACAGTGAACATTTTTTGCAAGGTAATTATTGCTTTTGGTTACAGTCTATTTGAGTTTTGATGGCATGCTGGGGAAATATGTTAAAAACATACGTAACAAGCTAGCTAACATTAGCTGTAGCTTACCTTTGTCATTATGAGATACATTCCATTGCTGTGAGCACAGTACCGCCACTCGGTAACCCAACCTGAGATGAAGAACTGGTAAGCATTCAGACTTTGGTATGCCTTTAGATCAGCACCTGTGTATGAGGATGCTCCATTTATAACATAATGGTACAGATCATGTGCATTAAACTTCAGTAGACTGGAAGATTTTACTAGATCCATAAACACATCAAGAGGGAGAAGGTATGGATTGGTAGCTAGCCCTGCTATCGCTAGCTTCTCCAAATAGTGTTCTTTGTGCCGTCCTGTAAGATGAGTCATTTCGCAGGACAGCTCCAAAACATTATTTTCAGTGCTGCTAGCTGTCGCTTAAAATCATGTCACTGGTTTGTTTGTTGCATCGCTTTTGCTGTCCACCCTGGCACTGCACCCCTAGTCAAGTGGTAACTGTGACGCTGGTGCAAATGGTCAACAAGCAGGGCAGATTCTTCCACACATTGCCATATTGTCCTTGGATCCTGCCAGACTTTCCAGTGTTCATTCAGTACCTACCTTACTGTTTCCGACCCTGCCTGTTTTTGACTACCTCTCCTCACCTCAGCCCTGGTAACCTGACCTGCCTTTTTTTCTCTGACCACGAGATTAGTTTTGGATATTCTCCTTTTTGTCTGCCTGTGATATCGTGATGTTTGGCGGCCCTGGATTCCCTGAACGCTACTTCTCTTTTCCACGTTTGTTTCCTATGCATCACCCCGGTGAGGGGTCCGTCTGCCTACCCTGCGATTCTGGTTCTTCAAGCCACACTGATCTTCAGCACCACTCCTGGCTTCCTGTTATAAGTGTCTTTGGCTAAGTCAGGGGTCAGCAACCCTGGTCCTAGAGAGCCACTATCCTGCATGTTTTAGATGTTTCCCTCTTCCAGCACACCTGATGGTCATTATCAGGCTTCTGCAGAGCTTGATGATAGGCTTATCATTTGTATCAGGTGTGTTGGAAGAGGGATACATCTAAAACATGCAGGATAGTGGCTCTCTAGGACCAGGGTTGCTGACCCCTGGGCTAAGTGCTATTAAACTCTTCTGACTTTACCTGCGTCTCTCTCTGTTGCATTTGGGTCCTCCATCCATCATCACATGTCGAGTAAAAGCCATCTCTGAAGCACTTTAGCATTGGGACACGTTGAATTCAGGTGTTTCTTTTCTAACAGTGGTCTGGGATACAAAAAAATATGGCAAATGTCATATTACAGTTTTATATTGGAATAAATATCATTGCATTGCATTATTTTTTTTATTTTTTTTTATTATCTTTGCTTCCAAAATGCTTCTTGTAGCCCAGACCCCTGTTAGAAAAGAAACACTGGAATTCAACATGTCCCAATACCTTTGTCCATATAGTGTATTTGAGATGTATTCTGGCTTTAAACCACTTGGCAATTTGTAGACAAGTGACAGTACGGGTAAAAAAATACTTTAAAGACTTATTTTAGCATCAACATTGGATATCTGATAGAGACTAATGATAGTGAAGCAAAATATTTAACACCTCAAATGGCATCTACAGCCCTGACTGCATTAACTCACTCCAGAACCAGAATGACATGTTACCAACAGCAACTAGTTTTTTTTTAGTTACTACCCCACCCCCCGAAGGGGAGGCAAGAGGTATTGTTTTTGGTTCAGTGTGTTTAACTAATATTCATCCAATAGTTAAACTATTGGATGAATTCATACCAAATTAAGTTTATAGATTGCCAGTGACCAAGAATAGATGTCATTACATTTTGGGAAAAGTAGGTAAAAGTTCCAAATTTTTATGAATTTTTTATAATCTGTTTTTTTCCCCATTTCCTTATATCTATAAAAACCAATACAAAAATCAATTAAATTTCAATTAAATTTTATTTGCGGAGTCCTACAGGGGTTGGACAAAATAATGGAAACACCTTCACCTCAAGATGATAATGCCCCAATCCATACAGCTAGAATTGTTAAAGAATGGCATGAGGAACATTCTAATGAAGTTGAGCATCTCGTATGGCCGGCACAGTCCCCAGACCTCAACATTATTGAGCATTTATGGTCAGTTTTAGAGATTCAAGTAAGACGTCGATTTCCACCGCCATCGTCTCTAAAAGAGTTGGAGGGTATTCTAACTGAAGAATGGCTTAAAATTCCTTTGGAAACAATTCACAAGTTGTATGAATCAATACCTCGGAGAATTGAGGCTGTAATTGCCGCAAAAGGCGGACCTACACCGTATTAAATTATATTTTGTTGATTTTTTTTAAGGTGTTTCCATTATTTTGTCCAACCCCTGTATATCACCACAAGGTTGCTGCACAGGGTTATCACAAGGCATCAATTTTGTTTCAATTTACTTTAAACTTCGCATAAATATATTATATATATATATATATATATATATATATATATATATATATATATATATATATTTATATATATATATATATATATGTATATACATATATATATATGTGTATATATATATATATATATATATATATATATATATATATATATATATATATATATATTTATACAGTACAGGCCAAAAGTTTGGACACACCTTCTCATTCTTCGCATTTTCTTTATTTTCATGACTATTTTCATTGTAGATTCTCACTGAAGGCATCAAAACTATGAATGAACATATATGGAATTATGTACTTAACAAAAAAGTGTGAAATAACTGAAAACATCTCTTATATTCTAGTTTCTTCAAAGTAGCCACCCTTAGCTCTGATGACTGCTTTGCACACTCTTGCCATTCTCTTGATGAGCTTCCAGAGGTAGTCACCTGAAATGGTTTCCCAACAGTCTTGAAGAAGTTCCCAGAGATGCTTAGCACTTGTTGGTCCTTTTGCCTTCACTCTGCGGTCCAGCTCAACCAAACCATCTCGGTTGGGTTCAGGTCCGGTGACTGTGGAGGCCAGGTCATCTGGCGCAGCACTCCATCACTCTCCTTCTTGGTCAGATATCCCTCACACAGCCTGGAGGTGTGTTTGGGGTCATTGTCCTGTTGAAACATAAATGATGGTCCAACTAAACACAGACCGGCTGGAATGGCATGTCACTTCAGGATGCTGTGGTAGCCATGCTGCTTCAGGTTGCCTTTAATCTTGAATAAATCCCCAACAGCGTCACCAGCAAAGCACCCCCACACCATCACACCTCCTCCTCCATGCTTCATGGTGGGAACCAGGCATGTAGCATCCATCCGTTCACCTTTTCTGCGTCGCACAAAGACATGGCGGTTGGATCCAAAGATCTGAAATTTGGACTCATCAGACCAAAGCACAGATTTCCACTGGTCTAATGTCCATTCCTTGGGTTTCTTGGCCCAAATAAATCTCTTCTGTTTGTTGCCTCTCCTTAGCAGTGGTTTCCTAGCAGCTGTTTGACCATGAAGGCCTGATTGGCGCAGTCTCCTCTTAACAGTTGTTGTAGAGATGTGTCTGCTGCTAGAGCTCTGTGTGGTATTCATCTGGTCTTTAATCTGAGCTGCTGTTAATTTGCAATTTCTGAGGCTGGTGACTCGCATGAACTTATCTTCAGCATCAGAGGTGACTCTTGGTCTTCCTTTCCTGGGGCGGTCCTCATGTGAGCCAGTTTCGTTGGAGCACTTGATGGTTTTTGCGACTGCACTTGGGGACACATTCAAAGTTTTTCAAATTTTCCGGACTGACTGACCTTCATTTCTTAAAGTAATGATGGTCACTCGTTTGTCTTTACTTAGCTGATTGGTTCTCGCCATAATATGTATTCTAACAGTTGTCCAATAGGGCTGTCAGCTGTGCATCAACCTGACTTCTGCACAACACAACTGATGGTCCCAACCCCATCAATAAAGCAAGAAATTCCACGAAGTAACCCTGACAAGGCACAGCTATGAAGTGGAAACCATTTCAGGTGACTACCTCTGGAAGCTCATCAAGAGAATGCCAAGAGTGTGCAAAGCAGTCATCAGAGCTAAGGGTGGCTACTTTGAAGAAACTAGAATATAAGAGATGTTGTCAGTTATTTCACACTTTTTTGTTAAGTACATAATTCCACATGTGTTCATTCATAGTTTTGATGCCTTCAGTGAGGCTCTACAATGAAAATAGTCATGAAAATAAAGAAAATGCGAAGAATGAGAAGGTGTGTCCAAACTTTTGGCCTTCTGGTGACGCTGTTGGGGATTTATTCAAGATTGAAGGCAACCTGAATCAGCATGGCTACCACAGCATCCTGAAGTGACATGCCATTCCATCCGGTTTGCGTTTAGTTGGACCATCATTTATGTTTCAACAGGACAATGACCCCAAACACACCTCCAGGCTGTGTGAGGGATATTTGACCAAGAAGGAGAGTGATGGAGTGCTGCGCCAGATGACCTGGCCTCCACAGTCACCGGACCTGAACCCAATCGAGATGGTTTGGGGTGAGCTGGACTGCAGAGTGAAGGCAAAAGGGCCAACAAGTGCTAAGCATCTCTGGGAACTTCTTCAAGACTGTTAGGAAACCATTTCAGGTGACTACCTCTTGAAGCTCATCAAGAGAATGCCAAGAGTGTGCAAAACAGTCATCAGAGCTAAGGGTGGCTACTTTGAAGAAACTAGAATATAAGAGATGTTTTCAGTTATTTCACACTTTTTTGTTAAGTACATAATTCCACATGTGTTCATTCATAGTTTTGATGCCTTCAGTGAGAATCTACAATGTAAATAGTCATGAAAATAAAGAAAATGCGAAGAATGAGAAGGTGTGTCCAAACTTTTGGCCTGTACTGTGTGTCTATATATATATATATATATATATATATATATATATATATATATATATATATATATATATATATATATATACATATATACACACAGGGTGGGGAAGCAAAATTTACAATGAACATTTAGTTGTTTTTTCTCAGCAGGCACTATGTCAGTTGTTTTGAAACCAAACATATATTGATGTCATAATCATACCTAACACTATTATCCATACCTTTTCAGAAACTTTTGCCCATATGAGTAATCAGGAACGCAAACGTCAAAGAGTGTGTGATTTGCTGAATGCACTTGTCACACCAAAGGAGATTTCAAAAATAGTTGGAGTGTCCATAAAGACTGTTTATAATGTAAAGAAGAGAATGACTATGAGCAAAACTATTACGAGAAAGTCTGGAAGATACTATTAAAGAAGAATGGGAGAAGTTGTCACCCGAATATTTGAGGAACACTTGCGCAAGTTTCAGGAAGCGTGTGAAGGCAGTTATTGAAAAAGAAGGACACATAGAATAAAAACATTTTCTATTATGTAAATTTTCTTGTGGCAAATAAATTCTCATGACTTTCAATAAACTAATTGGTCATACACTGTCTTTCAATCCCTGCCTCAAAATATTGTAAATTTTGCTTCCCCACCCTGTATATGCAAAGTTTGAAGTAAATTGAAGCAAAATTGATGCCTTGTGATAGAGTTGTGATATGCACTGTTGATATGCTGACATCAACTGGATCAATGCCAAAAAAAACTAGAATACATGTGAGGGGCAGGGTTTGTTGTGCCTGGCACCACTTGTTGGTTTCTCTTCTGCTTCCACCCTCAGGCAAAATAACCTTTTATTCACATTTGTAGTAAGTCAGAGAATGATTGGTGTAACATGAGTAACTTGTAATACCACTCCACAAAAATGTTGTCCTGTCTATTTAAAGCTTAGTAACCTTTCCTGTCAGAGCTCCATTTGACGTCCTTCCTTGGTCACTTGGCTACATGTCATCTCCTCTCTCTCCTCTTTCTCTGCTGTGTCTAATACAGGCTAAAATGCCCCAAAAATGTATTTAACCCATAAAGACCCAGGTCTACTTTTATGGAAGTTTCCAAATTATTTTTTCTCTCTATTTAACCTTTCTTAAATGATTTATTACTATTTAGCATAATATTATCCTCTCTACTTTTCATTGAAAATCAGGTATTTTCCAGTATTTAAAGGTGGGGTGCGAGATGTTTTCCTGGAGCATTTTTTACTATATTGCTTAAAATCCCCTTCACACCCCGATAACAACCAATTAATTAAATGCTCTAACACAAAAATAAAAAAATTTAGTCACCTGTGGAATGGACAGGACTGAAAAAACACCTTCCAATCATTTTGAGTGCCGACTCGAAATGATTAGACGGTGATAAGTCTATCAAAGTCAACTGCTATTTGTCCCTCCCCCCTCTGTGCATACCCCTCTTCAAGCATGAATTGTGCATTCTCAGAGGCTTGAAGCACTTGTACAGGAAGCAAAGCCAGAGCTTGGCTATATTAGTAATATTAGGATGGAAAGTTCAAACTGTTTTTTCACTAACATAAATCACATGGAAATGTAACGTTAGCCAGATAGGTATGAACTGGGGCTGTTCTGTAAGAGTGGAGGTGTTGGAGGAGACTGAATGAGGTATGCATGGATCCGCGAGCCGAAGCCTCAGCCAGGGTCAGAGCTGGGGATGGAGCCTCAGCCGGGGTCGTAGCCAGCGTCGGAGCCGGGGCCATAACGGAGCCTCAGCCAGTGTCAGAGCCGGAGCATCAGCAGGGGTCAGGGCCGCAGCCGGCGTCCAAGCCCAAGGCAATGTCGTATGGGGCCGGAGCCGGAGCCTCAGCTGGGGTCAGAGCTGGTGCTGGGGCCGGGGCGTAGCCAGGGATGGAGCCGGAGCCTCAGCCAGTGAATTGTTGCTGTGCAGCGCTCGTGAACCCTCGGGAACACGCATTGGATGGGCCAGTACTCTGGAGGCATGGCTTCAGAGGGATGTCTGAAGAAAGGGGTTTGGACTTTGAATTAGGTATTTTCAAAATGTAGCTGCTCGACCCGTTTTTCTAAGATCTCTTACCCCACCTTTAGTTTACTGATCATATCTTTAATCATTATGCTGAGATTAGATTTGAGGGTTACTATACCAGAAACAGAGAAAACAGAAGAATAAATGACTTTTACAATAAAATCTATCGATGAATGAACATAAACCAAGTAACTCTATCCTACGGTGGCCCAGAGGTGCAACAGGCCAAAAAATTATCCACTAGACGAAAAAAATGATCCACTACAAGAAAAAAAAAGAGAACAGCCTAAAAAAATTATCCACTAGATGAAAAAAATTATCTACTACAAGAAAAAAAAGAGAACAGCCTAAAAAAATTATCCACGAGATGAAAAAAATTATCTACTACAAGAAAAAAAAAAGAGAACAGCCTAAAAAAATTATCCATGAGATGAAAAAAATTATCTACTACAAGAAAAAAAAGAGAACAGCCCAAAAAAATTATCCACTATAAGGAAAAAAAAAGAGAACAGCCTAAAAAAATTATCCACTAGACAAAAAAATTATCTACTGCAAGAAAAAAAGAGAACAGCCTAAAAAAATTATCCACTATAAGAAAAAAAAGAGAACAGCCCAAAAAAAAAATTATCCACTAGATGAAAAAAAAAATCCCCTATAAGAAAGAAAAAAGACCAGCCAAAAAAATTATCCACTAAAAGAAAAAAAAAGAGAACAGGCAAAAAAAAATTATCTACTAGCCCAAAAAATTATTCACTATAAGAAAAAAGAGCAGAGAAGAAAGAAAGAACAGATGAAAAAAATTATCTACTATGAGAAAAAAAAAAGAGAGCAGCCCAAAAAAATATCCACTATAAGAAAAAAAAAAACATCATCCACCTTTTCAATTACGGGGGCGCTGTTTACCCGAAAGGTGCCTTGCTTTAAAATTAAGACCACCATAAAAAATAAAAGGATAGGCTGAAAAATTTTAAGGCTTTCGGCTAATGTGGCTAATGCTAAGGAAGTACCCCACCGGAAGTGGAGGTCATGCGCTAAAAAATAAAGTTATTTTAAAATATAGATATTTCCATTAATATAGTTTGCAAAGCAGTTAAATGATTAAATACGGTTCCAGTGTCTGCTCAAGGTTAGGCATGGGCGTTAAATGGTTAAGGTTAGGGTTAGGGTATGGTTGGGGTTAGTTTTCAGTGGTAAATGGCCCTTGTGTGCACTGTGTGAAGGTTCGTTGCTAAGCTAATGCTAACGCGAAAAGTTGACGGCAACTTTGTGAACTACCAGTGCGAGTAAACAATTGTGTGATTACGGTGTTGAATTGTTGATCATTTTTTTTGCCTGTTCTCTTTTTTTTTCTTTTAGTGGATAATTTTTTTTGGCTGGTCTCTTTTTTTTCTTATAGGGGATTTTTTTTTTTTTTCATCTAGTGGATAATTTATTTTAGGCTGTTCTCTTTTTTTTTCTTACAGTGGATAATTTTTTTGGGGCTGTTCTCTTTTTTTTCTTGTTGTACATAATTTTTTTCATCTAGTGGATAATTTTTTTAGGCTGTTCTCTTTTTTTTTCTTGTAGTAGATAATTTTTTTCATGTAGTGGATAATTTTTTTAGGCTGTTCTCTTTTTTTCTTATAGTGGATAATTTTTTTAGGCTGTTCTCTTTTTTTCTTGAAGTAGATAATTTTTTTCATCTAGTGGATAATTTTTTTAGGCTGTTCTCTTTTTTTTCTTGTAGTAGATAATTTTTTTCATCTAGTGGATAATTTTTTTTAGGCTGTTCTCTTTTTTTTCTTATAGTGGATAATTTTTTTGGGCTGTTCTCTTTTTTTTTCTTGTAGTAGATAATTTTTTTCATCTAGTGGATAATTTTTTTAGGCTGTTCTCTTTTTTTTTCTTATACTGGATAATTTTTTTGGGCTGTTCTCTTTTTTTTCTTGTAGTAGATAATTTTTTTCATCTAGTGGATAATTTTTTGGCCTGTTGCACCTCTGGGCCACCGTACTATCCACTGTCAGTGATCAAACTCTATAGGTTTCACTGGTGAATCGAAGTTCTAGAAGATGACAGTGTTTCCACGTTCACTACAAAGCCTCTGAAGGCCCAAATGGGTCATATCTGATGATCATGAAAACACGACAAACAGCATTTTACATCAATTATTTACATGGATGCATAAGATTAGTGGATCAGAAGTTATTAAATGTTTTTCAGTGTTATAGATAGAAAATCATCTGGTTTGGCCATATCATGCACTACTCATGTGTCTTAGTTTTGTCTTGGTCTGGACTTGGTCCCCATTCCTCAAAGTTGTGGTCCTGCATAGGTCTCCATACACTGTGGTCATGATCAAGAACTGGTTTTGGTTCAGGTGGCCTTGACTATAATGCTGCTGAACCTAGACCTGAACTACTGAAACAAAACTAGATCATAACACCTACCCCACAGGCACTAAGCATGATGGGAAGTCACTTCATCCACCTCTTTTCTCACCCTGATGTTCCCATTATTCTAGAACAGGATCAATCTGGACTTATCAGGCCAACATTCTTAAGTGGTGTTTCAAGAATACTTGCAATTTTGGAAAAACTCCTTGTAACCATGGTGAATCTCAGAAATGTACAGTAATAGACATGTTCTGAACTGTTTACCTGGTGTGTTGGACATTGTCTACAATGTGCATGCCTGAAAATCTGGTCAGTAATCCCTACATTTCCCTCTTCAACTCCATTTGTGTCCCGTACATAACCCGTTTTTGCCAGTTTTGTGTCAACCAAAGGGTAATCACAATTTTCAACCCTTTGCCCTGTTTAAAAAGCCAAACAATTGCTTACATATTGAATGATTTTGAATACTTTATGATATTGCCTCAGTGACAGAACAATTTAGGTCTACATTTTATGGATCTTAACATCATGACAGCAGTTTTTCAAAAACTTGTTTTCGTAACCTCTGCTCAGGTTTTTTGACCCTCTAAATCTTTTGTCCCTCAGATGATACGAAATAGAGGCTTTTATGGGTTTTTATGTCAATTTCATTCAATGCTCATCTGTTATCGAGAATAACTAGTTCAGCCATCAAGTAACCAACTTGTTTGTGATTGGTGTGCGTCTGTTGAGGACATTCTCACCTGTCTCATACATAACCAAAATTTTACTTAATTTCAAAGTGACATCTTGAAATAAAAACAGAGAGGCAAGGCCAAAAAATACATCAGTTACAGTCCTTTACCACAGAAGAAGGTAAACAACCAAATGTGAAACTTGTCATCTTAGAAATAGGCCAGTAGTAAGCGGTGAAACATTGCACGTCAAGAATGTCCTGTACATAACCACTTCAGTGTGGAACATGCCTTTTCCATCCAAGCAGGGTTTGATATTGACTTCATCGTTTATGCCAAATACTCTTCCTACTGATGAAGCTTGACCAAAATATCACTGTAAAGAAGGAATTTAGGAAGCCCATGCTGGAAATACCTTTCTGCACATCTCCAAAATTTGACAGTGCAAGAAACATACCTAAACTGGCCATGTCCCGTACATAACCATGCTTCAAATTTTCATGTCTTTTGAATACTAGAGCAACTATATTTCACTGGAAGAATGTGTTTAATAACTGCTTTAATCTTCACAAAAAGAAAGCATAGCACATAGAACAATTCAGTGATCTTTATCCATCTTTAACAAGAGTGTCCCGTACATAACTTTTTGCCAGTGTGAGTTATGTACGGGACACCTTAATATATTTAAGCTAATCTTGACATTCTGATTTGTTGATTTGAACTGATGGCCTTGATGGGCATCTCATGACCCATCTCATTAGTGTAGACCCAATTTTACCCAGGATGTGTGGAATATAAGTGATGTTTTAAGCTTCATATCCATGGTACCTGAAAAATTGATTTTTTTTTTTGCTGGGAATTTCGCATCATGCATAAAAAACTTTTTTTCACTTCTTTTTTTCTCTGCCTAGAACATAACCCTAACCTAACCCTACATTTCAGGTATTTGGAAGTTTGTTCTTCAGTTATTGTTGACACTGTCATGTTTTTTCTGTTTCATACAAATGATACAACCCCCTTTCCACCATGCAATAGCAAATGACATTTACAAAGCATGGTTTAATCATGTTTTACCCATTTCAGGAAGTAACAAGTTCAAAATGATGATCATGGAGGCAAAACAAACAAGTGTCCCGTTCATAACCTCCATGGGCCGTACATAACCCCTACTGTACACTCTGAATTTTTGAACATTCTCTGCCTTGATGGAAGACCAGTGATTCATGCCCTTAGTTTTACAGTGTTCCATGTCTACTCATTGTAAAGGAGCTGTTTGGTGGCATTACCTGGTGATTTGGGGAAATGAGGACAAATGGAACCGTATCCTGAAAATCCTATTGGACGTTAAGAATGCACCAGGTTCAAAATCGGACACTAAAATCCATTCAGATTGATTTAAAGTACCTCGGCTCACTTATGCTTGAGCAAACCTGTCAACTGGAGCCCATTTTCTTGATGAGAATTACATTTTTATCATCATTCACCTTATTTTTGTTGTGTGTCCCGTACATAACCACAGTGTTGTCATGGTTTTCTAATTGCTGTTATTTCATAATAAAGCATAGTATTTGAAAACGGTTTTCAGTTTTTTATTCCTTAGGTTCCTCTCTTAGGGATCAGCCAAGTTTTGAGCAATTACACCATGGTAAAAATTTTGGCCCTCTGGTTGACAAAAGTTGCAAGTATTCTTGAAACACCCCTCCACTGAAACACAGTCCATTGTTATGTGGTTGTTCATGCTCTCTATCAAACTATAATGGTTGTTTAAGAAATGAGGAGCTACTCACTGCATCAGTTAGAGTTAAAGAACTTGTTAGAGCTGAAACATATGAATCGCTGCAGTAATTGTCTAATGGAAGGATCTGAACTATTACTGAGTTAAATCCTGGTGAGGAAATTTGTTTGGCTAGGCTGTGTATAGCTACAATCCTTTTCATATTCATTGTGTTTTATGCTGTTTTTTTTTTTTTGCTCTTCAATACCATTTCTTTTGATTAATTGTACTTCTACAACCAATGTTTAGGAGCCTTCCTGAAAATTAAATCTGTTTGAGGGTCAAGTATAAAATTGATGCTGAGGTTAATGTAGCTAATGCTTAAAGTATCAAAAATAAAAGTTGTAATTTTTAAGTGCACGATTTTATCCCTAAAGATTAAGAAACCAGGCTGCACCCAACAGCTGTTTTTTTTTTTTGACAATTAGTTTTTATTAGTTATTCATCATTTTGTTATATAAAACATAACAAACAACAAGCATTAGACACTAGTTGTAATCCAATAGCAAAGATAATAATGGCTACAGTTATGAAACAGCAATCAAATCAAACACTATCAAATTTTTCAAGCAGCAGTTCACTCAACACTCCCAGGACTATGAGACAAACCACACATTAATTGTCTTTAAAGAAACTGATCCGTTTGCCCCACCTTCTCATGTAAAGTTCATCTTGCAGTCTCAGCATAAATGTTAACCTCACCATTTTGTGAATGTCATTTACAATTTTCAACCAGTCCTCCAGCACCGGTGGATCAAGTTGAAGCCATTTTCAAGTGATTGGGGCTGCAGCACCACAGATTTTTAGTAGGTGTGTCATTTATTGTCAGACCATCAGGAAGATCTCCTAACAATAGTGGAAAAGAGGGTTGCTGTAATTTAAAACCCAAAATCTGTTCTATTTTTATTCCAACATCTTTCCAAAAAGTTGTAGTTTTCATACAGGACCAAAAAATGTGGGTGTGGTTTGCCTCTGTGTCGCCACAAACCCTCCAGCATCTAGAAGCATTAAAATTTCTACTAACAGTTGTTTTGGCGTTTTAAAGAACCATACAAATTTTTTCCAAATAAATTCTCGCCAGTAGGCTGAAGAGGAGGTTGAGGTAGCAGATTCGTACATATTGTCCCATTGTTCACATGATATAACAGTATTCAATTCTTTCTCCCTTCTTTTTTTAGTATAATCTGTCGACTTTCCTTTGCCTTTCAACAAGCCCTGATAGAGCTTAGAAATAGTAGACTTACATTGTTTAGAGTAAGCTGGTGAGACTAGTTGAATTATCTCCTTAGTCTCTGAATTACACATTTTCAGTATGTTTGAAGAAATATATTGTCGGTATTGTAAATACCTAAAAAAAATCCTTTTTTTCCAAGTTATATTTTTTTTGCAGTGTTTGAAAACATGGTAAATTATTTTTATCCAATATCTTGCAATATACTGTTATCCCTTTATGTGACCAATTTTTAATATTTCCATTAATTTGATTAGGTGTAAACTCTGAGTCAAAGCTGGCCCATCTAAGGACTCACATCTGGCAACTCAAATTTAGTTCCTAGCTGTTTTCATCCACATGACTACTTTTTATGCCATGTGTTGAGTCTACAAAATGTCAAAATAGTTTAAACTGGTGATAAAGTATATTAAAGTACAGCAGGATATCTTCAGATTTTGTTCAATCTGGGAATAATGGAGTCAGTATAGTCCAATATTAGCCTCTGAACTGTTATGAAGTAGAGGCACAGATTTTGTGAATGAAGGAATGAATGCATGAATGGATGAATGAACGAGCAACCAAGCGAATGACTGAATGAATGAGAAATGATCATACTTCATCCTTAGCAGACATGATGGCGATGGGAACTTTCAGAATTATGCCAGTTATGCAAAGTATGTGGAATGGAGTCCGACCCGGTTTAGCAAATAACAGCCAACAGGACACTGACTAATCTATGCTGAACAAAGATGTGTACATGCTAAACTATGCCACTTGCAAGTAAAAAGTCACCCTCGGTCCACTTTTGAATCGACAGACTCCTCTACTGAGGTGCTTATTTAGAGTCTGGGGACCCCATCCCTGGTCGGCTGAACAGTGCTGTTGCTCTGTTAGGTGTTACTCCTGATGATTCTCAATTTGTTTAATTTACCTTCGTAATAAACTCTAATGCGTTTGACATTACAGCAATTATGTGTGAGAAATCTTTTCTACTACCACAGTGGCAAGGAGGGGAGCAGATCACTGGGACTAATGCTTCAAAACTTGAGTCGTATGAACTACAAATGATGTGTGACTCTCTGCATCTCTCAGAAAAAATGCAGATTAGTATATGTATGACAGCAAAGTAATGATATTCTTTTTGTATATTTATTACAACAAAGTCATAATATCAGAGGAGCACTGCTGCAGGAGATGTGGTTCACTTGTTCACAGATCATACATCAAACATCAACCAAAATAAATCAAATAAATAAATGAAACATCCCATTTAAGTGCAAAGAATGTGAGCTCTGTACGTAAGATGTAAACAAAAATGACTCAACACGAAACACTTGTCATTTTTATCAGTTATCATGTTTTAAATGATCATCAGTGGCCTTCTTGTGAACTCCAAAACCCTGTAACTAGCTCAGTTTTATAACACAGAGGCTTGACCGATGACTGGCTTAGTCATTAAGGAAACCATGTAATTTTCTTCCTTGAAAAGAGTGACTTGATGCCACTACAAAGACCTTTCTGGAAGAGAAGAAAGGCTTACATAAAACTGATAACTTCCCTATGTGTTAGATCCTTCCTGTTAAATAGTAGCAGTTATGAAACTGGTGCTAAAGTTAAAGCTGCTTTTGTTCATTAAAAAAACAGGCAAAAATGTACCTTGGGTAATTATAATTAGAATATAATCATACCATGTGGTCCTGTCCTTGTACAGATAGGTGATTAAATCCTTCATGCTTTAAGTTACATAAAGGTAACTTCACATCTTTAACCATTAAAGACCAAGAACTATTTTTGTGGTTAATTCCAAATGATTTTTTTCCCCCTCTACATTTAACCTTTTTAAATGATGTATCCCCATTTATTATAATATGCATTGCCATTTTCAGTGGACTTGGATATTTTCCTATATTCAATTTACTAACCATGTAGATGTTCATAAAAGCTCAGAGTAAATTCAAAGGCATTTATATCAAAACAGAGAAAAGTGGGAAAAAAAAAGACTTTTTCAGCAAAATACATTCATTAACTGAACATAAAAACAAGTGTCTACAACTACTGTCATTTGTCAGACTACATGGCTACCTATCTATCTATCTATCTATCTATCTATCTATCTATCTATCTATCTATCTATCTATCTATCTATCTATCTATCTATCTATCTATCTATCTATCTATCTATCTATCTATCTATCTATCTATCTATCTATCTATCTATCTATCTATCTGCTTCAACTGTCACAGCTCTGGTTCACATGACTGATAACTGATACCTGGAATTAGACAATGGCAGCTTAGTAGTGGCTGTATTCTTAGACTTTAGTGCCACTTTTGATTTGATCAATAATGATCTTTTTATTGCCAAGTTGAGATGTTATGGGTTATCAACAAGGTCTTTGTTCCTCATAAAATATTATTTAACTGACTGAAGCCAGCAAGTCTTCTACAATGTTTTTTTGTTGAAAAGCTCTGGTATCCACTGTGGCCTACCTCAAGGCAGCTGTCTTGTCCCACTCCTTTTCTCAGTTTATACGAATGACTTACCTTATGCATTAAATAAATCATCAGTTGTCATGTATGCTGATGACTCTACGATATGTTATTCTAATCATAATGTGAATGAAATATCAAATGTACTGGAAAAGAAGTTAGCTGCTGTTCTTAAATGTGTCAATAATAGCAATATGATTCTAAATGTCTCCAAAACAAGATCTATGCTTATTGGAAGTAAACAGCGTCTACATAATAATTCTCAGTTGATCCTGAGAATGGAACACTCCAAATTAGAGCAAGTTCAACAAATGAGACTTCTGGGTGTCACAGTAGATCATCATCTGTCATGGTCACCTCATATTGACCATGTAATTAGTAAAATGGACAAAGCTATTACTGTGGTCAGAAGGTATCTTTGCTACTCCAGAGATTATAAAACAGGTAGTTCAATCCCTTGTGTTATCGCATCTCGAATATTGTTCCACTGTATGGTCCGCTGCCAATAAAACTGATATAGCAAAGCTTCAGGTAGTCCAAAATAAGGCTGCTGGCCTAGTGCTGAAATGTCCTTACTCTGCTAGTGTTAAGGAAATGCATTATACATTATCTTGGCATATGCTCCGAAACAAACTACAGTATAACTTATTAGTATTTTTAAAGAAAATAATTCTGACTGGTAAACCAATTTCAGTATATGAAAATATCAGATATGTAAACCAGACGCACTCACATTCTACTCTGTGTTCTTGTAGTGCTGATTTGGTCATTAATCGGTTTAGAACTAATTCACTGCAAAAGTCTGTTTTATTCAGGTCATCACAACTCTAGAATAATTTGCCAAAAAGGCAGAAGGACTCAGCTAATTTACATGTATTTAAAAGAACACTAAAATCTAGGGTGTACCATATGTGAAAGTTGTACTTATTGGATGTGTTAACCGTTATTTATTGCTACTGCATTGTCACTGTATTTATTGCGAATGATGTATCAGTTTTTTATGTCTTTTTCACTGGGACCCCAGGAAGACTAGCAACCACTACAGTGGAGGCTAATGGGGATCCCCAATAAACATCAAACAACCAACGATAAATGCTGAAGGATCTAAGCTTCCTCAGAGAGTAGACCCTGCTCATGCCCTAAGTATAGACAAAGAGAAGAAAAAGATGAAATCATGGCACTTTTGACAGCTGTTTTCAGTCTAAAATGATGGAGGAGTGTCTTCATTTTTATAGATCTGGTCCAAAATGTTGACTTTGGCCCATATCCTCTACGTTGAATGTTTATTCACCTGATAACCTCCAGCTTAAGTTTCAGTATGAGTTATTGATCGTGTATGGGTTTCTGTTTGGACTTCTTAAATGTACCAGCTTCAGTTTCTGGTAAACCATGCAAAACTGGGCTTTTCCTGATAGTTTAATCTGTAACATGTATTGTCCAGTATTTGAAACAGGTGGCACGTGAGATGTTACTTGGCTCTTCATGCATTCAAGAATTGTTTTTTGTGCATCATTGTGCACATTCCCCACATGCAGACCAATTTCAAGCTTGATGGATTATATAATAACACATATAAACAACAGCTGCATATCACACATGACTGACGTAGACATGTAAAAGACATAACAAGACAAAACGGACTGAAAGATGATTGACTGTGAAGAAAAACTGGACCTTATCAAATAAAATAAGATTAAGATGAGAGATTGAAACCTGGATGGATGAAAAAGATGGTAAAAATATAGAAGTTAATTCATGAATGCAGAACTATACTTTTCTCATTTATTCCCTATGGACATTTAAGTGCTTGAACTTTTGTTCTTCAGCTTGAGCAAAGAAGTTGATTCTACATTACCTCCACTTTTACCACAGTAATTTTTACAAGTGTCTGTACTTCTGCCAGAGTAAAGAATGTGTGGAGTGTAGCTACCTCTGGTGGAAGGCAAACAGAGGTACTACACTACTGACCTTGTTCTATGTATTTACAGATTATTTATTGAATCCAACAGAGGGCAGTGCAGGGTCAGTCAACTCTATGGACCACCAGTCTCCTTCTTCAAGCATGTGAGCACAGCAACAAGTTCATCAGTTGGGAAAATACTATCAAAACAAAGAGAGAATGTGATCATATGATGAGCTGGAAGAAGGGATTGACTGATATATTTTAGTTTTTTTTTTTCTTTCATGGACAGTACCAATAGTATCATATCAATAGTGATCAATGTGACCAACACATTTGGTAAAAATAGAAAATCTTGGAGTAAACTTTTAGAACAAATGGAAAATAAAATAAAATATGAACAATAAATAAGTCAAAATATCAACACTATGTATTTTGAGTTTTGACACAGAATTAAATGAACTATATTCTACTTTCTGAATTGGTTCCATTCAGGATTCTTGGATCCTTGGTTCCATCTAGTGGCTGACATATTTCTCACATATTCCGATATGTTTCCCAGTTCAGCTCGACATCTGACTTGTTTGACAAGTCTTGGTTCCAATTTTTGTGTCCATTATTTGTTCTTGATTAAGTGAAATCAGCCTGTTTACTCACTGTCAAGTTACTGTGGTTTATCCTTGAACTGACCACTAACTAAATCATCACAGTACACTGGTTTTTGTCGAATTATTGCCCATTTTTCAGTGAATTCCTTCCACATTTTTGTTTTTTTGTCTCCATCCTCTCAGGGAGTAAGACAACCCCACAATGGACCTTGTTTTGGGTCAGGTTCCAAGCAAATTTATTTTTGGTCATATTTCTCTCCGACATGCACCGATTCCACCTGTTGAGACAACAGATAAAGAAAGGCCAAAGTAGAACATTATAAACTAATTTATTGTACATACACAGGACCGTGCAAAAGTCTTGAGCAGCCTTTACCTTTGTTGTTGTTACAGGGTTGTAATATGTCCATGTTTTTATTTCTAACAAGAAATATGCAGGAAATATGTGCAGTTTTGAAACACACAAAAATCTGAATGTAATCGCTTCTGCAGGTAAAGTTGGTATTAGTGTGATTTAGATTCAGTAGATCTTTGACTCTTTTGGGTCTACTGTTTGGATGTTTCTTAAAAAATCTTCAGAATATCCCAGCAGCTTCATGGTCTTTTATCTTTTCTCTGTCCATTATGATCACATATAACTTTTACAATATTCTTTTTTCTACACTACAAGGCTACATGTGTACTTCTCAGATGTACCGCTGGACAGATGTAAATAATAATAAAAAAAAAAAATAATGCATTACTGGAAAAAAAAATTAAATAAACTGAATGTTCTAAAACCTAAGTTGTGGTCATCTGGACAAAGAAAAGGACAAAAGACCATAAAATAACATAAAATTTAACTTGAATTCTATATTTATATAAATACCAAATTTCTTATTTTTCTCTATATATTTCATTTTTCACTTGTTTGTGGTTTTTCTACCCGTCTTTTTCTCTGCACTTCCTTGTTGTATGTTGCTGCTGTTAACTGTGAAATTGAGATAAAGTTATATTTATCTTAAAAGATGAATTAAGAAAAGATCCAGTTGACACATGAGAGTTGAAGATTTACCGAATCCGAATGTCACACTAAATACTGCCTTTACATGCAGAAACTGTTTAGTTCATTTTGTGTGTGTCAATACTGCGCACATATTAAAATAAAGACATAAGGCCATTACTACCCTGTAAAACAAAGCTATGGGCTGCCTAAGACTTTTGAAGAGTACTCTACTCAATATTACGAAATAATAAAAACTGGAAAAACTTGAATATCAGCTCTGGTTGTGCATAAGACAAGCAAGACACATAAAAAAATCTGTTCTGATAGGATTTCGTTTAATCCGTAATCCATTCCTTACAGTCACCCCATCAATCAAATCCAGTCTCATTTCTCAAACAAACACACATGGGATCTGTTATAATACAACTCTAATAAGCTTTAAAAGATGGCACCATCACATGGAGAGGGAAAATGGTTAGGGAGGAGAATCTTTTCATAGGCAATTTAACAAAAATAATTCCTCTAACGACAATAGATTTTTTTAATATACTGTACTATATGGATAGAATAAAATTTGACTCTGAAAATTGAAGGGTTTTCTGTTTGGAGAGTGCAGTGTTAGAAGTGTTGCATAGTCGAGGGATGATAAACGTAGGGATGGGGATCTTAATTTAAAACACATAAGGAGTAAAAAGGTCTTTCTCAACACTTTTATGTGATTGTTTTGGCCTCACACAGTCCAAACTAGTGTGTTTTTTTTTTTCTGGACACGGCTCGATCCTGCCACCTTGAGAGTAAAACGCTGACTGCGAGGAGCATTAATAACGTCGTAGTCCACCTTTGTGCAAAATGTAACTTAAAAGAACAAGATCCACAGCAATCACGTGTGATAATAATCTCCCAAGCAGTGTTATGAACGCAGGCAGGGCTAGGGGCTTATTTTTGTGTGTATGTCTATCTGTGTCACTCACATTGCAGCCTTAAAAAGTGCCACTCAGTGTCCATCATTTAGAGTAAAATAACAAAATATCCTCTTGGCAGGCAAACAAGAACCAGCTTAGCTTTTAAAAAAATACTGTCATTCTAGCTTATGGGCTGATTAAAGCTCCAATTCTAAAACCTGAAGAGCTCTAACCATCAGCCCAAAATTCTCTTTCGCTTATTCGCCTCAACACACTCAGTGATATACTTCTGTCATGATCCATCTTGCGTTTATCAGAGCAGATTCATCAGGAGAATCCTTGTCCAGCGGTAGTCAAACAAACGTGCCTGTGCTGCTCATTCGGCGTCGGATGGATGAAAGCTGGAAAGTTGCAAAACAAGGAGAGGGTATTCCCAACTTAGCTTATAAAGTGTCTCGAGATAAGTTTGCCAAGCATTTTCTTTTTTTTGTTGTTTTTTTAAACCAGACATAAAAAGAAATGAAGAAAGGGTTACACTATATGAACCACACCCAGTCTCTGCTGCTGGTTCTAACTTTACAAGCTCCATCCAGGGAGCAAACGTCACCTTTCCCTTCTTTTTTTTTTACCCTCATCAAGCGTACATTCATCCTCAGTCCTGTCTTCTGATCAACCATTCAGTGAGAACATAGCCAAGAGTTTTGTACTTCTTTGAAAGCCAAAATTCTCGCTCTTAGGTGTTCTCCTTTTCTTTCCTCAGCAGCATCCACGGACTTCTGCCTCACCCCCGAGTCTTAGTCCATCAAAAAAGAAGATCCACAGTGTCCACCGGTGTCACCGGAACTCATAGATGGCCGCGCTGTGCTCAGGAACATGGGTGAGGTTTAGAGACTGGTACCTGCAGAGCAACAACACATATGTTACAACAGATATCATCAAATCAATACTCTAAGCGTTACAAATGAAAAGTAAGATAATTAAATGGATTTATCAGTTGTCAAGAATAGAGTCAGCGTTATGTGAAGAGGGAGATAAAATGAATGTATAGCAAAATCGTGATCCACACTAAATATGGAGTCAAGGTGGACATTGGCTTCCTCATCAGGCAGTATGTAGGCCTATTACAGTTATTATGTAATCACATATCATTACAAAATGATTATTTTACGTAATCATGCCAGGATTAAAAAATATAGTTTTATGATTATTTCCACAAATTTGTACCATCATCTGAATGATGCTGTTTTATTAATGTCATCTTGTTATGTCATTGTTCTTCTGCTGAGTTCAGTTTGTACTGTTGTGTTTATATTTCAATGATGTATAATGTCATGTATATTTTATGTCATATCTGTGATGTTCAGTTTTTATTAATGAAAGGTGAAGGGAAATGTAATTCTTATTAAAAGTTCCAATATTCTATACCAATGAATGGTTCTTGAGGTGTATTTACATATTTAAACAAGAAAAGCACTCAGAGAGCACAGACCTCTGCCAAGACAGATCTGCCCCCCCCACCACCCCAATGATCACCAAAATTTAATCATTTCTTCCTTGTGCCAGTATAAACATTTCCTGAAAATTCCATAACTTTTTGAGTTATCTTGCTAACTAACAAACACACACGCAAACACACAAAGCAAAGTGATCACAATGCCTCCTGGTGGAGGTAACTATAGAACTTGTGCTAAAGTGGTGCCATGAATAGTATAATAGTGATATACAATAATATTAAGGCTAATTACTTGTGTGATAATTAATTGTGAAGTCACATTTCTCTTTCACTAACAGCTCTCAGTCAAATAAAATAAAATAAAAAATGCAATCAGACTTTGTCCAACAACTTTATGAAATTTTACTGGTTCTCATTTTTGTTTACTATCCAGTTTAGTTTAGTTAGACAAATAAATACATTTATGAGGTAAGGCTTAATTTAAAGAAGCTGAAAAAGTTAGGATAAAGAATGTAAAAATGATCAATTATATCAAAATAAATAAATAAAAAAGGTTCACCATTGTTTAATGCTGTACCCACACTGTAAAGAATGGCTAGGCAATAAAACAATCTCAAAATGAGACTGCAATGCCGTTTATGTCGATAATAATGACACATGATAAAGTTCTGACATTTTGTTGCATTAGCAGGAACATGTTTGCACCAAAGTAGTCATATTTATTCATTCATTTTCCAAACAGCTTAGTCCCAGGGCCTATACAGGCTACCAATGTGTGAAGGAGGGGCCATCCAAGGTGCGTTGCCTGTTCCAGAGTTGTCATTTAGCTAAGATAAAAATTCTGTCCCTCTGCTGCCTTTTGGTTAACAGACAGTGACAGAAATAGGGAGGCATTGAGCACACTTCGTAAACCCTGAAACCACCAACATTTTGGACAGCAAACCATCTAGGCCTTTTGCTCAAATGGCCAAAAACAATATTAGGGAATGTTATTTTATTTCTTATTTTCTAAGTACATAGTGATAAATCTGTTATTGAGAGGATGAAAATACATCCCTGTGTTAACATTTCCAAGTTTAGATAATGAACCCTCTTTTTTCAAGTTTCAGACTTCATCGAGGTACTCTTCAAAATGGCAGCACCATCAAATTATATAACGTGGCAATTAATAATACTGATCAATATTGTTAAATGAATGAATGAATGAATCTTGTGACCGTACTGTATTTTTTGCCGTATTGCCCAGTCCTAGTGTGCAAAGCCATTTGAGAGTCTGGTGTGGACCAGCTCTATATGTAAAGTGTCATGAGATAACTTTTGTTATGATTTGGTGCTATATAAATACAATTTGATTGATTTTGTTCTTGAATACCGTGACCCACTAAAATTTGGGAGAAATAAAGCTGACAGCAATTCTATTTTTCTATTTTGACTTCAGCTGGAATTTTGTCGTAGTTGAAAATTGACTTTTTGCATTTCAGTTTACCGAGTGTCCATTCAGTGCTAGTTTAGCTTTAGTCTTAGTTTTCATTAATAATAACAGGTCTATGCAAAAAAGAATCACATCAACCAGGGTTCCTACAGGTTACTACAAGTTAAATTTAAGACTTTTAAAGACCTTTTTAAGACTGCTTAGAAGAGAATTTAATGCCCATTTCACAGCCATACTGGCAAAAGTTTGTAACTCCTCGAATTTAGGAAATGTATTAATTTACTCCAATGCTTTGATTCACATCGGTCTGAGTTTACTTCCTTGCACAAGGTGCAGTGAGCTTCAAACACGTTCCCCTCCAGTCGTGTCAACCAGCTGGAGAATGATCTTTTCTCCAACCAGGCATTATTACATTTGCACTTCCTCATGCTTACTTTTCACTTGTGAGCTGTCCCTTAAAGTCAGCTTTCTTGGCTGACTACTGGCTGCACGTGTATTGGGCTGAATGTTCTGTGATCATTTTTCACGGGGGGAGCTGCAAAGTTAGCAATAATCGGTTCTTAATTTCAATATAAATTATCAGGTTGGAACGGGTAGACCTAAGTAGACTACCATTACTTTCTTTGCCGCTTGGACATTTCTCAGACACATCTAAACACAATACAGCGAACAAGTTTATGGTAACATAACTTAAGACCTACCATATCAAATTTAATACCTTTTACAGACTTTTTAAGGTATTAAATGAAGATTTGTAGATTGAAGACTTTTAAGACTTTTTAAGACCCTGTGAGAACCCTGATCAACTAAGAGTGGGTGTATGATGACACCAAACGTTGTTAGCCATGTCTTGCTTCTCCCTTGAAAAGTGACATGATGTCTAAAGCTCACTGGAAAAATGAGTGACAGTCAATGACCAGACAACAAAGTCTGCAAGGAGTCACCATTTCAAATGTGGACACAGGACACTGTCTGTGTCACGTTCACAACAGGTGACAAGGGCGGCTTGGACAAGGCGTGGAGGAAGCCCAGAGTCAACATTAGAAAAAAGGGTTGCTTTTTGTTTACTCAACTTCTGACCCAAAAAGGCTAATTTGTGATGAACATTTAAGGAAACAATACTACAACAGCATCAAAATACACTTACACATCCTTCCTGTTGTGTAGCATAATGAATGCATCATGGATGCCCTCCTGAACAGATGTGAATAATACATCTTTACTTCACATATAATACGTGGAGTTTAATAAACTGTGAAAGG
Organism: Sphaeramia orbicularis; assembly: GCF_902148855.1. NCBI lineage: Eukaryota > Metazoa > Chordata > Actinopteri > Kurtiformes > Apogonidae > Sphaeramia > Sphaeramia orbicularis. The sequence continues at coordinate 37,543,830 of NC_043975.1, read as the reverse complement.
CATACATTTTGAAGCTTCTCTGAGATAATTCTAAATTACCACAGGAAAGCTGAAATGTGTGCCTATTCATTATTTCTACCGCAAGTATTTTTTCAAATTTTTTTTCTGGGAGTTGACGCAGCAATCTTTCATTCACAACCCCAATGACACCATTAAAATTACTCACTTTCACCTCTCATGCTCATTAGTTTTTCTGTGTTGAGTTACCATTCAGAACTCCTGTGGTAGTAGTAGCCCTCAATTGTTGCTGTGGATTTCTGGAAGCAAATGTAGTAGAATCCAGCGAACGAAGCACCGCTGATGTCTTTGATTGTGTGATCAGGAACCAGGAACTGCTCCTGTGGGTACAGAAAGGGTGAGCAACAGCAGTAGCTGCAGTTCAGACATGACAGGACAACAGGCACTACAACATATGGTCAGGTTTCAGAGCGCATCTTACCTTCCACCTCATGAAAATAAAGTCAGAGTTCTTCAGATCTTCATAGTCGAAATCATCAGAGTTGAATGTCTTTGCATACTGATAGAATGCCTGGAACTTACCCTGAAAAAGAAAACAGTATTTGATGGTACCACAGTGATCCAGATACTGATAGAGGAGCGAAGAAATATGGACAAAACACAAATGACCCAAGCTTTCGTCCTACCCAGTGCTTTCGATCCACATCCTCATCTGCATCCCACTTCCGTGTTAGAAATGGCCGCTTCCGGCTGATGATCTCTCCAGCAAAGAACGTTGTCAGTGTTGGATATTCCTAGAAGACAGAAAGACACTTAGATGGGCAGAAAGTGGCTTCTGAAATTTGGAAGGTGGACTAACCACCTTGTGACTACACAGGTCATTAGTAGTTGTTTTTTGTTTTTTTTTGTTTTTACATATAAAAAAAGAGAATAGTATAGGTCTAAAACTGACCAATGGAAAGCTACTGTTTCTACCTTAAAAGACAGTTTACGTGTCAGTCTTTTGAAAAGGACAGAAATACAATGTGCAGTGGCTAGACGCAGAGCTTCAATTATTCATGTTTGTGGGTTAATAAGAGTCTAAGAGGTCTCCTCACCTCAGTCAGCCCCTTGATTTTCAGATAGCCACATAAGTAGGAGTCCTCCATGGTCACATGCTAACAAGAAAGCAAACATACATACAGAATGATCACATCATCAGATCTGAACTGTGCAATAATACATATGATAGTCTTGTGATAAGTATTTATGTAACTTGCTGTCTGTTGTGTTCTAATACATAACTGCTAGATCCATGCTGGCTTGTTTGTCTTGCAAAAAGTGAAATTAAAAAAAAAAAAAAATCAGTATTAGATAACACGTCAACCATTGTTATGTAGTTTTCCTAGAGGTTGCATTGAATGAAAGCATCCTGAGAGTTTAAAAAAAAGGGCTATTATAAAGTCGTAAACACAACTGCATACACAGCTAGCGAAGCGAGTAACAACAGGCCAGTGCTCATTGATTTTCCAGCTGTCAATCATCACACCGCCCGTTTGACAGATCACCTAACGCCTCTGACAGCTCGCCTCAATAATCTAACATTTACTTTGCTGCTTCACCTGCAAAACAACTTCCACGTCGTAGGAGTTTCCTTTGCTCTTCTGGTGGCCCCTGAACTTGGAGCCGCTGTACAGCAGCGAAGTGACAACACCGGGTTGCTGAGTGTTGATCGGCGGCGGCGGGATAAGCGAGGCCGAGGATACGAAGGCCGCGGCAGGGGAGTCGCTTAGGTATCCAGCGGGGACAGGCATGGCTCCCGCTTCGCTGGTTGGGCACCAACCGCGGTCAATGGCCGTCGGGACAATGGAGTCTGTCGGCTTCTACAATGAGGTGGAATGGACTGAGGACGTCCACCAACATCCAAATCCCCCTTAATTCCGCTACAGTTTAGTTTACCAGTCACCAACCTCCCAGAAAAGTAAGTAGACTTCGACGCGGCGCCGTAGGCAGCAGCACCCACCCCTCTCATTGGGCAATCGAAGCCACTTTGTAAAATCTTCAACGCTCATTGGTTAGATTTGCGGAAAGCTTTATGGGATATTTTGAGTGTAGTTTTTTCTTGTCGTTTAGGGGTGTGTTAATACACATTTAAAACTACACTTCCCATATTTCATTTACAATATTTTCTGTCAAGCCGAGAAGGTCACACGCGTGCTTTTGAATGTAGGAGCTAATGTCTAACAACCCGTAGGAAAGAAACGTGTGGCAGCAAATACAGACTTTATGCAATTCAGTAAGGTTGGCAAAAAAAAAAATTATGTTAAAACTTTCGGTTTTATAAAATGCTGCATCTAATTAGATAAGGAGCAACGGCCACAAATAGCGTGTCGAGTAAGTTCTCAGCTAGCTCTCCTTAAAAACATCACAGCTCACTTTAGTACCAAAATGTTACGGAGCTTTGTTAGACTTCACAGTCGTTTTGGAAACCCCCTTTTATTTAGTAAAGTGTGTCCTAGAAGTCAGCAGTCCCACTTTTCATTGAAATATTCAACAGCAGCAGCAGGTAAGATGAAGTCACTGGCCCTTTCCTCCTCGAAACCATCTTTACTTCACCTGTTGTTTGGTTGTTGACTGATGTGTATTATTTCTGCTGTTTTTAGAGAGAAAACGGTTTTATCGAGATGTCAGTATATCCCAGTGTGATGGTAGGTGACAAACTGTAGAGATGGGCAGTGTTTGCAGTCCAAACTGTGTTGTTAAGCATCTTCACTGTAATTAGGATACACCTTATGATGTTCTGTGCCTCTTTCTCATATCTGTCATTCTCTCATTTAATAACCGTCTATTTAGGTGGTTTGTATGAAATAAACCTAGATCGACGGAAACTAAAAACTCCTGGTGGAAAGCTGTTCACAGTACCAAATGAAGCTCTGGCAATTGGTGTGGCAACTGAGTGGGATGCTCAATGTGACACACTCAAGTTTTACACGATGCATCTGGTAAGATGTGTGACCTGTAGGTCAAGAAATGGTTTAAAGCAAGAGCAGCGAAACAACTATGTTTTCTTTAGATGTACCTGAGTCTTGAAAGATTATTTGAGCTGCAATATAATACATGGAATGATCTATTTATTAAGTAGACTTTAAGATATAATATTGTTTCCACACAATATAGTTAGATTTCAATGTATGATCTTTTTCCTTTAAGTATAGGACAACACAGTTTAATATGTACTGCATGTGCAGAAATACCAAGAATAATGTTGTTGCACTTCCCCTGCAGACTACACTTTGCAACACAGCCCTGGACAATCCCACCCAACGCACTAAGGACCAAATGATCAACGCTTCTCTGAAGTTTCTGGAAACTGACACTGTCTGGTATTGTTCTTATTCATTGGAGTCATTATAACCTTAATATTTGGAGTAACTGTCATAAGAAAAAAGGATGACATTAAGAATGGCTGATATTTTACTCAAGACTTAGTGCAGAAAATGCTTGCTACATTTGTATTATCAAAAGTCACATATCTCCAGTTGCTGTGACTATGCAGTCTTACAGTGTTGGTGTTTTTGTGTAGTTACAGAGTAGATGAGCCCCATGGTTTGGTTGATCTTCAAAAAAATGAATGGGATCCTGTTCTACACTGGATCGAGAACAGGTATGATATGTATTAGTTTTTGTAATACTTGTGGAACAAAGGGTGAAATAAAAGTCTGCCAAATGATGCATACGCTGCATGTAAATGAAGCATTCCCTTGGGTGTTTATCTTGTTTGCAGATATAATGTCACTATTGGCTCATCATCCAGTATTATGGGTCCTGAGATTCCAGAAGCAACCAAAGACACTTTCCGACAACATCTCAAGTCTTACAACTTTTGGTCACTAACGGGTGAATTATTTCTCTCACATGCCAAATAACTGCAATCATCAATCTAATATTGTCTTAAACATACAGCTTTGGAAAAAAAATAGAGACCACTGCAATTTCCTCTGAAATCAGCATGTCTGCATGTATGACAGCCATTCCATTCCTGTGTCTGTTGAATTCCAACACAAGCAAACCTTATTCTACTTAACAAACACCAGATCCATGTCTTCTTTAAGAAGAAGTATAAAAACCACTATTGTGGCCATCACTATCTTCTTGCAATAGGAGTAGCTGGGTGCCAAAAACAGTGCTATTAGTACCACAAAAGTAATTGGAATCCAGAAATAACTATTGAAAACTACTGGACTTCTGCTCTGACAATGTTCCCAAACTCTGAGGACGGTTTTTTTATCAGGACAATGCTCCTTGCCTCAGCTAGGTCAGTAAAGGTGTGGATGGCAGACCACCAGATGAAGACCCTGTCATGGCCAGCCCAATCTCTCGACCTGAACCCACTTTGAAAACTTCTGGAGGAAGGTAGATGGTCACAAGCCATCGAGCATTGCTGAGCTTCTTAAATTACTATGCCAGGAGCTGCTTAAGTCATCCGACAGCAATGATGGAGAGCCAAGACACGAGAAAGCTTTCACTGAAAATCAGGGTTATTCCACCAAAAATTGATGTCTGAACTTTTCCCAAGTTACAACATTAGTATTGTGTACTTTAGAAATGAATATGAACTTGCTTTCTTTGCATTACTTGAGGTCTGCATTTTTTTTGTTATTTTGATGTGTAGTGTTCTGCAAATACATACTCTAAATAACAATATTTTTATTCGTAATTTGGGAGAAATGTTGTCGGTAGTTTAGAGAATAAAACAAAAATGTTCATTTTACTCAAATGCATACCAGTAAGTGGCAAAATCAGAGAGTGATCATTTTGCAGTGGTCTCTTATTTTTTCCAGAGCTGTATATGTATATCAACCTTACTACATATTATAAAATTTTAATTTCATATAGTTGAGCTAAAATATGGCAATGACATGGAAAAATGCAAATATAATTGTATTTTTTTATATGCAGGATTGGAATTTGTGATTACACAACTGAAGTCTATTGTACTGTCATTGGGGATGATTGACAGACATCTGTCTGTAGAAAAGGCTGTGTTGCTCTCCAGGCTGGAGGAGGAATACCAGGTAGGAAAGCTACCAAACACCGTTCCGAGCAATTGTTCCAATTAAATTACACTTGTTTTCCTTGATAATTATGAACATTGAGACCTTAAGACAGTGGTTCCCAACCTTTTTTGTCTCATGACCCCATTATAACATCACAAATTTCTGGCAACCCCAGACATTCAAAACAGAATTTTTTTTTCTAAAATTAATTTGTTTTTGATCATGTAATAGTTTGTTATTCTATGTTGCAAATAAACATTAATTTTAGAGGACATGTAGTCTATATAATGTATATTATTATGGACAGAGGGAGAAAAGCCAGGTGTAGATTACTGCACAAAGGGAGAATTTGATTTTCCTTGGTCAGGATATGTACAGTCAGTCCAGCTTGGATTTACAAGGCTGACAATACTGAACAAACAAGAACTCAAACTATGAATTATGAAAGAGCTGCAGACTTCTGAAACTGACCACAGTGAACATTTGACAGATAAACAGTACCACAGTGCTCCAGTTTCAGACTCACAGTTTGTCTGCTACGGATTGAGATTGTCTCTGTCAACTCACCATAGATTTTTATCAGTATTTTTTTTTTTTTTTTAATAAATTACTAGAAATTTCAGGCAACCCCATTTGAATTCCAGGCGACCCTACGTGGGGTCCCGACCCTAAGGTTGAAAAACACTTCCTTAAGGTAAGTGGAAACTTGTCACATTGTTTTTTTAGTTACTCATATTCAGAAAATTCTCATCTTTTAAAGGCATAATTTTGTTTTTTCAGAGCAGAATGAAACATGAAAATTAAAGTTCTTCCTGACACACTTTGTTTACATGCAAACTAATATTTACTATTCAAAACAAGGGGGGTTGTTGGACATGAATACAGTATGTATATGTGTATTCAGATTGTTCTATATTCAGCTGGACAAGAGACCAAAGATGTTTAAGTCATTGAAGAATCCTTCAATGCTTCATGTATTTAATGTTTGTCATCATATTTTGCTGAGGGGCTGCATCAGTTTCCAAGACCCTACCAATGAGTCCCTCCATAGGAGAATTTTCAAGGATGCTTCTCTGATCCCCTGTGAACACCTGTGAACACACAATACAATGTCTGAGTATTTTGAAATTGCCAGTATATATATATATATATATATATATATATATATATATATATATATATATATATATATATATATATATATATATATATATATATATATATGCGTGTGTATATATGTGTATATATATGCGCGTGTATATATGTGTATGTATGTGTATATATATATATATATATATATATATATATATATGTATGTATGTGTATATATATATATATATATATATATGTATGTATATATATATGTATGTGTGTATGTATATATATATATATATATATATATATATATATATATATATATATATATATATATATGTATGTGTGTATGTATATATATATATATATATATATATATATATATATATATATATATATATATGTATGTGTGTATGTATATATATATATATATATATATATATGTGTATATATATATATATATGTGTATATATATATATATATATATCCAAGTTTATTTATGACATAGTGCAGTGTTGGGGTTGGGACCCCACGTGGGGTCGCCTGGAATTCAAATGGGGTCGCCTGAAATTTCTAGTAATTAATAAAAATGTAAAAAAAAAAAACAAAAACAACAACTTACTAATAAAAAATATATGGTGAGTTGACAGAGACAATCCCAATCCATAAAAGACATGACAAACTGTGAAGCTGAAACTGAAGCACTGTGGTACTGTTTATCCGTCAAATGTTCATTGTGGTTGGTTTCAGATGCTGCAGCTCTTTCATAATTCATAGTTTGAGTTCTTGTTTGTTCAGTACTAATTTTCAGCCTTGTAAAGCCAAGCTGGACTGACTGTACATATCCTGACCAAGGAAAATCAAATTCTCACTTTGTGCAGTAATCTACACCTGGCTTTTCGGCCTCCATCCATAATAATATACATTATATAGACTACATGTAAAACAGAGTTATATGATTGACACATTATTAAAATGATTGCAAAAAGGTACAGTATACCAGAATTGTGTTGCAATAAGTCATACAGAGCAATAAGAAGATGGGTTAATGTGTGTTACGTGTTACTGAAACACTGAATAGAGGTCAGAGCTTTTCAATGACACTTCGTCTTCACACTCCCGATTTTGTAAAACTTGCATATTCTGACTATATGCATGTTCCTTGGAGTTTATTGAGCTACTCAGTCATACATAGCGAAATAACTGGTTGGAGACTCCTACACTAGACTGCACATTGATGAATTGATGTGTACTATGAAGGACCAGACTTGGAAGAACCTCAACTGCTATGGAGGGATCCTTGACTTAGAGATGGCTAAAGATGGAAGGTTTTTGAAAGAAGTTTTGTAAGAGACAAGCTGAGTTCACTTGAGCAACAGCCACAAGTGGAAAACTGAAAAATTATATTAAACTGGTGTATGCACAGCTTCATGTAAATAACAGTAGAATTTTATTTTTCATTAGTCAGATAAATGGAATATTGTCTTTTACTCTGCATGCAGATCACCCTCTGCTGTTGTAGGTTTAAACAGTCTGGTAGTACATGTATAGTGAAAGTACATGTATACTGAAGATGCAGAAGATGGCTTCTGAAGTTTCTGAGTCCCGTTCTTCCTTATTTACAGCACACTATTGTATTATTAGTATTATGTTGTAAACAATAAATTTTAAAATTGTATATTATTTTGACATGCTGCTCTGTCTTCAGGTGGTCATAAGATGGTATGTTCATTACTTTAACATGACATGTTTTTTTTTCTCTTAGATCCGGCAATGGGGAAATGTGGAGTGGGCCCATGACTACGATATGTATGAGCTGAGGGCACGGACTGCTGCTGGAGCCCTTTTTGTTCAGCTCTCATCTGAGAGTTCAACTGTCAAACACAAACTAATGCAGGACTGAAAATAATAAGGACCCTGAAGCAGAATCGGGTTAAACATTCTACATGAAACTAAAAATGTTCCACAGTCCTCACCAAGTCCATGCTTCTTTATCTCCTCATACAAACACAACTCCATCATGTTCTTCTAGCGCTGACAGCTGCTCCGTTTGTGATCTGTTACAGAGTCATCTCACTGTAGTAAAACACACTGGCAGCCCTTTTTGCAGTGTTTATATGTGGCAGCTGCCAAATGTGGCACCACACTGATCTTCCAGTCAGTTCTCAGTCATCTGTGACATTTTGGACACTGTGCATGGTTTTAGGAGAATGATGACTAATGTTGTCTGTTTGGTGCTGGAATGTTACCTCCATTCCTGGTTTATTTTTGTTCGCTACACTCAATGCAAAGCACATATGCTGTCTAGTAGCATAGATCATTAATATTAGCTGTGCTCTTTGTGTAGTGTTTGCTAAAGGTATGTACTATGTCAGAACAGTCTGTTAACTTCAGTGAGACATTCTGCTATCAAATTACTTTTCTGTTATTTACACTGTATGACTGCCATTTTCAGTATGGTAATGAGCTAAAAAAAAAAAAAAGTGATAGGAAAAGACTGATTTGTGTGATGGAGTTTTACAGTGTAGAAATATCTAAATTGATTGCATTCTCATTCAGTGGCTCTTTCTATGTACACAAACTTTTCCTGTCAAATGAGGCAAACAATAAAAAATGCCGTTATACTGACTTGGGTTTTTTCCTATAACATAACATCTGGGTTCTGAATATTAGCAAGTTAACTGTAAATGAAAGACACCAAGTCAAAATGTTCGCATCTGTGTATTAGTTCTCCTCTGCATATATTGTGGAAGCTGTTCCATACATACTATGACAGGTCGGAGAGTCATAAAATACGCACATACTTCTACGGACGCAACCTTTGATGCCTTTTATTTACAATCGCCACACTCTTATGATGGCTATTGAAAGTGTCCAATCACCTTTAAGTACGATCATTGTTGACCAATTGCATTGCACGAGAGGCGGGATTTCTTGACGGTTTCCTCATGTATCATCATCATCCTATGGACTGACTTGTTTGTTGTCGAGCAAGATGGAGTTCCTTTTGGGAAATCCTTACAGTACTCCAGTTGGGCATTGCATTGGTATGTACTTAAACATTACACAAACGACAGTCTGTACAAAATATTGCTAATGTCATGGAAATGTACCGTTTTCGTGCGGTATACATTTACTGTTTCCTGCAGATGATAAGCCACCGTTAGCCGCCTAGGCTAACTAGTAACGTTACTTGCGCTATATCTGCTGTCATTGTGCTAGCATTACAGCTACAAAACTAGCTTCCTTTATGATATTTTTTGAGGACAGAACCGTTTTAAAAGCATATACGAAAACATTTGCTGCATTTTAAAAGGACGACTAGGCTTAGCCAAGTTAGCTAACAGTTTGCTAACAGTTAGCCTCCAGTCATTGCCATCTTAGCAGGATGTTGAGCTTTACTGAGACGTTTTCAGAGGATATTATCCAAGCTGCATGTGTGTCTTCCAGAAAGAGCCACCGATGGCTCCTTGCAAAGTGAAGACTGGACCCTTAACATGGAAATATGTGACATCATTAATGAAACAGAGGATGGGTGAGTATACAGGAGGATATCAAGGAATTGCCATGTCTGAAATTGATTAAGTTTGTATGTGCTGGTTAAATTGTCACTGTCCTTTTAGCATAAATCATTAATTTCCCTTGATTTTATCTGTGTCCTACAAAGAAGAGAGGCGTAGCACTGGTTTCGTGAATTGCGTTTATGTAAGGCCTCGTTTCTTATCACGCTTCTCTTTTAACCTTGTACTGTATGTTTAAGCCGCTGCATGAAGTCCAGGTTATGTTTGATTAGTGGGTTGTAAACTGGGTTAGGCGGGTCTAGCCTACTGCTGTGTATCAGAAGTCTGTAATAAAAAGAGGTCTGACTTGTTCTTTTCTCATGCACTCACAAGTGGTCTCCTATACTCTCTGCAGTGAGGGTAATTTGACCTGCTATTCACAGAGTTTTTATAAGTTAATTATTACCTCTCTACAAAATAATAGCCACAGTGTCAACACCGAGACTGTCAAAAGAATTACTAACATAAGCAATGTTTATGGCTTTTTAGTTTTGCAAGCAAGTCATCATCTTGTCAGTCTTATCCAAGTTTCAGACACATTGTTGTTAACATTGTTTGATCTGGTTGGAATGTATTATGAGTCCATCTAAAAGCTCTTACCATTGTCTGTTACAGCCTACTATCTTTGTGTGTTAAATGCATGGTTTTACATTTGTGTCTTTGTGAGTATAGGCCAAAGGATGCCATCAGAGCAGTGAAGAAGAGGCTAAATGGAAACAAGAATTACAGGGAAGTGATGCTAACTTTAACGGTGAGTTGTGTTGGTTGTGATGTGGACAGATGTACTGAATTTGCATGTTCCTGCACTAAACACATTGCTCGAAATGTTGAAGTACAGTACGGTGTAGCGCATTATTATGGTATGATGGAAAAAGTATCACCAGAATTACCAAAGGTGTAACATTGACTAAACAGGAGTCATTTTTTTGATGAAAGAAAAATATACCACTACTTACGCATTATAGTTGAATCATTGTGTTGTTTACTTGAAATACACAAATTATCATTCACACTAAAATTTGACATATTACAATTGCAGTATCTAGCCTAAATTACATGAATTGGTCACACTGTAACAAGTTTTTTTTTTTCTCTCCTATAATTCGAAAGTAGAAATAGATGGGGAAAGTTTAAAAAAATGTCCTTTTTACTTGAGATATATACATATATATATATATATATATATATATATATATATATATATATATATATATAAAATGTTAAATTTCTCTAAATGTGTTTTTGATTTTGTTTTGGTTTTATTGTGTACTAGTCCACTCTACAGCTGTTTCTCCTCTGCCTTCATCAGGTGCTGGAGACCTGTGTAAAGAACTGCGGCCATCGTTTTCATGCCCTGGTCACCAGCAGGGACTTTGTAGATGGTGTGCTTGTAAAAATTATCTCACCTAAAAACAACCCACCCACTATAGTTCAAGATAAAGTGCTTGCCCTGATTCAGGTAAGACAGCACTAAAATTATATTGCTGGGTTATCAGACATTAAATATAAACTTTTTCCTCTCATAATGCTGTAGATGAATGCCTTTGCCTCCTTAAGAAAATTATTTTTGGGGGGGCTGAGATAGCTTGAGAGAAGTGACATGAGGTTTGCACCATTGGTGTTTATTACCCCACGTATGGCTGTGCAGCAGTCCATGAGGTACCTGTCATCCCCAGGCATTGCCTCAGGTGAAGTACAGCGTCTCTAGCGCTTCAGCCAGCAACAGCTCTAGTTACCTGCCACAGCTCGAGTAACCTCGCCAGGCTCATGTGGGCTACTCTTATTTCCACCAGGGAATCCATGTGACTTCAGCTACAACATAGATCCAGGGCAGGGGCTTAGCTATGGGGGAGAAGGAGGATAATCTAATTGTTTGTTGTTTGTCTGCTGATTAGACAAACAGGTTTGTGACAGAAGGGACCATCTGGGAAAATGTGTATTGAGTAACACTCTCCTCGCACAACACCACTAAGAAGATTGTTGACACTTTTCTCAGCATAATACCTAGTTTAGGCAACAGACTGCAGTCATCATGTGCAGGTCTGACAGGCAAATTAAGCAGTTAACCAAAGAAAAGTCCTTTGAACTGTCTTGTGTTAAAGATTGCACATTTGGAATTGGATTTCTGTCATATAAAATCATCATACAATTTATTATCATTCTTATTATTAAAAAATCAGCTAGTATATTTTAAGCAAACTGTTCTGTCTTCCTTTAGAGCATTTGTTTTATTCAGATTTCTTGCTGTTGCTTCAAACACTGCCAACAAAAATTAGACAGTAGCGACAGTATATACAGATGAAAATTACTGTCATTTCATGGTGACTGAGAGGGACACTAAAATGTCCTCCTGAAGTTTTTTTTAAGTGTGTTGTGTGTTTGAGCTGCTGTAGTGATCCATTCCAGCAGCTTTGTGGTTTGCAGACTGAATGTATTCAGGGCGAGTGAACAGAAGCGATCAGAGAACAGACCTCTTTTACTACTCTCATGTCCCTTGCTTTGTTTGCTGTCTCAGCCCTCTCGTCACTGATTGTTTTGCTCAGTCACTCCCTCTCTGTTCTTTTAACCCTTTTTCTACTCTCTTTTCACCAGGCATGGGCCGATGCATTCAGGAGCAGTCCAGACCTCACAGGTGTGGTCCAGATCTATGAAGAGCTAAAGAGAAAAGGAATAGAGTTCCCTATGTCAGACTTGGAGACTCTATCACCTATACACACACCTCAGCGGGTATGGGGCACCATGTTCAGCAGCTATTTGAGCACATTTTTCTCTGTAAACACTACATTATTCCAGCTAATTTCTTGTGGTCTTTTGAATGTTTGTTATTGTAGATGGCTTCTGCTCCAGAGGGTGACTCCACCCTACATAAGTACACTACAGCCTCCCAGCCCACACCGCATGCTGTCCCGCCAGCCTACAACACCCCTCAGGTCCCCAACCTTCATGCCTCTGGATCCATTAATCCCACACCAGAACAGGTACAGTGTGACTCCCATAAAACCTGAGACACTGAATGAATGTTTATTTTAAGTAGTTCCTTCAGGCTGCCTTTACTTCCTTAAAAAGTAACGTGAAAGTATAATTCATTGTTGAACATATCAGGCCTTAGAAGTGAGTAAATAATAAACATTATGTACATATAAGTTACGGAGTGCTGCACAGACAAACAGCAATAAATTGTTAAAAAAAACAAAAACAAAAAAAACAATACAAAACTCTAAAAATCAGTGGTAAAGAAGCATTCAAAACAAGAGGTGAGCTATTATAATATTCGGGGGCCCTGACTGCAAAAGCATCACCTTTATTACCCAAATGGTGTCTGGGAGCCACAAAAGGGCCACATCCTTCTAAACTAAATGGGGTTCCTAATAGGTTATTAATATGTCATTAACATATTAATAGTATTGTGACTTAATTGGGTCTTAATTACTCTAAACATTGTTTTTAAATTAATTTATCCCTCTTTTAATTTCTCTTTGTTTTGTGTGAAAGGTCATATTTCTGGTTTTACAAATCCGTAAACCTTTCACTTAATACTCAATACTGGATTTTCACACTATACTTGCACTTTGCACAATTTCCTTGTCAACAGGTTAAAATGTAAATAAAGTTTAAGAACTCTTGTAAGAGTGCCTACCTATGGACATTGTGTCCTTTACCCATACTGGCCTACAATACCTTGTTTTTTCCTATTGCAGGTACTTTGTGCCACACAAGTCCATAAAGCATTGAATGAAATGATTAGAGCCCAATGACTTTCTAGTAAATAAGCTGGATTACTTTATGTCATATTGTCCAGATTTGCAGGCTGCGCAGTGAGTTAGACATTGTACGTGGAAACACTAAGGTGATGTCAGAGATGTTGACTGAGATGGTGCCAGGACAAGAGGATGCTTCAGACTACGAGTTATTACAGGCAAGAAAACGCTTATTTCCAGTCTCTTTTTTTGTGCTTTCATTTGCAAGAGAAGCTAAGTAAAATGTCTTCATCAGGAGTTGAACAGGACCTGCAGAGCGATGCAGCAAAGAATAATGGAGCTCATTTCCTGCGTTTCTAATGAGTCAGTGACCGAGGAGCTGCTGCATGTCAACGATGACCTCAATAACATCTTCCTACGCTATGAGAGGTTAGAACACAATGACAACCACATGTACCACATGTTCAGTGCAGTTGCCAGCTCATTGTTAGCCTTACATCGCTGCATGTTTGCACAGATATGATTTGGTAAACTGTTGTCTTTTCTTAGGTATGAGAGATTCAGGTCTGGAAGGTCTTCAGCTCAGAGTGTCAACAATGGGGTGAGTCAGCGGTTTGTGGTGAAACACCCAATATTTGCATCACACCTAAAATTACTGGATTATCTGCTTGAATCATCTAAGATACATCTTCAGTGCTACTTTAACATCTTGCATAGTGTTGTTTTGTTCTGTGCCATTCTTTAATGCTTGCGCCTTTTTAGTGTTGATTGTGTGAACTTGAACATTACACTACCAGTCAGTCTTTGCAGTGTCTCTCAAGTGCTGTTACCTGTCAGTACCTTTCATGCTTTACATGCTTAATTAAAAGGAAACCCAACACAAACATCTGTACATTCACATGATTTCTCTAGGCTTGTAAAAGTCTGAGATAAATCACAAGACTCAATTATGAATCATAAAACCTCCATTATATTAAGTTGTAGCAGGTTAGAATAAGAATAAGGTTGCTGATTCTTGTGTAAGAAGATGCTTAAATTAGGAAGTGTGGTGTAAAAGCAGTAGAGTTGTATCCATTACATCAGAACAACAAAGAAGCTGTAAAACGCCACCAGCAAATACCTGCTATCATCAGATATTCTGTTTACTAGAGATGATAAAATATACTGATTCAGTGGATACATTTCTTCCTAAATAAACTGCATACATGAGATATTGAGCTGGTGTACTTGAGAAATAAATATGTGAACTAAAAAAGGACTAGATATGCACTGATATATTGGCCTGAAACTGTTCTATATCTGCCTGTTTGACATTTTTTCACCAATGGCATTGGCAGATATTGATCTGTCATGTTATATTAAATGGGGTTTTTTTTGTAATTTGTATGTTTAAATCAATGTTCATTCAAAGATAATGTGATAAAGAGCTGAAAGATTCTAAATTAGTAACTGATTTGAGATATGTATAGTGCAGATTTATTTAAGGAGGGATCAATAACAAAGATAAAATAAAGCAACAGAAAGTAACATCGGTATTGGTATTGGCCAAGAATTTTGCAGTCACACCTATTGTAGCTATTGTTTTTTGCTTATTAAGAATCAAATCAAACTGTATTCACTTGCACAGCCTCATATTCTCTTGCATGGCACTGAATCAAACCACACTGTGTTTAATCAAATCATATGGACTTGTACCACATCACAATAGGAGTGAATGGAATCAGATTGCATGGGTAGTTGCTTTAGATGCTTATTCAGTGTATGGGGTGTACGGGGAAATGGATTGAGATTGCGATTGGCCTCAGGGATGGAGATTGACATTCCTACTATATTCACATCAGGGGCACCACCGAAGTCTGTCCACAGCACAATCAGATGTGAAATTAGTCATGTACATTGTATTCATAAAAAGTTCTGTATGAAAGCAAGTCTTATATTTTTTAAACATGCAGAAAACAAATGGCATCTAAAAACTATATAAAATCATGTAGCAGTGTTATCATAGGTTGCCAGAATAGAATTAGAGCAGAAAAGTAAATGTTGTTAAACCAATAGATTTCATTTGAGTCCTGTCCAGTAGGGGGAAACATTGACCAGGACAATGCAGTGCTGAAAGCACAGCAGAGGAATTGCATTTTGGGAAGGATCAGAGTTCAGCTGATTGTATTTAGATATGCTCTTATTTTGTTCAGTTAGAATGAAATCGTCTACAGTCCAGTCACAGCCTTGGTGTTGGCTCCCAGTGGGGGATTTAAGTATCACTTGCCAAGATGCCAGAAGGCCTGCTCTTTGCATCCAAGGCTTTCACTTGCAGATATACTTTTCTAACTGTTTTTACTACACTGTTTTTGGCTATCTGTTCGGCATTCCTTGTCAAAGCTGTTTCTTTCTATCTTGAAACTTTTCAGATTGGTTTGCCAGCTTTCATCAACAAATACTAATTAGTTCTCAGTTCCATGTATGTTTTATCTGTGTAGAAAGAAATCGCTGCCTCGTATTTTGTATTATTTTAGTATGTAAACTGAGTTCTTATAGGATTCCTCGGTTATAAAAGGAAATCTAAACAGACCAAAAGCTCCATCAGAAATCTGAAAAAGCCTGTCTTTAGAAGGTACTTGAGGGATATATTCACTGCTCTGTTGGGTTTCTGTTTAATTAGGCATGCTAAATGTTCCATAGTTACCATGCCATTACATTGTGTTTCTGCACAGGCATGTTAATGGTATTCACTGTCTATTCCTTTCTGCTCTTTTCTGTTTTTCTGTTTCTGTGGCTAGCTGAGACAGGCAAGTATGAAAGCATTGTCAGCCTCTCTAGACGACCACTGTCACCCCAAAACCACTGTTGAAACATGGCTAAATAAAATAAGCTCTGCTTCCACACCAGTGTCTTCCACCCCATACGGCATGTTTTGACTATGCAGCCCCCAACAGTCGATGATCCAGTGAACCTGGAGGTGGACTGGTTGTGGTGGTAAAGTGACTGTGTCCTGACAATTACTGTCTCGAGGTTTAGATTTGGAAAATGATTTTGACAGACCAGTCCCTCCAGACCCCAGAGATTCAGTCTGCCCTCCTCCTTCCCTGCTGTTTCTTCTACCTTCTTAAGGGGATAGGTTTTGTTTTTACAGATAACCTCCGCTTTTATTGGAAGTTTGCCTTTTGCAAGTATCTATCAGAACCAAAATATGTATAGAGTAGAATTTTGTGCACCCCCTTAAGAAACAGTTTTTTTTTCCCAAAGTTGCATATTTTCCTGCTATACCTAGACATTTCCATGCTCTCCTAAAGCTAACCAACCTGTTTTTTTCTGACAACACACCATGCTTTGTTTATTATTAAACTACACCATCAAAGTACAGTATGTAGTTTTTTTTGCCCCGTAGCACCTCCCACAAAAGGATTTGTTTTGCTGCTCATGAGCCAAAACCCAGAGTCCTGCATACTCTTACATCAAAGGTGAGATGTAGTTTATCTCTTCTGTTCCCTGTTCCAGGTCCTTAGTGAGGCTACAGAGGACAACCTCATAGACCTTGGTCCAGGCTCTCCAGCTGTGGTCAGTAATATGCCCAATGCAGCACCAACCAGCCTGCCAGCCTCCATCACAGCCCCAGCAGGAAGACCTTCATCTCCAGCCACCCTGGCCTCCCGCCTGGCCGGTCTTGGTATGGGTCTATGTTAACCATTACCTTCACTTTGAATGACATGGGGCAAAAAAGCATTCTTCTTCCAAAAGAGTATTGTTTTATTAAATTATATAGAGTAAAGGATTTAATTATATCTGTGTTGTGTCCACTCTTAAGAAATTGCAGCTAATAATTATCATTACATTATTAATGCATATTTATGTTTTTTAATACATAAGTTTTGCTATATTTGCACTCACTACTCTGATATTTTTGTCTCCAGACACGCTTAGAGATACTGCAGACCCTGTTTTAGTTTGGAAACTGCCTTGTCATGTTGATTTGCCATGTGGTCGACTTTTAGAAAAAGATGTCCAAGACTCCCACATATGCTGTCTGATTTAGTCTCATCAATCACTATGTAACCTTTCTTGATTCATTGTGCCTCTTTCACTTGGCCCTTTCTGAAAGAAAACGACATCAAGCTTGACCTCCATCTTTAATTGTTATTCATACTGAAATATAGGAGATTTGGTTCCTGTTAGTAGCTTTTGTGTACTTAAATTCTGCACAGCAGGTGAGTGTTAATTCAAGCAATTTTCAGCAGTTCTTGTGCTCAGGTTTATCAGCCTCTGGACATGTGACATGTGTATTAAGAGATTGTCTGTGAAAGTGTTAGTGAATTAAATGCTTCACCTGCCTGACTGCTGTATTTCTATGACCTCTATTCTTCTTTTATCCTAATCTTAGCCTCCTGCATAATCTGTATCTGTTAACCTCTGTAATAGCAACAGGAGCGGTTTGTAAGAGTAGAGCTGCAAACCCTCCATAAAATTAATATTTAGATCTGAATAGTATGCCTTTGTGCAGTGGGAATTTTTTTGTTTTTCAGCTGCTGTTTTTGTTCCCCCTGCAGACATGGGTGCAGACAGTGTGAGCAGTACCTTGAGCTCACTGTCCAGCTGTAAACCTGCTCCAGCACAGGATGACTTTGACGTGTTTGCCCAGACCAGGACTGGAGCTCTATCTTCTGAACCACGCAAGACGTGAGCATCCAACTTCTTTTTTTTTTACATGGCATTTATGTGAAGGCATCATGCATTCCTCACCTCTCCCTTAGCTGTCATTTTTATTCAAGAAAACCAAGGAACGTAACTGTTTATCTTCTTGTCACAGCACCACAGCTGATGACAGTCGTCCTCCAACTCTTGACGTCTTGCAGCCGACTGCAGAAGCGGTGAGTCTGTGACAGGATTTTATAACAGTCAGTGTGTGTGAGTGTGTGTTTAACCACTTTAATCAAGGCTGCTAGCTGCTACTAACTTAGTTAACAAGTAGGACAAACAAATTTAATCCTGGCTTGAAAAGTAGGTTGAGTTCCGTAGGTTGCAGTGCCCAGGGCATAAGCATATTTTTACACTGAACCATCAGATTGATAAGTTCACTGATACAGTATGAAAGCTTGTGAATGTGCTTTTTGCCTGCTCCATTGGCCTCTGTAGACATTGTTTGAAAGAGTTTTTCTACACTTGAACTCTTTGCTAATGCAGTCTTGTTTCAGCTTTTATTCTAGATTATTTATTTATTTATTAGTCGGTGGAAACAGTTGAAACTGGATGGAGCATTCCCTCATGGTATATAGATGAGCTATTTTGAAAAGTTACTTGGTAATTAAAATAAGTCACATTTTTTACATAAAATTGTAGTGTAAATACTTTTAAAAATATGAATAATTATTACGGTTTATTTGCCTTAGATTTCTAAAAACAACATTATAGTAGGACTGTGTGTTTGCAGCCAAAGTGCAACATTACACTGATCATTATTGCTGTCTTTGTGTCCATCATGCTAAATTGAGTTTCGCTGCCACTTAAGAACTGAGTGAATTGCAAAAAGAATTTAACAAAACATTACGCAACTAGTGATAATGAGCATAATATGTTTTCCAACATTAATTAAAAAGCTTTTACAGCATAATCTTTCGCTGTTATTATTGTGCATGTGGTGGAGTACTTCTGTCCTTTTAAAATAAGATTGCATGCTCTGACAGTATTTAAGCAAACTTGGCTGACTCAGAAACAAATTAAAACAAGCTCATCATTTTTGCAGAGAAAACTTGCAAACAAGCCAAAACAAAACATCTGTGTCAATATACATTTCCAACCCTCTTGTAATTTTATGTTATTTTATTGTAGATAACAGTCTCGCATGTTCGTTACTTCTACCTCTTTCACCTTAAAGCCCCTGGCAGAGTTTAATACGGCCTGATGAAACAGTCGTTCATGTAGCTCTGAAGCAGCAGCTGCAGTGGCATTTACAGAATGAATGTTGAGGAAACCTTGTTTTTGGATTCAGCCTCTTGTCACTGGATGAGGCAGTTTGCTTGCTTGCTGTATTCACCTTCACCATCTTTCCCCAGCTTCATTTGCATGGCGCAATGTGTTTTTTTTTTTTTGTAAAAGTGGATTCTCCCTCATATGTCATTTATTGTGTGGTCATCTGTGTGTGGGATTGGTTTTCATTTCACATTATGCCTTTCAGTTACTGCCAAAGTTCATTTAAGTTATAATTTCTGTTATGTTTTCTTTTTGTTTTGCGGGGTGTTTTTTTTTTTTTTTTTTTTTCTGCTCTTTCTTTTCTGCCGCTGGCCCCTGTGGCGGTCTTCATGTTGCCCCCCAGGGTGGAGGCCAGTCCTCTGTCATGGATGACATAGAGGAGTGGCTGTGTACTGATGTGGTGAGCCCGTCATGATTTTTATTTCTGCCTGCAGTTTTCTCCTTATCTTTCTCTTTTTTCATTCTGTTGCATCACTTTTTTATTTCTTAATCACATCACATTTCCTCCCCCTTCGGACGGTCATATATAAACACTTACTAATATACTAACAGTAGGTGTGTTCTGGAGTGGACTAATGTTTTAATGATGGATTTGTAAAATGAGCATAAGGTGTTGTAGCTGAGATGTTTCCCAAGTTTAAACAGTTTAGACAAACTTATCCTGCCTTCACGTGCTATGGGAGTAATGGTTAATACTAGTTACAAACTTGAAAATTGGTCATTAACACCCCCTTACGTTGTATTTTTCACTGGAGAACTGGGGAAAAAATTTTGATCCTCAAACTGCCAAGATGAAAATAACCTTTGAACTTTTCAACATGGTGGAGAGCAACAAGGGATTCATCGCGAATGATAAACAGTACTTGTATTAATGTTCTCCTGCTGTTAGCTGATTATTTTGCACATTTACAGTATATACAATTTGCAAACAAAAACATGCTGTACCAAATGAATTAACTCATCCAAAACTGTTTTACCCAAGAAGTAGGTCTTAATGAATCGTGTGTCAGCCGATTTTTATTTCACTTCGACAACAAAAGCACTTGAACACAACGCAAACGTAATTTCGAATTCCCAAGAGTAAAGGATCATCTTCCGGATAGCATGTGAAGGCAGCGTTAGTGGGGACATAACTGAACGGTTGTTCAGTATGGAAACACCACAGTGCAAATGAACAGTCATTTGTATGTTTTAACTCAAGGTAACTGAATTTTAATCACTTCAACTGCAAAGAATACGAGCTTCATTTGTATAGTACCTTTGTTACTCCTCATTTTGAGACTAATCAGCACAATGGATAAAGGAGGATGAAAACCAGGTGATCTAAAATGAACCAAAATGTCTGACTTTTGTATTCGTCAACTGTAAATTTAATACTGAAAAATAAAAGATAGATATTTCTGTAGAGAGGAAATTTAATAGACACTAATTTGTAGTGTCTATTAAACAACAGCTTGTGCTCATTTTATACACTGAGTTTGATTTATGAGATTGTGGGTGTTTTGAGTGGTTATTCTGGGAGCATTTTAATGCTATTAGGATGGCCAGTGGTGTCAAAAGCAATGAGGTGACTTTCATTATCAGGTGCACAATTTGGGGTGAGTGGTAATCATGTGGACAAGTGGATTCTCCTTGTGTAATAATAAAATGGAAAATCTAGGGAAAAAGCAGTGCAAAAGAACATTCAACAAACATCCAGTGTGTAGGATTTTGCAGCGTCTTGTGACCAAATGAATACCTGCTCCTCACTCACCTTTTTGGGTAACAGAGGCCACAGAGGCCAGTGACGCCCTCTCCATAGCCAATGTTTGGTTGTTTCTACTGTATAAACATGGCAGTGGTCTGTGGAAGGAGACATGCCATAGATCACAAGTGTCAAACATACGGCCCATGGGCCAAAACCAGCCCGCCAAAGAGTCTAATCCGGCCTATTGGATGAATTTGTGAAATGCAAAAATATTACTTAAGATATTAACAATTCAATGTTAAATGGGTTAGATCAGTTAAATAAAATCATAATAACCTATAAATAATGACAACTCCATTTTTTTAACACTAAAACAAGGAAAATTACATGAAAATGTTTACATTTTCAAACTATCCTTTCACAAAAAATGTGAATGATGTGAACAAATATGAACAACCTGAATTGTCTTAAGAGAAGTAAGAGCATTTTTTTAATATATATATATATATATATATATATATATATATTCTGTCTGTTACTAAACATTTTGTGCCTTTGTAGATCTATTGTGATCTGTAAGTTGTAATGAACATGTGCAAATGAGAAGCTGAGGCATAATATTGTTAAAATTGTGTTTATTTTTCTTAATAAATTTTAGGTTATTTATTCACATTTTTTTAAAAGATAGTTTGTACATTTTCTTGATGCAATTTTCTAAAACATAGTAAAAAGTTTGGAGTTGATATTTGTTATGTGTTATTGTGTTATTATTTTACTGGTCTGATCCACTTCAGATCATATTGAACATGAGTTTGACACCCCTGTGACAGATGAACTGACTATAGACGGGAGATTTCACCCTCTAGGTTTTAATGGGTCTCTGAGTCTATGGGAGAAGTGCCTCAGTTCCCTGAATCAGTTCAGTAACACCTTGTCCATAGACTAGAAAAGTCACGTTCCCACCTAATGAGGTCTAAAACAACCAAAATTATTTCTTTATTTATTTAGGGAGAGAAGTAATGACTTGAGGTACAACAGATTTATATTAATCGTAGCAGTCCACCATGTAGTTGAGCAAAAATGCACTTCTCTCTATTCTTTATACCATTTAAAGCAAAAAAAATTAAAAAAAATTCAGCAGAGTCATGAAGCACATCATCATTTGCTACCGTTACAGCTAAGCAGTCTACTGTACCACAAGACCAACTGTTGTAAACATCACAAGAAGGTTTGGCAATGTTGGATGTTTGGAATCTGCTCTCTTTAGTTATATCATCTGTAGACACAGTCCATCTCTGCAGAAAGAAAGCTCTTATTCTGACTTAAAGAAAAGACCAAAACTAGTACATACATGATTATACAGTAATGAAACCCTTCATTTGAATATCACAGTATAGTCTGTTTGTGCTAAATCTACACACTGGTCTTCTCAGAGTGTGCAGAGCGCTGCTGTGGGTTGCTTTATTTAATCTGGAAGTTTTGGGTTGAAGCACAGATGATACAATTCTTCCAGTTTGTGATGGTTTGAAGCGCTAACACTGTTCTTCATATTCAACAGAAAGGAGACGAAGGCGAGGAAGGTGTGACCAGTGAAGGTGAGTGCATTTGAATCTTGAATTTCCCTGCACTTTTATTCTCAAACTCACTTTTTCTTCACCGTTTTACAACTTGTGTTCTCTCCTCCGTCTCTTCCAGAGTTCGATAAATTCCTGGAGGAGCGAGCCAAAGCTGCGGAGATGGCCCCCAGCCTACCATCGCCCCCTAGTGGCGATCCGGGCGCACAGCAGGGAACCCCCAGCCGCAAGAAACCAGACCGGCCGGAGGACGCGTTGTTCGCCATGTAGACCTTTCACGTTTGACCTCTGATCCTACGTTACGCCTAACCCCCGACCAGCTGAGCCGTATCATCCGAGGACAGACCAACCCACCACTAAGAATACATCCATCTTTCATCCCTTATCCTCCACCATCGCACTGTCGACTTACACATGCTGTGTTCATAAAAAGGGAATATTTGATTTTGTTTATTTGAAGAAGGGAAAACCCACAAAAAAAGGTTTATTTGGAAACGCCACCACACTGGATTACTCCCACTTGACGTCCAGTGTCAGAGACCACAAGGCAGTCTACTTATTTCACCTTTATCTGTCCAGATTCTCCCTCAGCCTGTTGTGGACTGCAGAGCTTCCTGTTGCAGCTTATCCTCGTAATATCATGTAGAGTTTTCTAAAAGAGGCATACAACACAGATATTAATTTCTTATTTCTCCAAGCATGTGTTAAAACCTCAACCATTTTTACTATTAAAGGAACCCAAACAGAAAAATTAGGTTATTATTATTATTATTATTATTATTATTATTATTATTATTATTATTATTGCAACATTTAAAAAAAAAAAAAGGCAAAGATATTGTTTTGGTGTTTGTATCAGTCCCTTTGCAGTCAGAGCTGAATTGTAAATGTGTAAATGACAGATGTGGAGTTTATGAGTTATGTGTATATTTAAGCTGCATATGTATGGAAAGATGCTGATTTATTATAGATTTCTTGAAATGGTTATTAGAGCAGGCTTTGATATGAGGGATGTACTTCACTGTGGAATCACAAGCAAAGGGAATAGTGTACATCGGATCATTTATAGTTAAAGAAGGGAATGTATTGTGTTTTTTTTTTCCTTTTTGATTGGCGTATTTGCGCACAATACTGACAAATTCAATTCTGCCTCACCGCGCGGTCGATTATTCATAAACAGTTGTTTGATGCTTCTTATAAGTAAATCATTGAGATTATTTTTTTGCCGAGATCTGATTATCTGAAAGTTTGGAGGCTGGTCTTAATACCGTCTGATTGTTGCTGTTTATTGAATCATCTTTATGCTGAAGATAGATACATCTGCGTCATGAATTTAATAGAGAGTGGTGATATTTTTAACAGAAACCCGGTCAAAGTTAAAGCGACTGGTGGTTTATTTGTGCTGTTTTTCTTCTCTGAAATTGATTTTAGAGGACCAAATATGTGCTGTCTTCTTGCTGCTGAAGGGGGGAGGGTGAAAAAACTCACAGTATGTACAGTATAGACAGAATAATTGCGCCGTACATATAGGGCCGGGTCCCGTCTTCGACCCAGAATTCACAGCTTTATATCCGAGGATGTAATGAAAAATTCAACAGCGCACTACAGAAACCTGTTTGCACATAATTTCCTCGCAATTCTCCCTTTTCCCTTTTTTCTTTACGCTGACATCTTTAAAAGGCTTGACCTTTTGAACATGACATTTGTTTTCAGAAATGAGCTCGCTGCAGACGTCGCACTACAAATGAGACATTTACTCTTGACAATAACAAATGCAACGTGTTACACAATCACAACAAGCTTCAAACAACCCTGCACTTTGACAGTCACGTTACCTTTCAACTTGTACTGTAAATCAGCTAGAGGATGAACACTTAACCCGTTGTAATTAATGAGAAATGTATGGAAATATTTGAGCAAAACTATAGAAATAATTTATTCAGCATTTTTTTCAGTATTTGAAATCATTTTATTGTTCTAAAAAGAAAATGTATAGGGAAAGAATGAGAATAGTCCTATTGTGCTGTAGTGCTTTTGTTTATGGAGTTCAGAGTTTCCTTTTTATACATCGCTGCTGGCTAATGTAGCTTATTTGTCATGGTTATACTTATTGCTTATGTGGATGTTCCTGTTTGTTTTAATGTGTCCATATGGTAAATATATGGACATAGTTTATAAGGGAGTTCATCGCCAATAGTGGCAATTCGTAACTGTAAGACAAGCTCATCAGATCTGTTATTCTCATGAAGGAACATGTTCTTATTCATTAGACTCACTCATTTATTTTTGGACTGACCTACTAAACAAAACAAAACCGGCTTTTGACGTTTTGACAAAGCACCCTCGGCTTCATTGCACATCGAAAGAGAAAACTCCTTTCTCCTTCTGTTCTTCTTGTTTTGGTGTTAAACGTGTGTGTGTGAACTGAACTGTTGTGTAAAGCCTCTGCACATCTGTTGTGGTCATCCATACTTGTTTTGATAGTTACCCAGGAACCACCTGGCTTTATTTCAGTGTAACCTGTCAGTGATTTGTAATGAAATCTCTGAAAACTTTTCTTGTTTTTTTTTTGTTTTGTTTTGTTTTTTATGTTTGCCAGAGAGTCATCTCAGACCTGTTTTTGCAGAGGAACAATACGTTTCTTCGTACTTCACTGGATAATATGAAGAAATGCTGATAAGGGAGGCTGTGCTGTATGACTGCTACTTTCCTGAGTTGCCTCATCTTTCATTTCTTTTTGTGTTGTTTGACTTATGCATGAACTCTAATAAAACATCAGCAGTGTGTGATGTGTATTCTGGGTCTTTCTTTGTGTACTTCCATATCGATTTATTTGAGAATAAGAAATGTTTTGTATTCAAAGCCCTCCTCCTCTGTCTGGATGCCTCTGCAGATGGTAATAGCTGAAGCTGACCTGTAGTAACCCCCCACCACCACCACCACCACCACATCTATTTACCTTTGCTTGCTTCTCCCCCGCCTTTCTCTGGAGGCCCATGGGCCCCACACAGGGGGCTTCCCCCATTGGTCGCCTGGAATCGCCTCATCCCACAACATGGCCCCTCGCATTCTGCTTCAGTCACTGGAGCGTTTTCCCGGTCAAAAAGACAGACGGGTGTGTTAGACAGTAGGCTGTAGTGTACTAGTGCGCTGGATCTCAGTCTGAAATGAATGAAGCACTTAAGAATCTGCCCTAAATCCTTTAACACAACAGAGCTGCTGGTGGATATCACCCTCCAAGGTAATCAGATTTTAACTACGATGCCTTAATTAGATCAAAATAGCACTGTTTTTAATCTGTGGGAAGATTTATGTTGAATTTCTTGAAAAGACACACATGCAGATAGTGTCATAAAACATTTTAGTTTCTGCAAATCCAGACTACATGCTGTTTGTTCATGTGAGATTTGACTGTTGGAATGCCTACCACTGCAGCTTTGTATTTATAATGACTGTTGGAGATTCAGTTAAACTGTTATTTTAACCTTTTAACATCTCTATGTAGGTTATAACAGAAGACGTATAAAGCCAACACACATGTATTAGACTTCATCTGAAAGGGAACATCACCATGTGGTTAAACATCAGATGAAAGCCTAACCCTAACATGAGTTACTGGTGGTGTGGTGAATGTGAAGTGATTAAAATTCACACTAAATGTTTCCCTGGACAAAGATTTAAAGATAAAAAGAAAAAAAAAAGGTACTTATATTTGGTACAATATTCAAACCAAATATTAAAATGTGTTGCAGGGGCTTGAGTGTTTGTAACTGTTGGGTCGCACATGGATCGCCTGAATTCCTCTGAGGAACAGAAATAATGGTGGATCTATGTTTTCACAGGCTTTCTTCCCCAGACTGATACCCCACCCAAGGCTGTTTGCGATTCCCCACTCCCACAAACAGATTGTTAGCACACCCTGGTGGTCAGACTACAGATCCTGATGTCTCATGGGTCAAAGATCATGGCAGAGGATGAAAATACAGACAAGACAAGAAAATCAGCAGTCGTTGGATGTTAGTACGTCAGAGTAGACCGATGCAGGAGTGTGGAAACCTGGCCGGAGCTGTGGTGCATTGTAGTTGCATTGCATGTAAGGTAATCAAAGTGCAATGTCCCTGCTTTGCAACCCAGAACTTGGTCATAACACAACGCGTATAAAAATACACAACAGTCAATAGTGATCATTCAGGCACAGGCAACCACAAAAAAACATCTCTGTACACCGGTAATATTATCATGAGGTGATTCGTGGTGAAAACTGTGGTTTGTGTTGTCAGCTGCTGTGGTGTAATGTTACCAATGTGAGCAGATTCCAGTGTGACCAGTGTGAAATGATATGAACTGTATATTGATTAAACACTCAAGTAATGACAAATGTCCTAATGTAACTTTATATTGTGATAAATGTTGTTGTGGGGTTAATTTCAATTGCATTGTCATCTCAAACACAAAATGGTTTGTTTTTGAGTTGCTTTTTTGAAACTTAATTTTCCTCAATGCTGACATGTTTAACATTGAAATTAAATATTATATAATATTGTTGCAAAATATTGAAACTCATTATGACAGTTATTGACAACAACTGATATTAACTGACATGACATGAACTTTATTTTATCATGTTAATGATTTAAATCAATGGAAATGGGAAGTCATCCAAGTTGTAGGTGGGATGTGTCAGTATACTTACCATATACTGAACATACTGTGTGGAAGTATAGGGAAACATACAAAACAATCATCAAACCAATATTTCCCCTGCAAAAGAAAGCCATTAGGATTATACGTCAGAAGGACTACTTTGCACCAACCAATCCACTTTCATCAGTACCAATATTCTGAAATTAGAAGATCTGGTTAACCTCAACACTGCTGTGTTCATCTATACAGGGTGTTTCAAAAAAAAAGTATACACTCAGAAAAATGCCTAAAAAATGAAAGTTCCATAAGTTTCAGAAAATATCTGTACGGTTATTGATAGACCAAGGTCTCATGCTTTCATTACCACAATGGCAGGTATCAGCCATACCACGTGAGTGAGCATGGTCCTTGTACTTAATTGGGATAGAAAATGGCTTGCGCACAGATATGAGAGGGATAAAACAAGATCAGACACCACAATTGGAAAGCTTAGGCAGGTGCTTTAATGCTGTGTAATTTACAAGAAAATTCAGTTAACCCTTTGTCTTCCAGAAGCCTCCAAACTTTGCACCCAGGTTGAGCCATCCAGGCATGACTACGTAAATTTCTCGGAAGCTACGAAACACTGTTTACATTTGTCAGACCACAGTCCATTTTAGGCACTGAACCATCCCGTTGAGTGGCCCCCAAGATCCCCCGATCTTACCCCACTTGACTTTTTCTTGTGGGGCCATCTGAAGTCAAAGGTCTACGTCACTCCACCAAGAAACCTGGATGACCTGCAGGATCGTATTGAAGCTGAAGTAACTCTTTTGAGGCAGGATGGTGGAATGATAAGGCGTGCGGTTTATGACATGTTAAGGAGGGCAGAGCTGTGCCTGCGAAGAAATGGTGGCCACGTAGAAGACTGAACTGTGTGTGCCTGCGTTCTTTGGCATGGACTACGATCAGAACCAGACGTGCAAGGACTTGCTGTTTGAGTGAAGGAAGGCACAGCCTGGGTGCAAAGTTTGGAGGCTTCTGGAAGACAAAGGGTTAACTGAATTTTCTTGTAAATTACACAGCATTAAAGCACTTGCCTAAGCTTTCCAATTGTGGTGTCTGATCTTGTTTTAACCCTCTCATATCTGTGCGCAAGCCATTTTCTATCCCAATTAAGTACAAGGACCATGCTCACTCACGTGGTATGGCTGATACCTGCCATTGTGGTAATGAAAGCACGAGACCTTGGTCTATCAATAACCGTATAGATATTTTCTGAAACTTATGGAACTTTCATTTTTTAGGCATTTTTCTGAGTGTATACTTTTTTTTGAAACACCCTGTGAGGCACACAACAACCTTCCACCCTGCATACAGGATCTGTTCTCAGTCAGAGAGTCCCAGTCCAACCTTAAGGGGACCTGTATGTTCAAGAAAACAAAGGCAAGGACCAACACAAAAGGCAAATGTATATCTGTAACTGGAGTAAAATAATGGAACAACCTTGATAAAGAATTAAAAAATATGCACAACAGTCACCACATTTAAAAGGATATTTAAAACTAAAGTATCAACAAGTATAAAATATTACGATAAAATAAGCTAATTATCAGTATAAATCGAAGATGTTGCTTTGATTATATTATTTGTTTCATTACATTATTGTTTAACACTGTGCCATCTTGTTATCTCTTTTTGTTTCTGCAGTCTTCCTTCTTGTAAATAGGGTAGACATAAATAAGCTGTTGCTTCTGCCTATGCCTTTTCGCCCATGTTTAATATGGAAATCCAAACTGTGTGTATGTATATATCATGTTTTGTTAAATGGACGAATAAATCACTACTATTTGAATAGTGTCACAATATTTGATAATTCTTCTTCCTGCTTCTGAAAATGATAACATTTGATAAGAACTGCACTTACTTGTGTTAATTTTGAGTTAATGTTGTCAAAGCGAGTCTACACTTTAATCGAAATGAAAAAAATAAGCATTAAAAATTAACATTTTTCTTCTGAAATCAGAAAAAATCAACTCGGTATTTTACAGTGTTGCTTCATGTTTGTAAGAGTTTTAACATTTATTGTCCAGTTGGTTTGAAAAGCAGTCAAAAAGATACGTTGATGAATTATTTAAACTAGTTACTCTATTAAAACATAGTAACTATTAATCTAAAACCTGCTACAAGAAACTACCCAACATTCCTAATGTTCACACAAGACTAGTGGATGGAGTTTGGAGATTTTGATTTTCTTTGGAAAAATTTAATTAAAATGTATCTAATTGCAATATATTTGGATATGACCTGACCTGAATCTGTACCTAAATGTTACCAGTGAAGTCTCAGTGATTAGATTCTATTGACAAGGGATATTTTTGCTCAACAAGTGATTTTAATATACATGAAAATTAAAGAAATTTAAACCTCCAAGACCGGCTCTGTATTTATTCTATGTTTCTAATAGCAGTAAAAAAGTTGGTGGATTCCTCTGTAAACTCAAACTGAACCTCAAGAGGGTTTTTACTGACATTTTTACATAGATATTGTACACATCTACAGTAAATAAATGTGTTATCTTGAGTGTTTTCACTGAAAACCAACTGTATTCCTGCATTTCAGATGTCAAGTCCTATGCAAAGGTCTTAGCATAACTGCCTAAGTCATACACTATATGGACAAAAATATTGGGACATGTTGAATTCAGGTGTTTCTTTTCTAACAGGGGTCTGGGCTACAAACAATAATGACAAATATCATGATATAGTTGTATATTGTGATAAAGATCATTACATCAGTTAGTTTTGCTTAAATGATCTTTGCTTCCAAAATGCCTCAGATATGTGTTTTTTTTTTTTTTTTTTACTTAATTTCTCAAACATTGATTTTTTTTTTTTTTTTTTTTTTTTTTTTTATCCATGACTATGTTTTCAAATTTCTCCCTCTAAATTTCTAAAATATTTTTTGTGGTCTGACAGGAAATAATAATTTTCTACCACAACTAACCATCTATTGTTGTCACATCTCACTTAGGAAGAAAAATCTCCCATTAAACTTAAAAAGGAAATATTGATGTTTATATGGGCGAAAATATTGGAACAAATCATAGCTACAGCTGTAAAATGTCCTGTTCATACTGATTTGAGATATAAACATCTATATTAATTATCAATATGACATTAATCGGGTGACACAGTGATGCAGTGAATGAACTGGTGACATTTCCAGGGTGTGCTCCGCCTTCGCCCTTAAGTAGCTGGGATAGGCTCCAGCAACCCCTGTGACCCTAGTGAGGATAAAGTGGGTTCAGAAAATGAATGAATGAATTATATTAATCACAATATACAACTATATTATGACATTTGTCAATACTGTTTTGTAGCCCAGACCCCTGTTAGAAAAGAAACACCTGGACTCAACGTGTCCCAATACTTTTGACTATATAGTGTATGATTTGGGCAATTATGCTACGAGGCTAGCGATATGTATTTCTCAGTCTCTGTATCAATATACAGCATGTACAAGCAAAATATACAGGAAATACAACAGCATTAAAAAATAAGAACATTATCTGAGGTCTATAGGCTCAGGAGATGGAGAAAAGAATGTAGTAGTCAGACATGGACCAAGACTTTTCTCCAGTATTGTACATGTTTGCTGTGTCATTATTCACATTCACATTTAAGGATGGATATATTTCTTATTGTCTAAATTCCAAAAGCAATGTAGAATTCATTGGACTAAAACTGTGTCTGTTTACTTTCTATGAACTGTCCAAATCCATGAACATGAACAGGCACGGTGGTAAATTCTATGATACTTTACACTGTGTCATCTTCACCCATTCATACACCAGTAAAACAGTTACTGGGAGCAACTCTGAGTTCCATGTCTTGCTCAGGAACACTTCAACATGTGGATAAAGCCCAAGGATTGAACTCTCAACCCTCTAGTTTGTGTATACCTCACTACCAACTGAGCCACTGTTGACCTGATAAAATGTTTTTGTCAGTATTGTCCTTCTGCAGTAAATACTAACACAACAAATTCACCACTGAAAATAGACTGAAAATAGACCGTGTTAGAAGTAGTATCATCCTGTATTTGCACTTAAACAATCAAAGACCTGAACAGCTGCTGCTGACTAAAAGTATCTACTGATCTAAAGTGTTTAATAACTTTTGAACCACTAATTCTATCAATAAATTTAAATAATACAGATAAAATTCACTGTCATCAGATTTGTCTTATTTGGACGTTCAAATAGCGAACAACATCATCTTCTGCAACGCTGATTCAACAGTATAACCCATAGAGTCTGACAAATGGTTGTGTTGCAGACACTTGTTTTGTTCAGTTAATGATACATTCTGATGAAAAACACACTTTCTGTTCAGTTTTCTCAGTTTTGAAATTATCACCTTCACATTTTCTACATGATTAGTAAATTAAATATAGGAAAATATATGATTTTCACTGAAAAATGCAGAGGATAATATTACAATAAAAGGTGATAAATCACTTGTGAAAGATTACATGTAGAGAAAAATGTATTGTATTATTATGTATTGTATATATGTCTCAAAATAAGGTCTTTGAGGGTTAAAACTGAGACTATTAAAGATGAAAATAACTTCCGATGAGTCATTTTTAAAGGAACCAACAGACGTTAGGATGTGTAAAACACTGCAAGTCATATGGACAAAATTTCAATCCATTCATAGTCAGAATAAGCAGAGTAACCATGAGATTATTATTATTATTTTTTTTTTTTTTAAGTAAGATGACTATATTATTCGTACTCCTGAGGTCACACAAAGTCAAACAGTGACTTGGCTGAGTATGAAACGTTTGAGTTTGACTCAAAAGTGTCTATTCAACCCAATGTTAATATATGAGGCAATAACTGAGTATTTCAGACTCTATATTCAGGGTTTTCCCAACCATTATAAGCCTTTTATGGGATTATTTTTGTAACTGCCGAGGCCCAATCCATGTAAAATCAGTGTGGAATATCAAAACTACATTTTCTTCACTTTCCAAGTACTTTTAAGGTTTTAAAATACTGTTAATTTATGATCTGCTCTAGTTTTTCCAAGTATTTGCTCACATACATGGTGACGGTAATGGTCCAAAATGATGCGAAATTTAATTTCTTTATCAAACATGTTTTAAAAACATTGCCAGAGGCCCCAAACCCCAACACCCACGAACCTACATCTCATACAGACTTTGGAAAAACGCTGTAATAACCTATAATGTGAAAATAAATACACAGTTATTAGTCAAATAACACTCACAAATCCCATGACCCTCTCAGCAACCACAGCACCTAAATCCAGGAGCCTACAGAAAACCCTGATGTGTGTACTTGAGTTTTTGTGGTTTCAGCTAGAGATGAGGGTCACATTATTACCTTTTGTGTAGAAGAGGCCTTTTCTAAACCTTTACCATGGATGGTGTTTATTGAAACTATACGGACACATTTAAACAGATATCTGGCAGATTTTTGAGTTCCATTTTTCTTTAAAATGCCAGACCTGTTTTTCTTTATTCAACGGCCTATTTTCCATTTTGTGATCGCCTCCAGTCAGCCACCTCTGTCGCAGTATTCCTAGCAGGGACATCTTTGCAAAGTCTGCAAGGATCTGAAGTGCAAATAAAACAGAAATGTAAACATGTCCGCTACCGCCATTGACTGACATGCTTGATTTTCTCATTACTGCCACATACACTTGCAGCCATTTAAAAAATAATAGCATATTCCACCCTCAAAGTGCGTTCTCCTGCAGCACGTGAACGCGGCACCGAAATGGCAAAGGGCAGGGATGTGTGTATGTCAAAACCCTCAGGCTATTTCACTGATCTTCATTAGCTTTGAGCTCACACTGATATCCAGTTCATTCACACTTCCAGCCACAGCTCAAGGAAACAGTTAAAAAAAAAAATTACACCTCCTCATTAAACAATGTGTTAATATTTATCTTCATTCCCACAATCCAATCGCCAAACAAGCACTCAACATTAAATGACCTATTTGTGTTTATGCTTTACTTTTATTAACGTTGCACATCGCTGGTTTCCCAATTTTCCTCCGCGTGCAGTTCCACTGTTTCTTGCCCTGAGCTGCTCATTTTACCTGGCAGCCGCCCTTACAAGTGAGCTCCAGCTGGGAAGTTATCACTCTCAAGGAAAATACACTCTGTAAATGAGAAACATTATGGTGCAGGTAATTATAAACAACTGGAACAAAGTGGTGGAGGGTATGAGAGAAACCAAACAGGTGAATTTAGAAGAGCGCTTTAATAATAGAGGCCACTGTGCCAGTAGCTACAGTTTCACACATCCACTGACAACATAATATGTGCATTGACTTTTCGGGCCTGACTGGTGCCTTGCTTTCTCTTTAGCTGCCTCAAAAGACCCCTGTAGCCTCGGAGCACTTTATGCTAAGTTAATTTACCCAAATATATCCACGGCATGGTGGCGGCAGCAGCTCGCTATTCAACATCAACAACTTTGTTAATGGAAACTTGCTGATCCATAAACGCTTGTGCTGCTGCAGACGTTTGCTGGGGGGCAGTTCACATATGAATGTTAAAAACCCACAGATCGATGAGGGGCATTTGCAAAGGAGGCATAAGGTGTGTTTAATTATAATTGCGTCAGGGGTTTGGGCGAGGAGGTGGGGGGAGGTGCTGCTGTTAAGGCTCAGGCAGGGGCCCCCGTATTTAAATAGGGTCACATCTCGGTCTCACCTTGCAAGTGTTATGCTATATTAAATGCCACTCATGTTAAGTGTGTTGAAACCCTTCTCTGATGTAGTCAAGACATAATATAAAGGTTAAATTGAAAAATGTCCCTTCAACGGCACAGGAACACGCCATGATTGATCTCCTTTGTACAGCAAATAAATGTTAGCCAGACCTTGGTTTGTTAGGAGTCTTTTTAAGTGTATGAAAATAATATGTTATAATAGTGAGTGACTGGATTAGAATTTAAGTGTCAGTCAATCAGGATTTCAAAAGGTCAATGAAAAAATTAGCACAGGCAGGAGGCAGAGCAAAGGAGGCAGCAGCCATTGGGTTTTAGATCAGTGATCCTGCAACTGGAGTAAAGTAGAAGAAGAAGGTTGTCAAGCCAAAGGATACCTGTAAATGCCTGTTTCATCTGAAAAAAAAATGTAATAAAATGAAATTATTAATAAGTAACTAAGAAAGAAATGAAAGCGTCCTCTGAATTTGTCAGTACTCGCACATTTTCAGGCTGTAGAAATTAGCAGTACCAAAGGTAAACCATGACATTCAGAGTACATTCATCATATGGGAATATCTTAGATATTTTAAAGTAGTCCTATCATGATTTTTTAAAGCATTACATATGTCCTAGGACATCTTTACAAGCATTATAAACATGGTCTTTTATGACATTGCTAATGGCTTTACATCACAAGACTGATAAATGTTTGTCTCATTTAAAAACCATTTTCAACAATTACATTTGGGTTCAAGTTTAAGAACATCTGCCCCCACCCCAACCCTCCCAAAAAACAGCAATTTCAATTTGATTTGACACTTTCCAGTTGGCAGGTCTGCAGATATATTAAACAACCAGTTAAACATCCAGTGCACAACATTTGGTGGGTCTAACTGCAGATGTAGACAATAATATTCACAATTAAGCAAAAATGGAATTTTGTCACCTTAGACTCAATCATTTATTACAACGGAAGGAGTCCACCATGTATCTAATGTGGTTCCAAACTGAGTGGTTCTTTTTTCTGTTTTATAGAGGTACCATCCAGTGTTAAGATGGATTATGGTTACCTACTAGGGCAGGGGTGGCCAACCCTGGTCCTGGAGAGCCACTATCCTGCATGTTTTTGATGTTTCCCTCTTCCAGCACACCTGACGGTCATTATCAGGCTTCTGCAGAGCTGGATGATAGGCTTATCATTTCAATCAGGTGTGTTGGAAGAGGGAAACATCTAAAACATGCAGGATAGTGGCTCTCCAGGACCAGGGTTGGCTACCCCTGTACTGGGGTGATTTAGATCGACCAGTTAACCTGTTAACGGCATGTCTTTGGGTGGTGGGAGGACCTGGAGTACATGAGAGAACCCACAAAGACACGGGGACAACATGCAAACGTGTCTTCAGTGTGGATGTTTGAGTGAATGGTTATTCATCTAAATGTATGTATGTATATGTCAGCCCTGTCATGAACTTAGCAACACTTTCCCCAGTGGGACCCAGGACAGGCTCCACCCTTGTCAAGGACTAAGTGGTTTGGAAAATGAGTGAATGAATGAAGATCACCTACTATGTTTGAGGTTCCATAGACTATAGGACTAGTGGACAGAGTACCTGTGACATCACCCATTGTCTTTGGAACTGTTGTTTTGAAGCCAGTAGTTTGTGACATGGCCATCACCATGTTGTTTTTTAGAGATGGAAGTAACCACATTTGGTCACTTGGTAACAAAGTCATTTTACAGTCTTGTTAGTGAATGCTATGAACCACAACTACAGGAGCTATCTGCCTGTAAATAATTAGTTTTATTACATAAACTGACATTACTTTCCAAATAAAACAGATGAGACTTGACACCTGAAATAAAATCCTCAACATAGTATTTTTAGAGAGAAGTCAATCTAAATTTATGGGAGTGGCAGCTTTTCTGGAGCAACCCCCTAATGGTCATGTGTGGTATTACAACTGTAAGATATTTCCACAGTCTATTACACATGAAGATTTTTTTTGTGCAATTAATTTGTAAGTCATTAAATTTTTTCAAACCTCTTTTTTATATCATAATGGTTTTACCATCAAATGTATGTTCTTGGATATCAGAGTAGTACGAATCATTTTGAATGAATAACACTTTATATTTTATCTTTTAGAAGTATTTTGCACCTCTCTAGCTTTTATATGACGTGTTGCCAGTATAGCTTGGCCTTAATGATGATTATTGCTTGATGGCAGTTTTTGTGGGCAGTATAGGTGTAGGAAGGGGAAGCTCAGCAATCTGCAGCCTCACCACTAGGTGTCACTAGATGTTGGACACCGAACCTTTAATAAAATAGTTTTCAATAATTCAGTTTCATTGTTACATGTTCAAACACCTTGTAGCCTTGTGCTGTCTCTGGAAAACTGATGGAATCAGATATAACAAACATTACAGTGGTGCACAGTGGATGAACTGGCAACACAAAGAAGTTATTTGTCATCTATGAGCAAATGAACTTAAAATCATCTATGTTATAAAAGGGAAATGGACTCTGTGTGTGTGTCCTGGGCATCACACAAAATCCGGAAAGAGCTGACTGCTACAGTTTGGCAAGTTATGTATTTTTGGTCAAGGAAGAGGCTAGAAAAAACGGCAAGTTGATAGGACCAATATTTTGGGAGATATTAGTAATTTTGGAATACAATAGCCTTACAATCACACTGCTATGCCCTAAATCATAGAATCATAGAATTGAAGTGGGTTACCTTGCAATGGATAAACAATAGGGCCACGTTGCCATGGTGTCAACTTTCATGTGCAGAAACAGACTTGCCAGCTGAGAGGTTATTCAACTGAAAATGCCAATGGAATTTACCAAGAAAGTAAAGGAATGAACTGTATCAGAGGTACGTTTATTACATAAAAACTGCCACATCTAGAACCTGTGGTTCCCTACGGGTCAACGCACTAGTCGTTTGTAAGTGGTGCCTTGGCAGAAAGTGCTCCCTATTCTTTGCCTCAGTGGTCTATGGTTGTGTATACATAATGCGGATACTGTAAACCTAATCTATGTCAACACTCCACACTACACATACAGTATAATGACAATATGAGTGCTGTAAAGGTCTGCATTGTTCACATTTTATACTTTGGATGAATGCTAACAGCACGGTGTTTTCTCAGAGAGATATTTTTCCATCTAGAATCCACTGCTCAGTATTGTACCTCTGTACTTTGTTCTTCTTCTCTTTACAATTTCAGCTTTACTTGTGTAGAAGTTTGGTCTTTGTCCATCCTTGTTTTCCAGTTTTGGACACAGATGAAGAAATAACACTAAATTTCAGTCTGTTCTTTTTTTCTCTCTCTTTCACAGAGTCCAGAAGTGCAGGTTGAGGTGTTGGGGTTCCAGAACATGTATGGACGGCCCCATATGTGGCCCTATGTGTACAGGGCCATGGGAGGAGGATCTGAACCCAGGTAGTGGTGGATCTGGAGTGGACAGGATGTAGTCAATGCTAAACTTGATCTCAGACTCTGGTTTCCCCTGGGTGGGGTTGGGGATTTGGGGGTTTTGCTGATGAGTGCCCGGCCTCTGCCTTTCAGGGTTCAAAGGACACAGGGTGTTCGAGTCAGCTTCAGGGCGGCGAGCTGCAGGTCCATGCTGATTGCTGTGCGCGGTCTCCAAAGGATGAAAAGGTGTTTCTGCTGAATCACGGAGGCCAATTTTCATGTTCCTCCTGCGCCGGCGACGCCGAAAGTTGCCGTTTTCAAACAGATCAAGCATGGATTCACAGCCAGTGGCAAAAGTCCAGTAGTTTCCTTTTCCCTTTTCATTCCCTTCTGTCCGAGGAACCTGTGGCACATTGCATGAAAACTTGGTAACAGATGCAGACACTGTCAAGATCATTTGTAACTTTTCAATATGTTTTTATGTTCAATATTTAATATGAATTTCAAGTTGAATTTTGACATAAACATAAGAAAGAGATTTCAACTTCATCACAAATTTGAATAAATGTAGAAAATTTTGACAATTTTTTCATCATTCTTGCATGAAGTGTAAAAAATCAGTTATGATCTACAACCGGGATGTGATTTGAATGGATGTGGAATGATTCAGTGATTAGTTGTTGTATCATGGATAAGTGATGTTCTATCTGAGTGTCTAAATTTCCTGATTCCAGCCTCTTAATAAGTATGAATATCTTGGGTTCCTTTCCTCCTCTATGACATTAAACTGAATGTATTTTTGTTTTGGACCAAACAAAACACCTGAGAATGTTGTTTAAGGATCAGAGAAATACATTTCCTCCTTTTTTCTGATATTTTAGAGGACAAAAACTTATTTGACTGAGAAAATGAATTGATCGACAGATTTATGAACAATGCCTACATGTGATGATAAATGTACAGACAAAGCAAAACATCCAAGTTATTGAATAAAGTAATAGATGAATAAAGTCATGAAAATACAGTGTATACTCTCTGCAGGTGGACTATCCAAATAAATGAAAATAGATCAATCTAAACTTTAATACTAATTAGAATAAGGAAAAACAATTTTACTTTTAACACTGTAAAGGGTGAAAAAAACATGCAGTCCAAGAAGACCTATGAAGATATTAAAAGTTATAAAAACAAACCAAATTTTCCATGAAACAGGCATGACAACAGCTAATATCAAATGAAATTCAAGTCATTTTCCTGTGCATCGCTGTACCTTGATGAAGCAGCTGTTGAGGGACAGGTTGTGTCTGATGGAGTTCTGCCACGCTCTCTGGTTGGAGCGGTAGTAGGGGAACCTCTTCATGATGAACTCGTAGATGCCCGACAGAGTGACCCGCTGCTCGGGGCTCTGCTGGATGGCCATGGCGATCAGAGCGATGTAGCTGCAACACACAGAGAAATACTCTTTAATCAGGTGACACATTATTAGAGCTATTATATGGAAAAACTCAGCTAAAGATCATAAATACTACTTTTTATTGGAGTTAGATCTACTTTACACTAATCTGAAAAAAAGAACAGTTAAATACTAAAAAGAAAGGAAAAGAAGAGAAATTTAGCCTAACCAAGCTGTTAGAATTAGAGTTTGAAAAGATATATCAACGATATGTATAAAATATTGCTTTTTGGTTGGAAGTGTACTTTAAAAAAAATTACATTATTAGGATACTGAAAAAAATGAAAGTATACCATACTTCCATGTATATATATATATATATACTGTATATATATATATATATATATATATATATATATATATATATATATATATATATATATATATATATAATAACAATTAACTGTTTCCCATGATTATTCATAACTGCTTTACAGCAAAAATCATAATTCATTATTGAGAAAATTTGTCAAAGTAGTTATGTTTACGGTTTTACAGTTCTTACATTTTACAGTGTTTTGGCACTATAAGTAAAGCTCTTAGAGTCACGCATATTGAGTAAAAGAGTATGAAAAACATATTTACTGTGAGAATTACTGTATCCTTAAAAGTTAAGACCAATTGTTTACACATCAACTAAACAATGTTCTAGTTTTTACTTAAAATTACCCAGTGACTTCTTAAATTACTTAGAATATCACTATAATGCACCATAAGTATACCTATAATGTTTTATAAAATGATTATTACAACTGTTGATACCAGACACTGGGTCATTATAATATGTTGTGGTTATTGTTCAAAGTCAAAGTCAAAGTCATTTTTATTGTCAGTTCTGTCATGTACATTGTATACAGAGAGAGCCGAAATTACTGGACTCTAAGGCCCCACAGTGCAAGTAAACATAAAGTGCAAATAACACAGAAGAGTGTAAAAGGTAAATATAAAAGAGTGCAATAGAGGAGTAACAAAAGAACAATCAAGGTGTTGTTATTGTTGTGACATATTAAGAAAATATATGAATATTTTTAACTAAACACATTATAAAACATTCCAAGTATGGTCAGGATTCAGTATAGTGCTCAGCATATTAATATGTTATGATTATTGTTTTAAAGCTTAATGAAAAATGTGACTGTAATTATACAGTACTAAAAGTGTATTTCAACATATG
Organism: Sphaeramia orbicularis; assembly: GCF_902148855.1. NCBI lineage: Eukaryota > Metazoa > Chordata > Actinopteri > Kurtiformes > Apogonidae > Sphaeramia > Sphaeramia orbicularis. The sequence goes on along the minus strand of NC_043975.1, from coordinate 37,503,831 downwards.
ATGTGTGTGTGTGTGTGTGTGTGTGTGTGTGTGTGTATGTGTGTGTGTTAATAATGCAAAATAAGCATGAACAACAAGAAATACTTACTAATGGTTGCTTTTGAGAATCATGCTAAGTTTATGTTGCAAAAACTTAATATATGTGAAGTTTACATCGTAGTGAAAGACAAATGTGCCACTGTTAGATCTGTCAAAAGTCACAGTAATTAAGATACAACGATAGAGAATAATAGCAGTCGATAAATCACACACTTGCTCTGATTTTAAAGGTTTCACACAAACTTGTAAAAGGAAAAAATGTGATAAGAGCCTGATGAAAAACAAATCCAAACGTATTTAAAAAAAGAAGAAAAAGAAAAGATGGTGAAAATGTGATGACTGAAGTTGGAAGTGTCTGTACCTGTACGCAGGTCTGCACATTTTCTTGTCTTCATCCGTGCTGGAGGAAGGGTATCCGTCTCCATCGTAGTTGAAGCAGTTGAATGGGTAGTGGGAGTTATCGAACATATCTACACTTGGAGGAGTCAGGTGTGTTCTCCACAGCGTTCTCAGCTCCTTTCACAGTCCTGGCCAAAGCCTGTCCTGCTGCTGCTCTGCTCTGCCTCATGCTCTGCTCCACCAGCTGCCACTCACACTGAGCTCTGCTGACGGCCGACGCCTCCGAGCCCCCCTTTCTCCTCCTTGTCCCACATCAGGGACTCTGGACCACCTCTCAGACGTCCCTGATCCACTCAAACACTTCTGCACCATCTACCAGATTTAAACATTTCAAGTTTGTTTTTTGTTTTTTTTTTTGTCCCATCAAACTGGACATTTTTCAACATCAGATGTCAACTCTGTTCACATCCACCCCAAAGAATCTTACTGTTATTGAATTAGTGGCCCAAAAAAGAATGGAGTCATTAAAAAAAAAAATACTTACAGATTTTATTGTCATATTGTAGGAACATTTTAAGATGTCATATGTGGGATTAGGATGAATTAACATTTACTCGCTAAATAAATATAACACTTTACTAATTTATTAAGTCGGATTTATCATATTTTAATCATTCAGTGATTAAGTTTTAACCCATTTCAACAAAGAATAGCATGTAGACTTTAATGTAGAAAATAAAAGTGTAAGAAAATTGATATATTTATTTTAATAAGTCACTGATTTCATATTTTTCTTACATTCCACCTAATAGTGTTTGATAGACAAACAGTTTATAATAATTAAAAAGTTATTATTTCTATACATAAAGTTGTTATTTCTATACATAAATAAGGCAAACACAGAGTTTCAATGTAATGTATTCCTTTATTATTAACTGTTTATGTGAACCATGTGAACAGTGACAGATTTTGCTGATTAGTGGTGGCATGGAAATACTGATTTATATTTCTTGTAAATTAATTAAAATGTAAGTAAACCAATCTAAATATTTTACTTGCACTTTAGTAACATTTAAACTCATTTTCCTGAAATATTTAGTGAATAAAGCAAGTTTGAATCTTTTCTTGTCAACATTAATAGGGTTATGTGAAATATTAAGTATTAACATTTAAATATACATAAGTTTCTACTTTATAATAATAGTATGAATCACTTTACTATAATTCTTTAAGTATCGAGTTGTCATATTTTTTATAGACTAATGTACATTTCTCTGATCAAAAAGTCCTTCACCTATTACTCACATTTAGTGGTGTAAAACCTTTCCTTCCCACTAAATCATAAACAAATTGGAAACATCTAACTGTGGCTCAAAATCATTCATTGTACAATTTTAAGGGAGAGCAAAATATTTGACCTCTTTCATATTTGCATTTCCAGCCTCTCAGTCATCAAACCTGACATGGGGTTCAGTTGAAAAATACATGGACTTCAGTGTTTGGTCACTTAGTTTAGATTCATTTGATGATCTAAAGATAGATCTATCCATGATAAGCGTTTGGTTTGATATCAGTCAGACTTTATCTCAGCTGGACCCGGTACTGGATCAAGCTGAACTGGACTCTTGGTTTCCAAGTGTTGATCAAACCACTGGTCTCTCCCCCTCCTCCAGAGGCGGTCTGGGTGGTCCGCTGTTCTCTTAGCCCGCCTCCGTGTTTTATTTTGCTTCTTTTCATAGTCTAATCTCACTAACTGTACAAAAAACATGCAGCTAACCCCAAACCAACAAACAAGACCCTTTGCATCTTTGTTTCTTTTTCTGTCCGTTAACTCTTTGGTGTGTGTGTGTGTGTATGTGTGTGTGTGTGTCCACTCTGGCAGACGTTTAGTCAACAACGGGAAGTTTTGTAGATGCTATCTATAATGTTCTATAATGGCCATAAATTGTTTCCGTGTCTATAAAACAGGGGATGTGTATTTTGAAGGGTTCTTAACGGGGCAATTGGTGGGCTCCCGTGAGGCGACAGAGGCCGGGAAAACAGCCTGGGGTCTGCGAGGCCTCTGTGTGTGGCCCTGCTGGTGGAGCAGCAGCAGCCTATAGGCACTCCACCAGCGCTGCCTAAAGACATTAAAGCAATTCACCCTTTGTTTCTGATCATTTTAAATGAAGCAACCGAAAGGTCAGCACTGCACTGAGCTGTAGGTACATGTTTTTAAAGCCTTTGGAAACGCAAATACACAACAGCCTTCCAACTGTGGAATCTAGTCTTATGTACATACAACAGTGAATGTCATAAAGTAGTAGAAATTAGCTATGTATTTTGGACTTGGCCTATGATACACTTGTTTTAGGATGATGCATTTGCTTCCCTCAGTATTGTATTTAGTCAAAATTTGATGTCGTGCCCAACAGAATCATGATGCTGTTAAAGTTACAAATGCTACTTTACTTCACTGTTGCTCATCACTTTAACTGCATACTGTGTAAAAAAAAAAAAAAAAAACATATTAAGAAGTTATTTTATTATTATTTAATTTTTTTGCATATTTTATGGTAAGTGGACTGCACTTATATAGCGCATTTTATACACCTTCACGATGCCCAAAGCGCTTTACAAGGCCTGACATTCACCAATTCACACACACACACACACACGCACGCACGCACGCACACACACACACACACACACACACCAGTAGGTGGTATTAGGCTGCTGGCTTTATATATTTTATCACCATGCAAGGCGCTGCCAGAGCCTACTGAGAGCAATTAAGGGTTCAGTGTCTTGCCCAAAGACACTTCGACATGTGGACAGTCAGAGCCAGGATTCACACCACCAACCTGTTGGTCTTTGGACAACCCGCTCCACCAACTGAGCCACAGCACATGATATCATTTATGGTAGTTTTATTCTACCCTTTCATATGTTTTAATTTATATTTTATCCTTTTATCTTTCTCATGCTACAAAACTGAGACCTGAGTGACTACACTCAAAAAACTGAAACGTTGACTTTAATTAAATTTATTTTGTCAACAGGTTCCACGTAAATGTATTATGTTAGTTGAAAGCAAAAATGTTAAGATCATCTAACTTAATTTTAGATGAACTTAACATTTTTGCTTTCAACTAACATAATACATTTACGTGGAACCTGTTGACAAAATAAATTTAATTAAAGTCAACGTTTCAGTTTTTTGAGTGTATATTTCATTTTATCATGTACCATTGATTGAATGACAATAAAGCTGAGTCTGAGTCTGAACTGCGACAATACCGGCCTATCCATGAGGCTTTGAGGGAAAAGACAGGAAGTAGCTCGACCAGATATCATGGACAGCAGCGCCTGAATGTATAACTATTAAGTGAATGAAGCCAGAGCCACTGACATATAACACCTCGATCAAAAAAGTCATCAGAATCTGTCATGACATATTCTCTGAGGATTCAAAAGGAAATATTTAGTAAAAGACGGACCTACATGACTGCCTCATTAATGTAATGAATCCTTCTTGCTTCTCATATTATGTCATACACTCTCATACACACTTTTTTCAGTATATCGATTGTGATAAATCTCCTACTTCTCTGTCTGTGTCTGTGTTGCTCCTACTGTCCTTCTGAACATTTGAAGTGGATCTGCCACAGACTTCTGATAGGACACTGTAAAATACTGACTGGAAGTGCAATGTACTGCACATGTGGAGGTGTGTACGCACATATCTACCTTATATTAGCTAATAAGTGAAATGAAGGATAAGTTACAAGACATTTGCAGAAATTAGTTTCAATCCAAATTTGACCTATTGTCTTTTAAGTTTTTGTGAACTTTGTAATATTCCAGTTAAATTGGATATGTTTAACTTGAGATTTATTACTTAATTTTGTGATCCAATCATTCTTAAATTATCTAGAATTATAATGTATTCTGTAAACTATAGATATGTTTAAGCCATATGCTATATGTAACTTAATGCAGTGGCAGCACTTTTTCAGATCGAGACCCCAAAAGGTAAATGTAATGTTTCCAGGGGATGCAAATTTACAAAATTAAACCATGAATTTCTATAATATCTATATTTTTGCTGACTTTATTGGACAAAACAATGAATAAATAATGGTAACAATCACTTCTTGCAAGTAATGCTAGCTATGCAACAACACACCATTCCTAACAATCTAAATGCTAAGATATTTAACTAGACGTGCACATTTCCTGAAACAAAAGTAGTCCCATGTGCTTGTCTACTGCATATATTTTGATGAGAGTTATGTTGTTCCACATTGCATTTGTACGTAGAAGTGAATGAAGAAGAACTGAATTATTGACACTGCTATTCAACACCTAAATGTACAAATCACATAAGATTAATAGCAGAATTTTTAATTTGCATGAAAAATTTTGAAAAGGTTACTGTAATATGTTACATTTAAGATTAACATGTGAATTAGTCAAGAGTTTTGCCAACAATTTGATGCATACATTTTTGCCGAATTAGCAGAAATGTGAAAGCTTTGAAGAGTTGTTCAAAGACTTTCCAAAACTGTTAGAATGCACATCTTTCGAGACCAGGTAACACATTTTTGCAATAATATGTTTGGGTCTATTTCCAAAGCTTTCAAAGTTTTAATATAATAATAATAATAGTAAATATGATGAACAATAGTATCTTGTACCTTGCATTGCATGCAAGCACACGGACATAATGTTATAATGTTCATCTTTTATATCTTAATATATTTGTCTTTTTTTTTTGTTTTCATCTGTCTTTTTAAGTAAATTTTATTTTATTTCTTAATTGCTGCTTTCATCCATTATGCAGTTTTTGCCTTTAACATTTGTTTTCACCTTTTCTCATTTTTTTGGTCAATGTTGTGTATTTGACACTGCCAGTTTTATGATCCTTTATTTAAAGCTCTGACTGGTTCACATAAGTTGTTAACACAGTTAGCCCTCAACATCATGTATCTAACGTTACAAGCCAACAGGATGTCAGTCAAAACATGGTCTGTGTTCAGTGCCTTAACAAATGGTCTGGATAACAGCATGAACTGTTTTTAAATTGGAAATTTGATCAGTTAATTTTTTTTAAATTCAGATTATTATGGGTACTTAATGAGACACTCAGCTTTGGTATCATATATGTATTTTTACTTCTTCACATATATTATTTCTATCTATTTCTACTTTTCCAGAGGCTTTAAGTGACCATATAAAACACATGGGTATGAACAGGAAACTGGATTAAGATGATCTCTAGGGCTTGACGCTTTCATGTGCTTATGAGGATTTTCTTCTTCTCTATAAAAGAATTTGGGTTTTAGATGATAATGTGGGTAAGCATAAAGGGCACCACAGGCTAAAGTTAAGATTAAGATTAAAATGTGATCTTGTCATGGCTATTTTTACATAAAGTTAAGATAATTTACAGAGTGATTCCACAGTTATCAGTCATTATCCTTATAATTATTAAATCCAGAAACCACATTTACCATTTACCTCTCCATCACTGACTGCACTGATCTATAAAAAATTCTCATCTTATAAGTTTAAAATTCTTTGTGTTGTATTCATGCACTGTAACCTTTGTTGCTACAGCTTAAAGCTTTCTATTTATACACCCAAACAGTTTAAATGACCTCATTAGATAAATAGCTACTATAGCAGTTACTGTAATGATGGACCTTTTCATTAAAGACGAGAAAAACAAACTGATTACAGTAAAGCTGTAAAGGATCAACAGGGACAGTGAGTGTAGAGGGTAGAGGAGGCGGTCAGTGCTTCAGGTTGGTTAGAACTGAGATCTGATAACCACATGACGGCTCACTCCCATGACGAGGCTTCCTCTGTCGTCCCGTCTGCGGTCGGCCATGCTGATTACAGCCCTGTGTTCTCCTCTGGTCACTCTCTGTCCCTCTGATGGTTGTCTCCGACTCCGCTTCCTCCATTCATACCGCTGTCTGCCTGTGTGTATGTGTGTATGTGTGTGTGTGTACATGCGTTTATGTAAACCAACCAAGTAGCTTTTCCGGGGGCTGTTCTGTGAGGAAAGGTTATCAAAACACAACAGTGCTCTAGGAACGTGTAAACATGCTTATGCACAGAGCCTGGGCTGAGGGCCATTTTCCTTTGCACTGTACTGTGCAGCCATCCTCACCCATTCACTGTGCAATTATTGTGGATTATAAGCGCTGCTGCAGATAAGATTTCAGAGAAGGCCTGTGTTCATCTGGGTACTCAGTCTTGTAACGACGAGGCACTGTTACCATGGTTGTTATTTGGTTTATTATTGAGAGATAATGTGGGATGCTGGGAGATGGAGGGTGTGACTGGTGTGGACATGTGGGGGAAGGAACGACACACACTTTTTTAGTTAAGGGGAAAAAGTATTTATGAAATTATTTTAACCCATAAAGACCCTGTGGTACTTTTGTGGATGTTCCCAAATTAATTTTTCTCTATATTGAACCTTTCTTAAAGCTGCGTATGACATTCATCACCAATTTTTCATCAAATCTGTAAAACCCGAGTGATAGCCTAAGTACCAAACCAAAACCGAAACATCACTCGGGTCTTTTCGGAATTCCACGCAGCCACAGTATGGCCGCAGCAGCAACAAACACAGAAACAGCTTCATTGCTTCTTGCTCCTGCCAGAATTCTGAAAAATCAACACTTTGGCCACCACGTGTTGCTTCTCATTGTCTCCGACTCGGATTTACCCTGACGTGCATACATGTATGGGAGATCAGCACTCCTCAGATTCCAGCACCTGTCTGCACATGAGAATGCATGTTGCAGTAACAGGGTGACTGCAACCTGGGAAGTGGAGATCCATACTGCCAGACTCATCTTTCTGTATCTCCCTCCATCCCATTTCCACACATAAACAAGTTGAATTAACATTGAAAGGCAGGAACAGCTGCCATGTGTAAAGAAATGAAATTGAGAAGGCTGAAGGCAATTGGTTGCACTCAAAGAAAAGGGGCCTGAATACTTTTGCACACTGCACTTTTCATTTTTTTATTTGTAAAAAAAAAATTTTAATCATGTATCATTTTCTTTCTACTTCACAATTGTATGCCACTTTGTGTTGGTCTTTTACATAAAATTCCAATAAAAATATATTTATGTTTGTGGTTGTAACTTGACAAAATGTGGAAAACGTTGAGGGGTATGAATACTTTTGCAAGCCACTGTATATCAAAACAGAGAAAACTGAAGAAATAATGACTTTTTCAGCAAAATGTATAAACTCAGTGGCTCCATTCACTGTCATTGATCCAACTCCATAGGTTTTATTGGTGAATCAATGTTGTAGAAGATGACAGTGTTTCCACTTTCACTACGGAGCCTCTGAACGTCCAAATAGGTCATATCTGATGACCATAAAAAGATGACGAACTGTATTTTACACCAATTATTTACATGTATTATTAGGATTAGTGGATCAACAGCTATCAAATATTCTATGTCAGTAGTTGGTTTTGGTTGCCAGTGGATGTTTGGGTCTTTATAGATTAAAAAATGATAAAAAATGATAAATGTGCTGTAGGCGCAAACTTACTGGCTGTTCTAGGTGGTATGGATGTATGGAGTTTGGATTCAGAATTTTGCTGATGAATTATTGAAAATAAACCAGAAAGGTAAAAACCTTAAATTGCCTTTGACTGAATTCAGTTCCTACTACTTTTGATGCCTTTACTGCTCGGTCAGCTTGACAAGTCTGTACCATGATGGTGATAAGGCTGAATTATACCCTCTGTAAGACCTGAAAACTGGATTAACATGATCCTGTTGACTTTTATGGATTCTCAGGGGTTTATGATAATTTTCGTCTTCTCTTCAAAAGACTGTTGGCTCAGAATGATAATAGAGGTCACCACCATGGACAAAACAGGGACAGTTGGAACACAATTGACAGTTTTCATGATTAAAAAAGAAAAAAAAAACCCAACTAAACACACCACTGGAACAGATCATTTACTGTTGTTAATCTTGAAGCAGATTGGCTACAGCAGCATATACACTCACCGGCCACTATATTAGATACACGTTGGTAGAAACAAATGTACCTAATAAAGTGGACAGGGAGTCTATAAGCTGCTGTGGCCCATCTGTTTCAAGGTTAAACATGTCAGAAATGCTCCTCTACCAGCCACAGTTGAAATTTGAGTTTCTGTTGCTTTCTATCAGCTCCAGAGCCTCTATCATCAACAGGACAGTTTAACCCAGAAAATAACTGCTCACTGGATGTATTGTCTCTTTTGAATGGTTCTCTCTAAACCCTAGACATGGCTGTTGATGAAAATCCCAGTAAATCAACAGCTACATACTAATAACCATACTTTGTTACCATGTGAATGGTAATATTCAATATTTGCATTAATAAGTAGTGTAACAGGTGTATCTTATAAAGTGGCCGGTATGTATATCTACAGGTTGCAAAAGTGATTTAAATATAATCTTTCCACTGATACATCACATATATTTACAATTTTAAACTGAATTAGTGTTAAATTGATTTAAGTTTGTGCACATGCACACAACAACAGCTCTGATAGAGGCAGCAGGAAACGACTAACCCAGAAATATCGGTCTGTATAAAATACATTTTTTTTTTTTTTTTTTTTTTATGAGTATCATCGATATCTCATCTATAGCTTTTTGCTTGTTCATGTTGATTTGAAATACTGACATAACAAGTGGTGCCAGGCACAACAAACCCCGCCCCTCACACATATTGTAGCTTATTTTGGCATTGATCCAGCTGATGTCATCATGTCTATGCATGTGCTGATGTCAGCATATCAATTGCCTCTATATATATATAAGTTTGAAGTAAATAAAAACAAAATTGATTTTTTTATTGACGTTAAATTTTGCCCATTGTAAGCAAATGGGAAAAAAAGATTTTAGAAATTCTGAAAAAATTTGAACTTTGACCTATTTTTCTCAAAATGTAATGACATCTATTCTGGGCCACTGGCAATCTATAAACCCAATTTAGTATGAATTCAACCAATAATTTTGCTGCTAAAGTGTTGACAAACAAACAAACCAAACCAAAAACAATACCCCTTGCGTCCTCTTCAAGGGGTGGGGTAATAAAAATGTTTGTATCAGTTGTTGTCAATAATTATCACAATAAATGCCAAATCAATATTTTTTTGAGTTTAAAGGCTGATTTTTCTTCTTGAGTGAAACTTCAAAAAACAGATCTATGGATTAAAATGTCAAAACATGACAAATATTTTAGAAATTTAGAGGTAGCTCTTTTTTTTATTTCTAAAAAATAATGTTGAGTAAAATGAAGTAAAAACTAATTCTAGAGCATTTTGTTCGCATAGATGAAAATGTAAGGAACATTAACCCTAAGAGAAAATAAAAATATTCGCTGTAATAATATGTGTTGAAATATAAAATGATATTATGATATTTGTCTTCATCATTCTGTAGCCTAGCCCCTGTTAGCAATAAAACACCTGCTATCAGTGTGTCCCAAGTCTGTCTTCCATAATACATCATGAACACAAGTCCAGGATCCACTGTTACATGTTTGAAGGGCTTGTGGAGGACCTCTAGTGGCCACAGTAGGTGTTGCATTCACCTTGAGCAGTAACACAATAGTGTTTTTTGCACTCCTGTCCTACTTCCACACCCACAAAACCACCCCAGTCTTATTCCCAATTCAAGAACATCAAATTCTGCCTCATCCTGTTCTCATGTTGTGAAACCACTGGGCAATGCAGTGTTTTTGTGGTGCCACTGGGACTAAGTAAATGACAAATAAGGTAATTTTTAGCTTAATTTTACATTCTTTCTTCTCATTTATAGCAAGTTTATGTACAAAAAGAGACTGTGATAACAATTCACTCCAATGTTTTTTTCCATCTCATCCCAATCATATGATAAAGAACAAAACGACTCCCATGATTCACATTACACCTTGAGCTGCTTCTGGTCAAGACTTTTCACAGGGGCTACACCTCAGTCTACAATAAACACAAGCAGTTATTTCATTCTGTTACATTATTCCCACTCACATAATAAAACACAGACACAACACAACATTATGCTCATTTTGTTTTATTGCACTTTTACCATGATGCAAAGAAATGAAAAATAAATCCACAGAAACAATGACTTGAATTAAAAAAAACAAACTAAAAAAGAAAACGAAGCATTTTTACTTCAACAACACATCATCTAAGGTTCTCCATGGATTCACCCATACTCCCATACACACTGTACAGACACAGGACTATGGAAACATAGACTTTTATAAAACCTATGTGGGACAGATGGAGTCAGCACACACATACAGTATATGTAGACCTCCTTATCTTATCTATAGCTCGTACCTGGGAGGAGTCTAAACCTTTCCCCTATGAATCCAGACATTCAAGTATTTCTATCATTGCACAGGCACTAGATTTTCCTACTGTATATATTAACTTTCAGCCAATGACTGAACTGTTGACACCAACAACTAGGCTAGTAGCTGTTGGTATGAATGAAATATACATCCTGAAAAATAATCTCTCCACAACAGCAACATCAAATATATTACAAAGAAACAATAATATAAAACTATTTGAGTCACATTTGGCTTTTGATACCATAAATCTAACCTCATATGTGTTTGCACTGTAAGAAATTTAACAGAAACAGTAGTTAGAAACGGATTAAATGTTGTAAACACAGGCGTAGACTTGCTCATTTGACCTAACTGATACTTGTGACGATGCTAAACTGTTCTTAAAAGCAGGCTTGATACTTGTAAAGTGTTGAGATGTGGACAGGGTTACTGAGAGGCACGGATCTGGCAGCTAATTTTTGCACATGCTCGTTTTGCCCTCTTCTGGACAAATGAGAAAGTACACCTCTGTAATGTAGAACTCAATGAATCCTTTTTAACTGAAAAAAAGAGATGTGGTACTGAATATGTATTCATTTTAAACAATAAATATGAATTTTAATAAATACTCTCTCAAGGACAAGTAACATTTATGGGCAAAATTAATGGACAAATCCAGGAGTAAACCTGCACTCCAATCAAATATTTCCATCTTGAATACCGATGATAGAAGCTGAAATGGCTCAGCAGAAATAAAAGACACTTTGCAATAAAAACATTTTGCAGTGAATCAATCAAACATTATTTTGATAATTAAGACAATAGGAAGTCAACCTCCTCCACTATGAATGTTCAACTGAAACACTTGGAATACCAACAATACGTAGAAACACATAGTTCGGCTGTGTGGAGGGAGGGGAGGGAGATTCTGTACAAGTCCCTTAGAATTCACTGAATTCAAAAAAGGGTCCTGAACAAAAGACGGAGAGAAGGCGTCTCTTGCAAGACTTTCATGGTTTGGTAGTGCTGCGGTGGGCCGGTGGGTGTTTGGGTCTGCTGTAGTGATGCTATCCTACAATAGAGTCATGGTTGGATATTTTAAGGAGCCTAGGATATTTCAGTTCTATCCATGACCCAGCCCCCAGATCAATCGAATGCCCATAAACAAAAAAACAAACAAGGAAAAAAAAAAAAAAACTGCACCAAAACTTTCAGCGCAGGTAAAGTCTGCACTGTTTGAGTCCAATCCTATCCAGCAGGCGTCCAGGTCCAGACAGCTTTTATCTACCTCAGGCATGGGCGGGCGTCCCTGAAAGTTCAGCAAACCATTCCCTCTGAGAAACGTGGTACAGACGGAGCTCATCTGCGTAACAGGATGCTAGTTTTGTTTATAAGGGTGACTGGATGTGTTTGGTCCAGTCGTCTATCCCGGGGATTCAAGCTCAGTTCCAGCTGCCAGACTCCCCCACAGTCAGCTACCTCCGCCGTGGGGCAGTGTGGCCGCGGTCTGACCCTTGGTCTCCCTGGAGGTCATCCTCCACGACGTAGCTGTAGCCCTCCTTTTCAATGCATTCCCCCAACACTTTGAGCACCTACAGACAGGGTTGGCAGGGTTACTTTAAAACTGTGATTCCCAATATACAGGGTGTCCCATAAGTCTCCATACATAGGAGACATAATACATTCCATACATATATGGTTCTAACATGTATTTCTTTATATTTCTTCTTTATAGTTCTTCAGCAGACACGCATTAAAATGTGTTCCTGACAAAATGGCAGTCATATAGAGCATACTATATAAATAAAAATGGTTTATGTCAAGAAATGTTTATTTTTCGTATGTATGGAGACTTATGGGACACCCTGTAGAAGACATGCACTTAAAGTTAACTGGGAATACATTCTGGGAGTGACCTTAGTTCACTTCAACAGACATTTTCTCATATTATTATCACATTGTTAGTATCATAGCATAACTACCTAACTCATACACAAATGACAAAAGTATTGGGACACGTTGAATTCAGGCGTTTCTTTTCTAACAGGTGTCTGGGCTACAAAAAAATAATGATAAATGTCATAATTTAGTTTTATATTGTGATAAATATCACTGCATTGCATTGGTTAATTTGTTAATAAGGAATGGAGGCTGGTGCACACCTAAAAAGTCTTCAGGGACAGGTGCGTAGGAGCATGAGGTAGAAGTGAAGAAGAAAAAAGGTATCCCGCACACTGTCTATTCAACTTGCAAAAAAACTTTAACAATATTTTGGTCCCCTGGACTGTTTTCAAGCAGAGATTTAAGACTTAAAGACTTAAATCTCTGCTTCAAAACAGTGCAGAGGACCAAAACGTTGCGATCAAATATTAAAGTTTTTTGCAAGTTGAATGGACAACGTGCGGGATACCTTTTTTCTTCTTCATTGGTAAACTTATTTTAATTGTTATCTTTGATTCCAAAATGCCCAAGAGATGGTTTTTACCTAATTTCTCTCTTTTTTTTTTTATCCATGACTGATTTTAAATGATCGACTTCTAAATTTCTCAAATATTTTTTGTGCTCAGACTAAATAATAATTTTCTATAACAACTAACCATCTACTTTTATCACATCCCACTTAGAATGAAACATCTCCCTTTAAACTTTAAGGAGATAGTGATGTTTATAAACTATATGGACAGAAATATTGGAACACATCATGGCTACAGCTGTAAAATGTCCTGTTCATGCTGATTTGACATATAAACTTCAATATTAATAATCAATATGATATTTATCACAATATAAAACTATGTAATGACATTTGCCATTATTGTTTTGTAGCTCTGACCCCTGTTACACTGAACTGAACAGGCAACTTTGTCAATTCCATTTTCTAATGTTGTATGTGAAGAGGTGGAGTGCATTCATAGTCTGTTGAAGCGGAATGACTACTGTACACCTAACATAATTGTAAAAATGTACTTACAGTTATTTTCTGTATGGTCAACAACAACAACAACAACAATAATAATAATAATAATAATAATAATCATGCTGAATGTCAATCATTCTGAATGCTTAAAGATTTAAAGGGTCAGTGTTTAAATTTTGGTCACATCTACTGGTGAGGTTGCAGATTGCATATCTCTGCCCTCACGCCCCATCTATGGGTGCTGTTAAAAATACACAAAAATCTACTAATATAATCATATACTGTATATTACATTAATCTCTCGAATTAGATCATCCTGTGACTCTTAAACAATGGACTTTTAAAGATAGTGAATTTTGCAGAGGCACATAAACTGACGCACAGACCTGGCGGAGGCGTCGGTCCATGGCATCCAGGTGTGGCTGGATGAGGATGGGACTGAGGCGGTCCCTCACCAGGGATTCTGCCATGAGCATGGACAGCTTGTATTCTTCCTTTGCCAGAAGCTGCAGACGCAAGTGTGTTGACTTCCTTACCCTGTACAAAGAGAGCAGGAGGGGAACAGTGTCAGTGTGGGCAGTGATATCTACACAGTAATATGTGCAAAAGCTGATAAACTATCCATGCATCCCCGTTTGTATGACCACGTTACTTTGTAAGGTCAGTCATGGTATAAATGTTAAATATTTTTTCCTATAATGTCTGTGTTTAAGTTTGTTAAACTGACTTTCAAAAAAAAAAAAAAAAACTTCAAATTTATGACTATTAATAATCTTTAATTGTCAGTGGGGTTCACACACAGACATACACCACATACCAAATTAGCCTTCTGCATTTAACCCATCACTAGATCATTCATGCATGGATCACACTACATTCTAGGAGGAGTGGACTCGCCATATCAGGCACCAGGAGCAAATGCCCTGCTCAAAGGTACGTCAGCCAACAACTTTCTGCCGGTCTGGGGAATCGAACCAACGACCTTTCAGTCACAAGCTGATTCTCAAGCCTTCTACGCCATAGTGGTGTCATTCTTGTGCACTGATGGCTCCACATCACATGAATTTGTACAACAGATCGCAGTTGGCAGAAAAATTTGCTGCTAGTTTTTCCTATTTTTGGTTGAAAACAGTCAAACTCTCTCCATTCGGATGAATGTAAATAAGAAAAACGCTCAAGATGTCAAATTCTGTACAGGAAAGTCAAAACCTGTATGGACAATCATTGAAAACTAATTATTTTGGAGGGGATGTGAGCCCATAATTTCCTATGTTTGCTGCTACAGGAGGCCTCACCTGCAGCACTGGGTCAGTGGCACCAGAATGGACATCTCATCATGGGAGTGTTTTCCAAACCTGAAGTAAAAAAACTGAAATTTAGATGCAGCTAAACACAGTTACTGACTGTTCATGCAACTCTTCATTATTTTTCACAGCTGACATTTTTATACATTGCTCCACATTCCTGGATGTTGTTTCCTTGAACTCTGCAAACAACGCCACATACTCTAAAAGTGAACCTAAAAGTGGAATTCAGAAACAGCAGACGTCTGAATGACAAATAACATGCTGATTTCAGCAGTTGTCTTGAGTTACTTACCCTCTGCCATTGTCCAGGTGAATTATGAAGGTCTCATTCCCAAACTTTTCAAAAGTCTCATAGTGGTGGCGATCCATGTTTCCTGTTGAAATACATGTAAAATAAGAAAGACAATTCTATGTTAATGTGTATGTGATATGCTTTTGTACTGTTACATGCAGGGACAGTTATATAATAAAAATCTTTAGGCACAGTTTAGCAGAACCTGAGAAAATTAGCTTGGAAAACATTTCATATCAGCCAACATACCCATTAGGAAGTCAAAGATGGTCATGTCCATGATGTCCAGAAGTCTAGTCCCACTGTCGTAAGGTGGAGTCTGTTTGACTTCCTCGCAGTAGTCTGGGTCCACTTCCCACCTGAGAAGTTAAATTTAAAAGACCAGGTTACCAGTGACCCATCATAAAGTTAAAATTCAGCCAGGTTTAACACTGATTTAGCTCAAACACAGAAACTAGATGCTCCCTTTCAGTTTTCAAATCTAATTCACACATATTTATAACTCCTATCCCTAATGAAAATACTGGGTGATATGAGAATAAACATATTTTGTCTTATAGGATTTGAGTCTAGTTTTCTAAAAAAAAAACAAAACTGAGACACTCTATGTTGCTATGCTATCAGAAGTTATTGCATCAAGAAAATGACGATGAGTGTAACAAAAAAACCTGCAAGGCCTGAACCTGCAGGGTTTATTCTGCAGTGAACCCTTCAGGGGCTGTAACCATCAAGTGTCAGTGATACAATCTATGTCTACAATCAAGACTGATCACTTACTCTGCCTTCTTGCGTTTGTGGTATGAGCGTCTCCAAGGGTTCCTCCAGGTCTTGCGTTTGGCTAGAGCCAGGTCTGGGAGAAAGGCGGCAAGAGATCCTTCTATCTGGTCTGGTTTACCACAGAGTGCATGCTCGGTGGAGCAGTAGTACGAACACTCCCCATAGAAACACACATTGTTGGCTGTAAAGTCATAAAAAAGCATACCAGAGTCATTGTTAATGACAACAAAAAATAACAGCTATGTATGCTGCATAAAGCCCCTTTCAAATATCTATATCTATATATCTATATCTATATCTAAATAACTATATATCTATAAATATATATCTATATCTATCTATCTATCTATATATATATATATATATATATATATATATATATATATATATATATATATATATATATATATATATATATATATATTGCATCTGTATCTTCTTTGCACTACACATATTTTTAAAGCTCAGTTTGCACAAGATGAAAATTACCTGGGATGTTTTATATTAATTGCTCAGATTGCCAGTAATTTTCCATATGTATAATATGCAAAGTAAAAATTGCATTGCTAATGAACTGTCATGCTTTGACTCCACAGTCCCCTGATATTACTAATCCCATGCAAATGAATATTCAGGACACAGGACTTAAATTGCTCTACATTACAAAACAAGCCAACTATCCATTTTAAAGTATGTTTTAACTTTAGCATGTTAAAAATAAAGTTGATTTGTTATTTTTTCACACAATAGTCCCAACAGGTATTTGAATAATTGCTGTAAAAATGGTTATTGATCACAGAGTGGTTAAGAGTGGTTAATATTGGTGCACCATATTTTACGAAATCAGTTTGTTTATAGAAAATTAAATGCTGGTACAGCCAATACTGAAACATCAGTAAGTGGTGAGATGCATACCTGGTGAGATAAAGAAGGTCCTCCAGAGCTTTTTGTCCCGTGTGACGTCCCGGATCTCCTTTGTCATGTTGACGAGCCTACCGGCCACTGGTGGGACACGACGGAAGTCCAGGATCCTACAGCACAGACACAAAAATGAAGAGATTACATTCTAAAGTACAGATATCTGGGGTCAGCTGGATATTGGTTAATTGACTACTGGTCTTTTCCTTTTATAAATTATATCTATTACATATATTGGCCTTTAAAAATGGATCAGATAACCTCTATTCTAAATGGGAAAATAGATGGACTATAATATTCCATAAATAGCCTGTGTTTGACTAAGAATATGATGACGTGTAAAGGAGTTAAGATGTCTGTGATTTTGGGGGTGATGCCACTTATTTAAGACTTACAAAGATGTTTTTTGGCAGGTTTGGAGTTTATTAAAAGAAAACCATTCCAAAAGAATGGCTTTGGCAAGTAACCACCCCAGATGGGACTCAAACCCACAATCCCAGGCTTAGGAGGCCAGTGCCTTATCCATTAGGCCACGGGGGCACACGCTAAAAGATGTACTAGTATCCCCAACAGGGGGCACTGTGGCATAAGTGATGACTTTACAGTGAACCACATGGTGGTAAACCTCCCAGTGGTTCTTACACGGGTGTGATTCTACATCAAATTCATGTTTTACATCCATGTAGTTTCCTTTTGTGAATGTCCTTAAGTATAATATAACTTGCTGCTCCTTTGAGGATCTGTCTTTATTCTGTCTTGTGAAGCTATTATTATTTTATGTAGAGTAATGACGTATGATTGGATGGATATTACTGGAAATGAGCATATGTCTCTGTGAGGAAGAAGAACAGATTTAGAGGAGCCCTCTTGCTTGATCTTTCCTACTAAAAGATGCAGTGTCTGTCTTTCCTGTGTGCGTGCCACATGCCCATTTTATGCATGCGTAACCCTGTCGTCAATACCACCCAGCTACAACATCAGCACAGGCTCTTTAAAAATTGATACTCCTGACTACACCTAATGGCCTGGGCCTGAGGGCAAAGAGACACAGGAAGAGGATGGAGGTGGAGAAACAGAGCAGAGGGGCAGATGGAGATGAGGGAAACAGGTGAAGAAAGGCAACGAGAAAAAGAGCAGAGAGGCTGATAATGAAGTGTGTGTCTTGTCATCCGTGCTGTCAGACAGACAGACGGACACAGTTTGCACTCTTTGGCCTGCTGGGCCTGGGCCTACTGCCATCACGCTAACGGGAACAGCATGGTCTGGCTTAATTTTCCTTCCTCATCATTGACGCCCCTCTTCTTCAACCCTTGTCCTCTCGATGGACTTTTATTCTCCTGGTGGCTATTTTAAACTTGTGTTATACTCACAGTGAGAGGATGGGGAAGAGCTGCAAAGTGAGATGTGCATTTCACATATTCCCAGCTGAATGATGCATGTGACATCAATGAGTCTCATGAATTTATATGGTTTAATATTTTAAGGTCATATAGAGCCTTTTATGTCTCGTATCTGCCGCCTGCTTGCTCTCTTTTCCCTCCTAATGCAGCAATACCAAATGCACTTCCCATTTAAATCCAATCACATAATTAATGATGCGGTGTAGCCTATATAGGAAAAGACAGAGGTTCTGTGTGTCTCTGCGTGCACGCACATTACTGTGAATGCTGTTTTAAAAGAGCCTCTGTGTGTCTGTGGGCCCCCTGGGAGGCAGTGTAGGCTAAGCCTCTGCACCAGCAGCAGCTCTGTAGCCAGGCACTAATTTAGAACAGACAAAATAAGGGAAAAAAAAACAAAACGCTGCTTTTGGCAAACCCTGCCTGGCTTATATTTAGAATGGGCACAGGGCCTTTCATGCCTTTGGTTTCCTCCTCTTCCCCTTAACCCACACATATGCTGAGTGTGTGTGAGCGTATTTTCATGTGTGTGTGTGTGTGTGTGTACTGGATGACCAGATGCGTAGCAGACTAGTGAAGAAACCTGCTGCTAATGCGGTTGCTGGTGAACTGTGTCACTGTGCCTGAAGGAAGAACAGATTCAACATCAGTAACCCTCTGTAGCCTCATTGAGTGTGTATGTGTGTCTATGTGTGTGTGTGTACATATATGAACAGACATGTGTGTGACCTCAGTATCACCTTGTGACTGTACAGAGAAGCGCTACAACACAAACCCGCTGCTCTTAATAACTCAAAGCCACAGTGACGTCAGCGTGGACGCCGACACTAAAACTCATTGCTTTCTCTCGCCGTTCAGCGCGCCTCGTGAGGTTTTCACTTTTTATTAAAGTCTCTCCAACAGCCAGGCAGGCCATAAAGTGTAAGCCTTGTAAAGGCAGTGAAGTCAGAGAGCGTGGTGGTTAGCAAGGCAAGGAGGCTGCAGTCATTGTTCAGTCAGTTGCTAGCTGCAGGAGGGCAGCATTCATTCTCTATGACTCATGGCCTCTCAGAGCGCGCAGCCTCTACTGTACAGGCCCGACTCACACTGCTCAGTGTGTCTGAAAAAAAAGATGAGTTTCTGAGGGACAGGAATGGTGAAAAAGGAAAGGCAAATGTACAAAGAAGCGCACAGAGAACCTGAAGGCACTGGTGCACAGAAGAGAAATGGCCTGCAGTCAAGTCTATACACACACACACGAACACACACATGCTGGTTCAGCATTACCATATAGGGGGGGGGGGGTTATCATATCTTAGTCCTGCTGAGCCTGAATGTCAACTTTAAACACCAACTCAGGTAATTCACTCAGAAATATTAAAGTCAGAAGAATGCCCGTGTCATTTTATGCATAAATGCACCGTGTTAATTAAGTAATTATGTAAGAAAATATATACACATTTATTGTTAAATTTTTCCATTTTAATATGCTTGTCTGCACATAAAAAATGGGTAATATTAATACAAACACATATCCAGAGGCAGTAAACCGTTCAGGCCCTTTGGTGTGTGATGTTCTGCGGGTTTTTCGTACCTCCCATGTGGTTAATGAGCAGAGAGGCAAATTAGCAATCAGGAAGGAACAAAAACCTGCAGGACACCAATGCTCAAGGACAGGAGAGGAGTACTTGTGCATGAAATAGCTTGAGAAGATTCAAGTGGGTCACCTTTAATTTTTTTTTATAAATGCAGAGTTTGGGACCAGACTGGTTGACTTTCATGTTTGAGTTCAACTATTTAATAATGAAGGTCCAGCGTCTTGAGGGACTTTAGATGGATCAAACTGCAGAAATGCGATATAATATTATCTTAGAGTGACTGTTTACATCTACAACGGAGCTGGAGTTACCTCTCATGGAGTCCACAGTGTTTATAAACTAACTCTGAAAGGACTTCCACTTCTTTTTCCAATGTTAACAGCAAGCGGTGTCAAGTGTTAAGGTGCGTTACTGTCATCTACTATGTTTGAGTGTGGACCAGTGGCAATATCACATAAACTAAAAAGCCCAAACCACACAATACAAACACTGGCTTAACAGTCTATGGTTGTAGGACTCTGCAACTTCTCCACTGAACATCACACAGTGACATGTGAAATGAAGAAGAAGAAGAAGAAGAAGGAGGAGGAGAAGGAGGAGGAGAAGAAGAAGAAGAAGAAGAAGAAGAAGAAGAAGAAGAAGAAGAAGAAGAAGAAGAAGAAGAAGAAGAAGGAGGAGGAGGAGGAGGAGGAGGAGGAGGAGGAGAAGGAGAAAAGAAGAAGAAGAAAAGAAGAAGAAAAGAGGAAGAAGAATTGCAAGGTTAGTTAGTTTGTGTAAGTCATATCGCCACTGCAACATGGACCAAAGTTATTGTGGATTGTCCTCATATTCTTCTGGCCAATAAATGAGACACAAAACTGCTGAATTTTAACACTATTATGTATTATGTATTGTCTCTGTTTGCTTAGGTAGATCTGTTCTGCTCTTTGTGTGCAGTGCACTTATTTTAAATTTTTAAAAATGGGCAGAGCTAATATAATTCTGCAGCAGCCACACTGACAAGGCTGGCTGCACTCCAACAGTGTTTGCATACATATATGTATTTAATAAGCCTTGTGAAATAAATGGCTTTTAAAGGGTTCCATGTGTTTCATGTGACAGATATCTACTGGAGAAATTGCAGATAAAACCCACTTTGCTCTCAATGCACTCTGACCTCCAGTGGCTACACAAACATCCCTCACTACAATCAGTTTTTTTGGTTTTTTTTTCATTCTGGTCTTTTTACTCAGCAGTGGTCCACACATAGAGTAGACAATTGTAAAACACCATAATGCTGAATGCCACATGCTGTAAAATGGACAAAATGGAAACAAGAACTTGGTCTGAGCTCCTGTAGCAACATGATGAAACTAAATGATATAAATAGCTCCATTTAAGTTAAATGAAAACACAACACTTATTATTTTCATAAGATTGTACACTAATGAAAACATAAATCAATTATGACTATTACTGTATATTCCACTTCTGTGATTAGTTCCCCCTAATTTTCTGGATATTTAATCACCAGACCTTAGTGACTTATATTTATGCTCGCACTGGAATGACAGACAATCAAATTAAACTATAATGTATATAATATCTCACACAGAGTCTCGCAGACGATGACTTACTTGTCCAGATGAAAAGCAGCGATCTCAGCATTGTGTCGTTCAAAGTCAGAAAAGTAGAAGAAGTCTGGAGGGGTTTCCTGCTCCCGGGTTTGTCTGCAAGGAGACAAAGAAGAATGTTCGCTTAGTTACAGGAAAACCATCTCAGTTAAGGGGATCGGTTCAAATATAAGAACACTTATACGAATAGAATGTTAGATTAGATTAGATTAGATTAGATTAGATTAGATTAGATTAGATTAGATTAGATTAGATTAGACAGAACTTTATTGATCCTTTGGGCAGAACCCACAGGAAACTGAGGTACCAATAGCAGCAAAACACCGGATATACACACAGAAAATAGCAAAACAACAACTATAAAAAACAGTAGTGAAAAATTGCAGTTGCATATTGGAAAGTACTAGTAGAAACAAGTGGCAAAGTAGTAGCAATAATAATAATAATAATAATAATAATAATACGAATAAAGTAATGTCAGACAATTGGATTAAAAATATAAACGTAGATTCAGTGCTGTGCAACAGACTAATGGGGTCTGACAACATCTTCAGCATAATTTAATACTGATCAGATCACTTGGTAATAAACACACCCCTAGATCACACCTGTGTACCTCATCCTCTCAACAGCATCTGTAAGCAATAACCAAGATGCTATAAATTTGTGTGTCCCTGCTTCAGAAAAAAAAAAAAAAGCTAACGCTGGTTCCTTGTGATGTGACAAGGAACAGGGACAATTCAAGGTCAACGACTCCTCCTGAAGCACCTACTCCTGTTCTCGATCTGTACCTATTTCTGTCCAGTTCTGACCCCCCCCCCCCAAAAAAAAAAAAAAAAATGCTTTCCACACACATTCTGCCTTAAAGCTCTTACTGGAGGGAAAAGAGGCTCTTAAAGGCTTAAATCCCAGAGCTGACGGAACATGGGCCAGGATGGGGCAGCGCAGAGAGGACGGGCCGGGTAAAGAAGTAAAGTCAAAGGAGGTGCAGGTGAAAAGAGTCCCAGGGATGGTGCTGGGTATAGAAAATATGTTAATGTCTCATTCTACAAAGCGCCATCCTTTGAGAAATCAAAAGAGAGCGGTGCAGTCCACCATCAAATTGCTATCTTTATACAGAAAAGCTGCATATTTTAGTTACTTTGTCCTGCCTGTCTTTCTTTTTTATTGACAACAGTAAAGACTTTCCAGGAAGGCGGTTGAGTGTAATAATTTGGACTGCAGCCTCTACCATTTCTGCTTCAGCTAGTTGAGGGAGGATGAGAAGAATGGAAACTATCTTGGCAAGTTCTCTTTCTCTCCTTCGCTCTCTATTCCCTCCGGATGCCTCTCTGTGTTTATTTCACTCAAATCCTCTATCTCACCTCCTCTGCTTCTCTTCTTCCCTCACGCAGAACTGTTTTCTCTGCTTTTCTGTGCATCCGAGGCTTAATACTTTATATCTGTCTCCGTCTCTCTCTCTCTCTCTCTCTCTTTCACTTTCGGTGCTGCCTTCCTCAGCTGGCTGGGCTGATTGTAACACCACAGCTGCATGGCTGACATATGCACCAGTCATTAACTAACCCAACATGAAGCCCAGAAACACACTCATCCACTAAAAATTCCTCTATTTCCTCCTCTCTTTATCGCTCCGGTTCTGTTTCACCCTAATCTCTCTTCATCCTCTATCCTCCTGCAAGCATTTGACAGACAGCCCTATGCAGATGGGTGGGCAAGTTCAACCAAAGTAAGCACAAAATGATATTATCATATATTTCATTTCATATTAACCCATAGACCCAAATATCCACTGGAGACCAAACTCATTTATTGATGTTTAATACCTGCTGATCCATTCATCCTATCAATCCATGTGGATAATTGGTGTAAAAGGCAGTTTGTCGTCTTTTCATGGTCATCAGATATGACCCACTTGGACGTTCAGAGGCTCCGTAGAGAGCATGGAAACACCGTCTTTGTCTACAACATTGATTTCCCAGTAAGTCAATGACAGTTGATGGAGACTTTTGTTTTTATGTTTAGTTATGTTTGTTTTAGTTAGTTATGTTTTATATTTTTAGTTAGTTATGTTTTATATTTTTACTGAAAACATCACTTTTTCCTCATTTTTTTCTGATTTGATCCAATATACTTTGAATGTACTCTGAGTTGTAATCAACATCTACATCAGAGGTCACCAACCCCGGTCCTCGAGAGCCACTACCCTGCATGTTTTAGATGTTTCCCTCTTCCAGCACACTGGATGGGTCGTTATCCGGCTTCTGCAGAGCTTAATGATAGGCTTATCATTTGAATCAGGTGTAGTGGAAGAGGGATACGTCTAAAACATGCAGGATAGTAGCTCTCAAAGACTTTTGGTTGGTGACCCCTGATCTACATGATCAGTTCAATAAATTTACAAAAATGCAGGATTTACACTGAAAAAAGTTAAAATAAAGAGGATAATATTACAATAAGTGGTGATGAATCACTTAAGAAAGGTTGAATATGAAGAAAAATTCATTTGGGAACTACCACAAAAGTAGCACTGGGTCTTTATGGGTTAAAACACGTTTTTTATCATCTGCCTGCAAAAAGACATAAAGTGAAAGATTTTGCAAAAAAAAAAAAAATCACTTTTCTAAAATGTTTTTTCTGATTTGGTCAAATATTGTTTGAATTTATTCTGAGCTTTAATCAACATCTACATGATCAGTGAATTGAATACAGAAAAATACCTAATTTTCACTTCAGAATACCTTTCTCACCTGGAGAGAATCCAATTCTCATTGTTAAATAAACTACACCAGTTTAATCAGATTTGGCATCCCCGTCAGCAATATATTGATAACTCAACATGAATATGATTAAAAATTATGTGGACTCCCTTGGTGTAATATGTCATAAGTCCTGGGATGAGGGTTGTTAAATTGTGTGTTTGTTATATTTGCTTCCCTCTGTTGTACTTTTGGTTTGTTCACTCTGTGCTTATTTCTCAAAATATGGAAAATTGTAATAATAGATGTTTTTGTGACTACCTTCTGAATAAAAAGATTGACAACATGAATACAAAATACAGAGAACAATATTAGGAAAAAAAAAAAACTTTCATAAATCAGGACGGTGCGGTGGATAGCACTGTCACCTCATAGCAAGAAGGTCCTGGGTTTGATTCCAACCAGGGACCTTTCTGTGTGGAGTTTGCATGTTCTCCCCATGTTTGCGTGGGTTCTCTATGGGTTCTCTGGCTTCCCCACACCATCAAAGACATGCACTGATGGGTTAATCGGTTAACCTAAAATTGCTCATAGACGTGAAAGTGAGAGTGATTGGTTGTTTGTCTCTATATGTCAGCCCTGTGATAAACTGGTGACTCGTCCAGAATGTACCCCACCTTCGCCCATAGGTAGCTGGGATAGGCTCCAGTGACCCCCATGACCCTAGTGAGGATAAAGCGGGTTCAGAAGATGAATGAACGTTCATAAATCGCTTAAGAAAGGTTAAAAATAGAGGAAAAATCATTTGGGAACTGCCACAAAAGTAGCACTGGGTCTTTGTGGGTTAAAACTGAAAACCAAACTATTTCGCTCCCATTTCACATAGGTATGGATTTAGACTAAAATGGATCATACTGCATTGCCTTATGACAAACTATTCCTTCTTTCCTTCCCTCCACTTGTCTTGGACTGTTTCCTCAGTCTCTTCCTCCCCGTTCGGTTCATCCTTCATTCCTGTGTGGCCATTGAGCCTCTGCCAGTAAAGGCCGAGCGCTGTCTGTTGATTGTATCGCTCTCCTCTTTTGGATAGCCTCGCTTCAGGGACAAGGCTCTCGCTCTACATCAAGAAAAAATGATACTGACTTTGAACACGAAGAGTAGCGTCTATTTACTCCAGTGCTATTCAGCCTACAAAACAGGCCAATATCATTCAGTTCGACATATAAAGTGACTACGTGTATTTTATTGATGATGTTAGCAGGGCACAGTCAGTTGTTGGATTTACTTCCTGCCAAATACCAGGAGAATATGACTTGGATGAATAAACCCATCATGTATTTTGATGGTCGTGTTATATAAAGGTTGGACTGATCCTGTATTTGTGTGAAAAACTGCATGTGATCGAGATGATCAAATCCAATTAAATGACTAGTCACTGTAACTCATCACCACTGTAAAGGTAGCCTAATAGTAGAAACCTTTTTTAACATGATCATGACCACAACTAATATTTGATTATTAATTGTTTATTATGTGTTCTGTAAAATGTTTTACAATGTGGAATCCCTGATGATGTCTTAAAAATGCAAGGATACACAGTTTACAGTCACAGAGGAACAGAAAGTGAAAATTCACATTTAAGAAGCTGAAATCTTGATCTTTTTTTTTTCCTTTCTCACTTATAAATTATAAAAAATATTTAGTGACTATTTCAGCTGACAGATTAATTGACTTATCATTGGGAGTCAACCAACAATTATTTTTCATTTTATGGAAGCTCACAGCTTTGTGCAGGATGCAGTCTGTGAAATATAAGGATTTTAGGCTCATATGTGATTAAAAAAAAAAAAAAAAGAATATTTTTGGACTGCGATTTGAAAAAAAACAATAAGTCACCATGTGCTGTTGGAATTGATGAAAAGCTGAATTTTTTAACTCACAAAACAATATGCAGATTACTCAGTTTTGAAGATTATTTTTCTGTTTGAAATGCTCACATTTGTCCTTTAGCTAAAAACGAAGGTACAACTAACAGTATGTTGGTTAAACTTCACACAGAGAGTGAGAACAGATCATTTTCCACCATTTTGCACCATGGCTTCATATTTCTCCTCTGGTCTCTTTTTCTTTTCTTTTTAACTGTAAAACAATGAATATTAAGAATTGAAACCTAATTGTTTCCTTCTGACATCAATGTGTAGCAGCAGCAGAACTACGCCTTCTCCATGTTGAACTGAAAGGTGTTGTCCAAAAAGCACCAGTTTCACCTCTATATTTATATGTTCTCCAACTTTTTATTGTGGCCGTAAAAGGAAAAGGAATTTGTTCCACAGGGGTTATGACTAAGATTAGTTCCTGGCTGAATGCAGTGATTTGCTACAGTGTCGCCGTCAAACTACCAGACAACCAGCACAGACTCCAAGAAATTATAATGACTGGTAACAGCGACCAGTATTTTCAGTTCTGCATAAAATTATCATGTAAGGTAAAATTTGGATGGAAATTTTACACTAACATTAAACTACACCAAAGAAAACCTTTGATAGTGTGGTTCTGTTTTGCCAGTACTTTAAGTCTGCGTTGTCCATACAGAAGGGTAACCATGGAGATTTCTTAGAGGATAAATATGAGCAAACATTCTGGTGCAATGATTCATGGTCATTTGGCCTTAAAGAAATCCACAAGCATATTTCACATATTCCTACTACATTACTGCCTCCATAGGGGAAAAGTCACAACAGTCAACTTCTGTTTTTTTACATTTCTATTTTTAAGCAGCACTTACAAAAAGGAACATCTCACTGGTTAAGTGAACCTTAATGTGAATAAAGAGGGGGTAAATGTAAGCATATTTTTAGTTTGCATCTGAGACAAATTGCTCTATCTGTGCCCTGGCTGGATATGTGGCTGCAGTGACACTGTGCTCTCAGTGAATGTAAGTCAGGAAGCAGGAAGGCTGGATAATTACTGTGATCCACATCCAATTCAGATGTCAATAAAGTTATTTAGAGCATGGCATGACAGCCCCCCACCCCCCCTAACTCCCAGTGACTGGGAAAGAGGACAATGGAAAAGAAGAAAGAAAAAAAAGAGAAGGAAGAGATAAACTGTGACAAATCTGCTATATTTAAATGGGGAAAATTACCATAGACGTTAAAGAGGACAGACGACAGTAGTGTACTTTGAAATGACAAATATGCAGCTGTTATGTGTGAATCCTCCGACAACAGCACCTGTGTTCAGGCAAATCCGAGAGTGATTTGATCAAGCAAACCATTAGAGACAACTTGTTAGGAGGAAACTGTGCTGTCAATGTAAGGAAACATACATATATTCATGACCACATAACACGGTCTTGGTGGGAGCTCTATAAATGTTTGAGTACACAGTGCACACTGAGCTCTGAGAAAACAGACGGGAGGGCAGAAATGTTGGTTGCTCAAGAGATACTTGTCGTTTTTTACTTTGGACTGCCTGACTGACGTTAACCTTTAAAATATTTACAAATCCACAGTGGATTTATGCTGAATGATAAGAAGACAGTTGCAGTAAGTTGCCAGAAAAGGCAGGAATTTCTTTACCTTCCGTCAACGTGCCACGGCCTGTTCTGTACGGACACATAAGACTGTATATTTCTTAAGTGGAATTTGATGTTACCTGTCTACACTGACATCAGATCCTTTATCATGAGCAGCAGCAGGTGAGTCTGGCTCACTCCGAGCATGCCCAGCATGACCCTGGCCCTGCTGTAAACACATAGTTTACACTGGGTGGCCAGACAGTTTCTTGGCTCCACTTCCCTCACCAAGGGGCCCCGGCAGCCAGTGAGGCAGCGGAGGTCTAACAGCAAACACACAGCCTTATGAGAATATAAAAGCAAAGGAGAGGACCTGCATCTGGAAAATCTACCTGAGCATACAGTACATACCTGGCTTCTGCAACACCAGGAGGCACTTCCTTTCACTCTGGTATCAACATCAGCTCTGTGAAAGTACTTCTGCCTGAAGTAGCAAAATAAAATCCATCTTTGTCTCCTTTGCTTGGTATGGACATTAAGACGGTAATAGAAAATATTCAATAATTTTCAACAACTTACTTTAAATAAGCAGTGATTCGATGATATTTTACTATATAATATGATGTGCACTGTGTACAGATCATGTCATTCAACAAATACATAACAGTACTTGAGCATCAGTGTGCATTAATGCTTTAACCCCTGAGACATTATTTCAGTGCAGTTGAACTCCAAAAAGCAGTTACATGGTTTAAACTTGGTAAAAACACAGCAAAAAAAAAAAAAAAGGAAAATAAGGACAACACTGCAAACAACAGTAAAAACAAACAAACAAAAAAACACAAGGAAAATAGTGTAAAACAAAGCCCAAACCATCTATTTTTTTAGTGAGTCAGTCTCACTCACGGCTCTGTGATTTGTTCCACCATTACACTGACAGTGGGGGGACTGAGCATGCTCAGATGTCTATGGAAAACACTAGGTCTGTTCTATCAGCATGTTTTGAAATTTTTCCTGCTGAGCAAAAGGCTAAATTTTTATGAATATTTAAAATAAATCATACATTCAGAATGCTCACCACAGACACATCAGGGGCTAAAGAGTTAAATGTATTCACTTTGTTTTAACAGCAGACTTTATTTGACATATTGTATTGCTGCTGCTGCTGCTGCTGCTGCTGCTGCTGAAGGAATAATTATGAAAAGACAACCTCAGACAGTCAGCAATTACTCTAACTCTGTGGGCTACAGGTGTGGATTCTGAACTCAGATGTGCTATAAGTCTGATTAACACAGATACCGCAACATCACAGTGTAATAGAGTTCATTTTAACACTCCAGCGGAACAAATTAGGCCTCTATAGTCAAGGCAATTAATGTGAGCGAACACCGGTTTCATATAAATGTAAATTTAGGAAAACGTGGACTAGTGTTAACTTCACCCATGATCATGTTTGTGGGGGATTTTGTCTCACTGTTGTCAAAAATATTAGAATGAATGATGCAAAACTCAGTTTCTTGTCAGATAATAACAAAAAACAATCACACACAGCCTAAGCTTCAAGAATTCAGATAAGACAACAGGAAAACATTGGGAAAAGTCATGAAAAAAAGCATCAGATAATGTTTTGATTTCCTCCAGTTTTTGTCCTATAACCTCTTAATTTTTGCTCATACATGGTGAAAGTAGGAAAGCTGTTATGTGTGAATTACAGTCTTAATGGTGTGTTTAATGTAGGCCTCATCAGGTGGTAATGTGTCAAGTTCAGAATTCACATAATGCAGTGTTTATACTATGTATACACAGAAAATAAGATTGCTACGGTTATCAGGAGTAAATGGTTGCTTATTGGCCTAGACATGGAGACAATACACTACTAATATATAACATAAACAAACAGTTAGTTAATGGTGAATATGTGTATCTTAATTTAAAGTACTAGCAATGTTTCTTTCTCACACATTCATCTTTCTTCACACATTAAAGATGTTTGGGAGCTCACAACCCGCATCTGTATTTTCCGTTTGTAAGACACCAGTGTTTCGTCCCAGTGGCTACAACTCATTCATAATGACCAATCCAAAAGTTGTGGCAGTTCAACATTATGCAGGAAGCATTTCACTGTGAAGTTTTTCCACCAACTTTACAGGACAAGCTTTGTTATTTTTTTCATGTTTTAATGGTCTGTCCACTTATTTAAAAATTAGGGATTCACTAAGACTGCATGATTAATCAATTTTAAATTGAAATCTGATTATTTAATTTGGACGATGTTTAAAAAAGGAGAATCGTCAAACTGAATTTCATCTCTCTCGTGTCTCCAGGCTACTGTAGGCTCCTCCTCCTAACTGTGAGAGTGGTCTTCACAGTCTTTGGTCTCCACACACCAGTACAAAAATGGCATTTGCTAGGGAGAGTGAGAAGTGTGTGGCTAAAAATAGTAAGAGCAAGTCAGTTGTACGGAATTGGTACGGCTTTCCGATGAAAACCAAACCACTTCTTGCAGCAAACTCTGCCAAAAAGGCGGTATCTGTGAAAGACAGCAGCACAACCAACTTATTTCAGCACCTCAAACATCATCACGAGCTCCACACAAAATCGACATGCTGGAATGAAATCCCACCCCCAGCCTGGATCAAAATCGAAAATTGAGTTTTTGGAGGAAAAAAATCTGGATTTTTTGTTTAGCTAAAATCGTACAGCCCTAGGATGCACAATAATTTTTTTTTTACAACCGATACAGATAACTGATAACTTCCTGCATCTCACAACTGATACCTATAACAAACAACAATAGTTCCCATTCTTCAAATTCTTTAAATATTAAGTCCAGTCAGTGGTAAAATTCAGCTAATAGTAAAACAAAGGCTTCTACCTGTGGCTGCTTGAACTGGACAATAGACCAAGGGTTTTCAGTTTCTTACTATTTATGTCCACATACATAATTTGGTGATGATCGACCGCTGTTTTCGGACATTAAGCTATGTTAAGCTTTTTCTCTATAATGTGCGCCTATGGAGAGGAAAAGGCTTAAACTGGACAACATCCATAAAATTGGGGTTACCATTGTGATTTTTGTAGAGGTGAAAGTGAGCTTGACTAGAGATGTCCACACAAACTTTGGTGATGATTTGTCACTGTTCTCGGGAATTAAGTTAAGTCATGCTTTTTTTATGGGAAGTGTTTTAGAATGTCTCTCTTCTTCTGCTGCTGCCGGACCAAAACAGCGTCCACAACCACTTCATCTTCCTCTTTGTTTTGCAGCTGTAGCAGAGAGTAAGTAACTGAAAACCTATTTACTCATAATGTACTCATCCAGACCTCTTCTTCTTGGTTTTTATGGCGGTTGGCAAGGCAACAACATGCAGTGTGTAATGGTAAAATGCGCAAAATCTAAGAAATTTTGATCTATTATTATGGGCTCCATTTATCAGTGAAAAATTTTACTATCGGAATTATCTGAATGACATCATTTTTTTCAATGATGACTGATAATTCTTGATGCCGATAGTTATTGTGGAGCCCTAAAAAAAAAAATCATTGATCTTGTGTTTATTCTGTTGTCCAGTCTTCTGTCTCTTCAGTAACTAAATGAAGACGTAATCCTATGACTTTACAGTAAACATAAATACAGTATTGAAAGCATCTACAGTATCCAAGGTGACATATAACTCCCAAAAAGTCACCTCGTCACAGTGCATGGAGGCATAGCAAGAAGAGGATGTTTTATCTAGTTTCAAAGTCAAACTGTCAATCGATCAGCATAAGCCCATAGCTGCGGTCGTAGGCCACAGCGTAGAGGGGGGAAGCAGAGCCCAGGAGTAAAAAGATATGCTGTAAAATATAAAAGGACAAGGGCATCTTCCAGCCCCAGTGGGTTCCCACCAAAGGGCTGACTCCACACACTTGTCACACATCATCCGTCAAACCCACAGGCATGGCAAAGTGGCTCATATACACACAAAACTATACACTCATACACAAATATAGAATCATATTGTACATGCACACACACACACACACACACACACACACACACAGTGATGAGAAGGAATGGACAGTGTGCTTTATTAGGATAGTTAAACATCGAGGGGGGGGTGTTGAGCTGTGAGCAGACAGGTAAGCTTTAAATGCATGAGAAGACCCTGAATCCCAAAGACCACAAGCACCACCGTCACCATAGGGAGAGTGGAGATGAGAGGGGGCGGGACATTGTTTTATCTCAAGCATAACGCATGTGAAGGCTGACCTTTAGAGCAATGACATTTGATAAATTGAGAAGAACGCTTTCTGCTGGTATACGAGACAGGCGTACCTGTGCGTTTGCATCTGATGATGCGTATTACTGTTTAACAGTGTTTGCTGCTGTGTCCCTCCACTGTAATCTTATGTATATGTCGGCACAAATGGAAGTCAGTGACAGGCTATTTTGTATGAGTAAGTGCTCTATATGTAATACACCGAGATGACATTTAGTATATCTGAGCAAAATGATACAGAGAGAAAGAACGGAAAATAGAGTCCCTGACCAATGCAACACAAAAAAATATACCAAACAGATCATTTAAAGGTCTAGCGTGTCTGATTTGGGATGTTTCAGAGGATCTACTTAAAGAATATTTTCCTTTTTTATTGCTGGTAGCATCTAGCATTAAGAAGCATTACTGTCACCTACGATGTTAAAGTGTGAACCAGAGTTAATATTCCCTTAACTAAAAATCTAAAAAGTGTTGTTTTTTTTTTCAGATGCCATAGGTTAAAGTAGGGGAGGTGTTCAGGTGGTTTAGAAGTCCAACTATCACACAATGAACCTTTCATTTATCTATTTAATTTTATGTATTCAGTGATGGTTGAATGCAGCATCATGGTTTCTACAGGTTTCACCAGGTTAGATATAAGAATTTTTTGAGATCATTATGAATGCAATTAAGATCTATTCCATAAAAAAATATAAACAGTCCTAGAATTAGTAGCATAATAAATGTATTTACATTCATCATGAATATTCATTCATGAATAGTCACATTTGTCAACCCTAGTCACATTAGATCAAAGTAATACAACATTTTGAACATATTACTTTTATCAGTAGTTGTTTTTCACTGCAGCTGTGTTAGCCTCCACACTAAACCATGACACATTCAACTGGGTGTGCTCTGAAACATTCTGAGTGGGCTGCCCAGTTTACATTAGAGGTTACTAGTTCCATGTCGGTTTTATTTAGTAGTGTGCTTAGAGGAATTTTTACCCAAATTACATTTCAAAGTGTGACTGAAATTAAAGGTCCAGTGTGTAAGATATAGGGGGTTTAGGGTCATGTTTCAATTAGTGTACAACCATATGATCAAAATCCTGGTGTAATTACTTTAGAATGAGCCAGTCTTTTACGTCACTGTGTTCTGACAAAAACTCACGACAGACTTTTTCTTTTTTCCATTTTATAGCAGGTCGTATCCAGTGTTTAAGTGCACAACTGCTCTGTGCTAGTTACTTTCCCTTTGACTAAAAAGCCAAGAACAGACAGAACAAATATAAGCTTTATGAGTTTTATGAAACCACCAAATCAGTTGGTTTGTTGTTAGTTGAAGTTGCAACTTTAAAAACCCTGAGCTTAAGAGGTATTTCAACAGAAACTTTTGAAGAAAACTATGAATACTTGTAATTAAAAAATTCATTTGGAAGAACAACGGCTGCAAAACATCAATTTCGGCCTTCAAAAGCCTGTGAAGTACAACTTAGAGAATGATTATAGTTACTCAAGGAACTTTATGTTTGTTTTTATAAATAGACAAGGACTTTTAAAAATAACCTTACCACCACCTTCCAGGTGTATGTGCAAGTGCACCATGTCTTCGTCTTTGCCTTTGGGTTATGTGTGTTGCAATCTTTAAGTGTGATGACTGTCATAACTCCCCAGGCACTGCGGTGCTCTTCATCCTCCTCCTCCTCCTCTTTACTCCCTCAACTCCTTCAGATCCCAGGCCTGACATACAGAGAGACAGCTGTTTCCTCCCAGCGAAACTCTCCCTCGCCCTCTCTGTCGCACACACACACAAACACACACAAATAGGTAGATGCATGCACACACTCACATCGGGGAGTTCACAAATAGGCCTACACTGGCAGCACAGCCAAAGAGATGCACACTCACACACATTGGCATATGATGAAAGTATAGAAAGCTCATGTACTGTCAAGTTGGGTAACACATTCATTGTAGAATACCACTCTTAAACCCTGACTGCTATCTAGAAATAAGCCATTCCCCACATACAACAGCTACGTATTCACAGTAAATGTGCCAATTCGTAGACACAACCGTGATCCACAAACATCACAATGCGTGTGAATAAAGATACATATA
The DNA here is from genome assembly GCF_902148855.1 of Sphaeramia orbicularis. Lineage (NCBI taxonomy): Eukaryota > Metazoa > Chordata > Actinopteri > Kurtiformes > Apogonidae > Sphaeramia > Sphaeramia orbicularis. The sequence goes on along the minus strand of NC_043975.1, from coordinate 37,469,716 downwards.
ATGAATTATGCAGCAGGGATGATTAAAAAAGAAAATACATCCTGTTTTAAGTTTAGCCTCTGTCTCCTCAGGGCCAACGCCATGTAAATGCAGCCCTGCTGAATAAATAGCCAATGCCTTCAGAACACAACACATGATTTTCATTTTTTTTCTTTTTTTCTTTTTTCTTAACCGTAGACACTTCAAAGAGGAATGTGCTTTAGAAAAGAATGGTCCTAAATGAAAGAAAAACACAGCCATTAGAGGTTTAGAGCGTGGTAAGACACCATGAAGAGCGTTAGCAGTGAGAGGAGGAAGAGGAGGAGGAGGAGGAAGGAGGCGCTTGAAGAAGGATGTTCAGATGGATTGTTATTGAGAGGCTTTTTAGATGACAGCAAAAGACAGGGGACCGAAAGGTGAAATGCATGTGCCATTAGTGTAAGTCTTTATGGATTTGCATTGTCATCTGCTCTGCATTAATCCTTTATGGAGCACGCATTTGTTAAGAACACACAGACACACAATGTGAAACTGCACCTATCTGTCACATATATGAGCTACAATGCCCCATCCAGCCTCACCCTCACCCCCCCACCCCACCCCGAGCTGTTGTCATCCTGTAAATATCCCAGGCAGATAAACAGGCCATAAAGATGAAGCCATCATCTCAACATAATCTGAGACAGATATACCGCTACCTCTGACAGCCAGTTCTATCTCCTCATCTGTACACAAGATGCCTCTTCGCGAAAGATCACATCCTAACATGGCACCTCCACTCATCCCAGTGCCTCTATCTCCCTCAGTGTCTCAGTAAGTCTTTGTTCGAAAAAAGAAACATCAACCCTACTACCTGTCCGCCGCGCTATTTCTCCTCACCTAAAAAATCAGAGCCATCCTGGGGCCTTATGCTTCTATTTATTGTTTCAGACCATTTGAATGAGGTTTGACTGGACGACCACACATTCAATACAAAGCTTAGTGAATTTCTGTAGGAAGAGAATATGACACTTCCAGGAATCGTCTTTCCACTGCGGGTATATTCCTAGGAAATATCCAATCATTTTTTATGTCATTTTAAATGCATCAAAGCCAGCAGGAATCCAGGAAGGGCTCCAAGTTAATTAAATTGCCTTTGATTAAAAATTGCTTGGGAACGCAGTTAAGCTCTGCAGAAATGCAAAATGCCAACCGTTTACCTTAAAGGTAGAATGAAATGGATGGATGGATGGATGGATGGATGGATGGATGGATGGATGGATGGATGGATAGATGGATGGATGGATGGACGGATGGATGGTATACTTAGTATTCCCAATATTTGACTTTCCCATGAGAAGAAATCCCATTTTCCATGCACTGCACCAAGCACTGAAATATGAAGGCATGCTAAACATGCAGAAGATTTAGACAGAATCTCTTAACTGAAATGTAAACATGCGTCATTGAATTCTCATATAAGCCATGTAAGAGGAGAACGAAACCGGTTTCTAATCTCCATTTCTAAAGCTGAGGTGGATTACATATGTGTGCATCTTGGTGAGTGGGAAGGGGAGAAGATGAATTTCCCTGCGCGGCATAAAAGATGGTTAAAATCCTTAATCTTAACCATTCACTCATTCATTCATTTGAGAAGAATGACAACAATGAAGCGATGCCACCGTCAGTTGGCTCACATGGAAGAGCATGCATGTGTTGCATGCAGGGCTGCATATTGACCAAATAATCACATTATATGCTAAGAAAGTGGATGGAATTTCAATGTAAAGGCAGCTGTAGTGTACCATTAAAGGTCCTGTGTGAAGATTTTGCAGGATTTACGAGCAGAACTCTTATGCCTTCGTTATGTTAAAATGAGCCATTTATATCTGCAGAGGGTGGGGGTCACCATTCCCAATCTGCCATGTTGTACCACCATGTTTCTATAGTAGCTTTTAACAGACTTCCTCTTCTTTCCCCATTTTACATCCAGTGGTATCCAGCATAAAGGTGCGTTAATGTCATACTACTGTATGTTTGTAGAGTTGATATACATTCATCTAAAAAGCCCAGGGTAGACAAAACAGTTTCTTACAAGGGATTTCAGGTTTTTGCAGACACCATAGAGTGGGTGGGCATTCACTTTGATGAAATTTGCAACTTCTATTTACTTTATGTGCTGTGATACATGGTTGCAACTGTTTCTACAAAGCCCCTTTTGCAGGGCTTAAAAGAGCTTGTGTTGAGGGGAGAAGAAAATCAAACATTTTCGCTGTGATTTGATTTAGTAGTTCATAGGTTCTGCAAACCACTTCCAAAACTTATATATATATTTTTATACATACATACATACATACATATATATATATATATATATATATATATATATATGTATATATAACTTTTAAATGTTCACTGACTGAACAAAACATTATGCACGGTATCTTTTTAAAGTGGACTTGTAACAGAAGACGAGACAAAAATCTAACTAAAAAGAACTCAGTGCATCCTGTGATTCATTGCTTCTAACTGCACTTTGCAATAACCACCAACCAACCATTTCCTAAATGTTCCTCAATGAAGTTATACTACAATTACAGCTCCAATAATAGCAATTACACATGACTGATTTTCATTGCAGTTGAAAGGGAAGTACGACTTTTCTATAATGTAGATCTTTGGGTTCAACTTTTTTCTTTGATTGGTTAAGCCTCTGTGGTAAACAGAAAGCAGCTGCAGCATTATCACCCTCTTGATGAATGCTGGCCATTTTTTTATCTCAGTTATTTATTTGCCATTCAAGCTTGTCAGCTAGTAATATGTGGCTTTGGCTCCGCTCATTTAAGCTTAACTCCGGTGGTTAGATTGTATCTGCTGCCCTCTGCTTCTGAAAAGGCAAAGTCTAACCTGCTGCCATAACATTCATCCCAGTCGCAGCTCTAAGTCTATCAAATGACAGCGAGAAACAGTAAACAGCCACCACTGAAGATGGACAGTGAATACGTCATCATATTCAATTATCCATATCTGTAATTGCTGCATATTTGACTTCATTGGAAGTGCTTTGTAAAAATAGCCTTCGTTCAGAATGAGAATCTCCACTGGATGATTAGGGGACAGGCTTGGCCAAGACTGATTGCTGTGCCCTTTCCAGAGCTATTCTGGCTCTGCTGAGTGTGTGCCTTCCACTCAACATTGATCTATCGACCCACAGTCCAGTAAAACCTCACTCAGACCAAAAGGTGAATCTCATTTCTAAACACACGCACACAAACACACACAACAACATGGTTACACACACAGACACAACCAAGCCCATGCTTGTGTGGGACACAGACTAACAAGCATGTTGATTTTTGATGACAAGATTGATGTGGCTTCTCTGCATTCTCCTTGCGTCAACAATAGCTGGGCACTCTCGCCTCAGATGTGCGTGTGTTTGTGCGCCATCGAACAGCCTTTGTAGCCTTTGTGACAGGGCCGCAATCACCGCAGTGTAATTGGAATTGAGCAGCTCATCCACGTTACTGTGCAGCTCAGTCAGTAGGTAGGGTTAGGAAAACGATTGCTATTGTCTGCTATAATGAGATGCAAGCCAACTCTTTGGGGTTAAAGGTCAGGCTGTGTTAGGGCGTTATCACCATATTCATGAACCTCTGCCAGGGTAAACCAAATGCACTGCGACTTGAACGATTTCTACCTTCCTCATGTTCTTCATCTTGTGAGAAATGAAGATTTTTTTTTTTTTTCAATTATACAGTGCAAGTGGGACTGAGTGATAAAGCAATCGCAAAACTGGATTTTCAATAATGATTTTCAAGCTTTGGACACTTTTACTCAATATGGATTGATTGAACAGTTTTTCACACAGAAGAACACATACAACACATACCAAGCACCACATGTGGGCAGATTTTCCATTTGGTGAGTAAATCTCTGCCACCACATCAGCAGGTAAATGTTGGTGCTAGAGTAACAAAAGACACTCTACTGAGACTCTGTACTGGGTTTTGTTTTCTTTGAGACGCATGCTTTTCCACATTTGAATGGAGAAATCACGGTGCATTCAGCATACTGCAGAAATTCCAAGGTCTCAAATGTTTTAAACTGCAAAATACACCAATACATCCTGAAAGTACACCTCAGAAGTCTCTACTCCTATGGCTGTAAACATCAAAATGTATCTATTTTTCTCATTTTCCTCGACTTAAATACATAGAGTACATCTGCCAGTGCACAAAGTATGAAAATCCAGTAGTTTGACTGGCAAATCCTTGTTCTTCAGCTTTAAGTCACAAGAATAGTGTCCTAACTGGCAGCAATGTCAGATTTTATATCATGATACATACCATTACAGGAAAAATATCATTTTGTGCCATATGGCCCAGGTCTAGTTGCAAAGGCAAAACATGAATACTTTCAGGATTTAGAATTATAGAGACAGAAAACTGAAGTTTCAAGTCTTTCTGAAAGCCGTCCTTATCCTTGCTCTAAGTGGTCTTTTCTGCTCAATACTCGGCTGCAATTTTCTCCATCATCTGTAAGCCCACTCACCTACGCTGAGCTTTCCTCCCCAGTGTGCAGCAACAAAAGCCTCTGGCCGCGGCCTCTATGTAACTACATGCAGAGCTGCTCCTCTACAGCTCTGTCACGGCTAGCCTTTCTTTGGCCTGATGTCTGAATTCCACCTTTGCTGTTTTTTTTTTTTTCTCTGTTTTCCACCCTGGGGCAGTCAACTGTGCAGAGGGAAGCCTGCTTTTTACAGCTTTATATTTACAGTGCACACACATGTCACCACCACGGGTTTCCAGTGAATGCTTTATAGGTCGGGTAACATTGCTTTTTTTTTTTTTTCTTCTTCTATTCAGATATGCCCTGCATGGTTCTTAAACCTTAGAAAATATGCAGGACTGCTGAGACTGAACTGATTATGTCTATCCAGCCTGTAGTAAAAATACAAGTGAAAATTCTTGGACAGCGTTTAGTGTGGTGATTCATTTTTGACTTTAGGAACACATATTTGTGTTAAAATATTCTAAGCTGTATTTACTGTCTTCTTGTGGGATTTTGTTGCTTTTTTAGAGTAAACTGAATATCCTTGGGGCTGATTCCAACAAAACAAGACATGAAGAGATCACCCCAGGAAGACTAGTAAAACCGAGGTGGTGGATGATAACAGGGATCCAAATAAATAAACAAGTAAACAAATAAACCCCAGGAGGTAGGCTTTAGTCAGGCTATGATTAATCTGGGCAGATCAGCCCATCGATCATTTTATTAATTGTCAGCACCGGCAGAACTTCTCACCTAGAAATACAGACTTTGGAAGAAAATAGTTGCTAAAACACTAAAGTAAACTTAAAATCTCCCATATATTTTATTATTAGTTTGAAATTCCCTTTCAATCACACACAGATTTACAGATTAATTGGTTTGAGTCTGATTTACGTATTGATTTAATTATTAACTATTCCAACTTTACAAAGTTCTTTAAGTCCAAAAAGATGATTTTTTTTTTTTTTTTACTTTAGTTTATGTTTATCTTGTTTCAACAAAATAGTAATTAATAACTAATTCTTAGCATCTAATAATTGACTTTCTCGTATAAATTAATAATGTGTTTGCACAAATAGGATAAGTACCACTGTAGGGGTCTGTAGGGGCTCCTTAAGACTTAGATGTTTAGTTATCCACTATTTAATTACTAAAATGAGAATTTCAAGGGTTGTATGAACCAATTAATCAGTTATTTATTTGTTCCTGCTCCAAATTATCACTATTATTGGGGCCTTTTAACAGCCTCAGCGACTCCTCTTTAGGGTTAGGGTTGCATTTGAGCTGCGCTTACAATGATAAAATGAAGTAGTTTAGATTATGTTTCAGTCACATCTAACAGTCACTAATAACATGCATATTGTACTTATAGTTTTTTTGTACAAGTGTAACCATAATCCTAAAGTAAGGTTGGGGTTAGGGTTCCCAGAAAGGAGTGGATGTTAAAAAGTTAAAAAGATCCACTATGTGTCAAATGCTACTTTACATTTTTTGTGTTTATTATTGAAGGTGTATCAATTTACTAAGGAAACAATTTAATGAATAAATCAATAATGAAAATAGCTCTTATAGATTAAACTATTTTCACAGAAATGCTGTCTGCGATTATATGCAATATAATATGAAATCGTTGGAAGGCCACACAACAGAGAACAGGAGAAACTCTGTGACATAAACAGAGACGCGCCTGAGATGAAACCCAAACCAAATGCCTTTTTTGCCTCCCTGAACAACAATTACCACTAATTATCAGCTGCTCTGTGCTCGTCGGCTTCTGCCCTTAGCACTCAAAGCACGTAGAACACATCCATCCGATTCCTTCTCAGGCCATTCTTCTCCTGTTCTATCTCCCTCTCCCACGGCGTGCGCAGCCTTCATCTGCCTGTAACCAAAACAGCACAGGAGGATGCTGGGGTGTCGCCGAGCCTGATGGGACAGCGTGAATTCTGGCGCTTTTCATTATTCATGCCCGCCCTCGTCCTCCTCCTCCGTGCGGTCTCCCCTTCTTCCTTCCCTCAATCCCCTCATCCGCCCTTTTCGCTCTCACAGCGTGCGATGGATTTATTAGAAGGTATTACCAAGGAGGCCTGGTGTTATTGTGTGTACATCCTGATGGACACAATGTTAGAAGAAGAGGAGAGGAGGAGGAAGATGAGAGGTGAGAATGGGAAAAGGATGGATATGTGGAAAAAAAGAGGGTGGAACAGATATGGCAACATGAAAACACTTCAGGTAGTGCTCAGGAGAGGTGAGAAGAAAGGAGCAGCATATTCCTTAAAATACATTTTTTATCATGTGCCTGCAAAAAGACTTACAATTATGTTTAAATGATGCAGTGTGGTTTCGCTGAACCTGTGTTTTGCTTTAACATGAGTTCATGGCTTTTGTTCTCACGGCTTCTATCTGTAAATCACTGCACTCTTTACTTGCTTGACCTGTTTTATTTTTCCTTGTCCTTTGAAATTCAGTCCGTTCTTACATCAAACTTTTCCATCTGTCTCTTTGGTTCCGTCTCGTTCTGCATATAATAAGTGAACATGGCCACTTGCAGCAACCAAGAGAAGCCTCACGGGTGCAGTTGCTTAATGGGCTGTGTTCGTCAGTGCATTGCATCATGGGTAGCAGAAAAGATTCAGCACGACAAACAGTAAACACAGATGAACAACTCCAAATACAGTTGGGCAATGCAGGCCAAAATGTCAACGCAATAAACACTGTCACATCAGTTGACATCAAAAATTGTTGTGATCAATATTATTATTATTATTATTATTATTATTATTATTATTATTATTATTATTATTGTTATTTCTCAGTTTAAAGACTGATTGAGTGAAAGCTGAAGAAATAAGACACATATTTGTGGTTTTAGATTATCTGAAATAACTAAACAATATGAAAATGACATGAAATGCAATTTAATCATATTTGTGAATTCCCCCCTTCGGATCAATATAAGAAAAATAATCAAAATAAACCCTGACAACCATGATTATAACAAATATATATTATAATAATTATTGTCACTCAGCCCTAAACTGAAATTTTAGCAAAACTGTACTATGGTCCAGTATCTAAACTGAAGAAGCTACAGTGGTCTACATAAACTGTAAATGCTATGCTTGGGTCTGAATTCTTCATTAATTCAACTCCACAGGTCCATCTTCAACAATATTTCTAAATAATGACTGGAGAAAGGTCGATTTGAGTGCTGGCCCTTTAAATGCACATGAGCCACTTCACGCCCCACCCCCTCCAGGTTGTTGACCAGGCTTTCTGTCCCGTTCAGCCACTTGTGTTCATTAATTCAACCAACAACTGAACATTTTAGGTAATCGGCTCAAAGTTTGGACATATTTTCAGGATGAACTACAACTGCTGCTACAGCTGCTGCTGCTGCTGATAAACAATTATGTTGGTCTCTGAGAAATGTTCGTCCTCTTGAGCTTAAATGTGCAAATGTCGTGACGTAACTAGTTATAAAACATATTAAATTAAGAAGGAACTGAAAAGTAGAAATCCACTCATTTTTTGCTGGAATCAAGGTTATTATTGTTAATGAAAACTAACGAAATGACGAAAACTAGAATTGAAATTTTTTTTTCGTAAACTGAAATAAATAAAAACTACAATTAAAAGTAAAAAATGATAACTAACTGAAATTGTACTGTGTGCTTACAAAACTAACTAAAATGTATAAAAAATATGGATAAAATTCCTGTTGTTTTCACCTTTATCAATGTCGAACTGATATGAAATCGATTTATTTTGCTCAAGCAATTTTAGCTGGTGGCACCATACAGCACTTCTCAGTCCGTCATTTCTTGTCACTTGTCATTTAGAGTCGGCTTTTCGTCCCCACTCTATCTGGAAACATGCAGACTAAAGTTGGGAGAAAACAGCAGAGTCCTGTCTGGGATTTCTTTGAATACAATGGCAAGGAAGATAAAAGATATGAAAAAACTAAAACTAATACTAAAACTAAGCATTTACAAAAAAAGGAAAACTAATAAAAACGAGCAAACCTGCACTATAAACTGATTAAAACTAATTAAATTAGAGAAAAAAGTCAAAACTAAATAAAACTAAACTATAATGAACAATCCAAAACTATTATAACCTTGGCTGGAATGAATGCAAAGATAGCTTTGCAGCACCTGGAGGGTTCAAATTCAAACTTATTAGGGATGCACCGATACCACTTTTTTCAAGACCGAGTACGAGTACTTACATTTGAGTACTTGCCGATACCGAGTACCAATACGAGTACTTAATAATCCCATTCCAGTTCTTAGTTCCTTTTGTAAATGTGCTTTATTATTGTTGTCATTAGTCTGACTGGAACAAAGTGCTGCTACTGACATTTAATGTGTTGGAATGAGCGTTTCTCAATTAATCCACCAGGGGGCGCCGCTCTAAATTAACCATAGTGGACAAATACCACGAAGAAGAGGAAAGTTTTTTGAGAAGAAGAAGAAAGTCAGTAATAACAAACATGGAGACGACAGAGGTAAGACTAATGTGATACTAATATTGCAGCGTTTTCACTGGTAAGGTTTAAAAGCTTAGCTTCAGCAGGTAGAGGAAAGAGAAATGAGCGATAGATTTCGTTTTCACTTCTGTTGGCGGCGGTCCGCACCGCTCCGTACCCCTGCTGGTATTCTCCTTCTGTTTACGCGTCCGCGAGCACCTGGTAAACGGATGGAATGAAAGCAGAGGACGGACAGAACACTGCGTTCATATCTGTCTGTGACTTTAACGTTACTTGCAGTCAGCGTTACTTTTATCACCGTCATTTATTTTGAAAAATCTCCACACTCTTCACACTCCCCACACATTATTCCACCGCCGCGTATCTGCTGCACTGAACTGTGAATGTCACACAGCCGTAAGTGGTATCGGTGCATTTGTATCGGATGTCTTTTACGAGTACGAGTACACACACTGAGTATCGGAGCTGATGCCGATACTCATATCGGTATCGGTGCATCCTTAAAACTTATGAACTGTTAGGGTCCCCAGATACACAAATAAATGTACTATGACTAATAAAAGTGGGTTTAGCAAAATATGACCCCTTTAAAGGTAAATCATGTGAAGTATTGTAGCGCTATAGAGATTTCCTGACATACTCTCCAAGTAACACAGGGAACATGTTTGTTTGATACAGACTCCAGAAAAAAAATACATCATTAGTTTTTTGGGGTTTTTTTTTCCAGTGAAAACAAAATGCAAAAATAACCACTTCCATTAGGATTTACACAACAGTTCCATTATCGCAAGCACAATATCAACTTTTTTGTCATGTTGTTCTGCCATAGTTTGCATATTCTTCCAGACAGTCGGATACACATGTTTTGTAAATCTAGGCCGAACATCAATGATGACTAATATCTTCATGCCAGAGACAGTTCATTCCAGATTACAGTTCTGTTTGACACAGCTTAATGGCACAAACACACACACACACAGCAGACTGGCATGGGTAATATTAATCTTCCTCTGAGAAAGTAGCCCAGTCACAGATGCACACACACGCACACACACACACACACCTACACACACACACACACACCTACACACACACACACACACACACACACACAGTTGTACATATTCCCTGATGCAGCAGAGACGAGTCAGTGTGATTAAGTTACAGTGTGAGCATGTGTGTGAATGTATGGATAAACTAGGGCATTTGCATATATGTCAAAGGTTTGCTGGTTTGTGAGCGCGTTTTAGTGACACGTAGGCTTACATACACACAAGATACTATACTGTGTCATTTGTGGCATCAGAGACAGAGCGTGAAAGCCCCTGCAAAGACATGGGCCTTTCCTAAGCTCATCAAGCCCCTCTCAGCGCTGATAGACTGGAGCTTACTACCGCAGCAGCAGCAGATGCTAGAGGCTACACTACTGAGAACAAAGCCAAGGCTCTCTGAAACACTGCGCAAGCTAGTGCCATCCAAACCCCAGAAGAACCTCTCCATCGCTGTGCTCATTGTGCGGCAGACTTATCAGGCCATTCCTGAATAGGACGCGCTAATAGAATTATGACGAGGGAGTGAAAGGAGAGGAGAATGGCAGCCATGTTTCTGTTGAGAGCAGATTCATTTCCAGAGGAGCTGATGGTTTTCACGGACATATGTTGGAGCCATTGTGCAGGCTCCAGTCAATAAGGCCGCAGCTGACACTAAATGAACTCCCAGGCACAAGCTAAGAGCACCCGAGGGAATCACATCCACATCTGTGATCGGGGAGCAAGGCAAGAAAAGAGAGAAGTGAACCGCAGGCAATGCTATTTCCAGGGAGTTTTGATGCTGAGTGAGCAGGTGGGAAAGTCGAAAATGTTGCACAGTTGCATCCACACTTGAGAAACGCACACGCGCACACACACACACACACACACACACACACACACACACACACACACACACACACACACACACACATATATTCATGCTGTAAAGTGTACAATGATGCATGTGAAGAGTGTGTGTGTCCCCAGGAGAGACGCTGAGGCCAGAGTGAGTCTAACTGTCTGGAAATGGCCGGACCAGCGGACGTTGCTTCATATCACCAGCGGAGCACAGCACAGAACCTCACACCGGGGTCAATCAGCTCAGCAGCATGACGCTATGAGCTTTAACAGTCCATAATGCACTGTGGTCCTGTCTCATCTTATTAACTTTGTCATAAAGGCATTGAGGTCATTTAAAACTCATTTACAGATGTTTCAGGCTTATGTATTTTTGTTCAGTGTGTTTAGATTTGAGGCATCAGGAAAATTTTATTGTAAAAGCATCTAACTTGTAGCTATTAAGTTGCAATTTACATCCCATAAACACCCCTCATCCTCCCCTATGGTGGCCACAAAAACACAGAGGAAGATGGGCTTTGTAGTTAAGGGGACTCAACAAGAACAGTGTGTGATGATGATGATGCATGTTAGACATTGTGTGCTATAAAACTGAAATATGTAGAGAAGTCCAGAACAATCAATCAATCAATCAAATCAGTCATATTTTATTTATATAGCACCACATCATAAGAAAAGCTATCTCATGACACTACATGTAGAGCTGGTCTAAACCAGACTCTTAATAAGCCAATTCACAGACACCAACAGAATCCTCCAGGAGCAAACCCTTGGTGACAGTGGCGAGGAAAACCTCCTTTTAACAGACAGAAACCTGGAGCAGACCCCAGCTCTTGTAGGATGGTCATCTGCCTGACCAGTTGGGGTTAAAGAGAGAGAACAGCGACCAACTCCCTCTATAGATTGAATTGTCTCATTCTAATGTAATGAAAACCAGTTTCCTGTCACCGTCCACTAATAACAACGTAACTATGAATATTATTTTCCATTTTTGCCCTCAAATCCTTTGAATCCTCCCTAAATCTTACCCATTGGACCTTTAAGAAAGCATAAAAATCACTTTAACTTCGACATAAAATGGCTGCTGGCATAGAAGCTTGACTCAAAATCTTCTCACAGTAAGTTTGGACATCTTTGCTGAGTCCATGTTCCTCTGTTCAAAGTGCCCACTCACTGCTATTTAGAAGACAGCTTTGTATTTAGCTCTTGAGTTTTCATTCATCACTCCTCTGCACTGAAGGGATTTCCCACTAGCCTCAATAATTTGGGCAAATAAGGCAAATTGCAGCATCTCATTTAGGAGGGACAGCATGTTCCTCTCCTCTGCAGACATCATTTGTGGCTGATAAGACGAGTGTCTTTCTGCAAATAATGCGAGAACAGCTTTAAATTGACCAATTATGTACTTTTTCCTAAAAATTCTCACTTTAAATTTCATTCATCACTAGATTCTTAAGTAAAATGTGGCTTGGTACTTTGTTTACTGTTGTGTCCATGTTCCAGCAGGGTCAGTACACGCTGTCATGCAGTTCTTCTATTACTCATGTTGACATGTAAATGGCTCCAGTGGGCACCGACTCCAATTATGAACGGGATGGATAACAATATGTGTGCACTTTGAGCAGAGGATCAGGTTTTATATGAAACACCAAAGCCCTTGGGTGCTTGCATACAGCAAATTAGAAATTAAGTTATACAAACATTTCAAGGAGCCAGAGGTAATCTGATTGACTGACATTAACCTCGATGGAAAGAAGCAAAGGTTCTGCATTGATAACATTCATGACTCTGGAGGATCAGATGAAATGGCTCATAGCTGAAGCTATAGACTAACGTTGCTGGTGTGGACCATCAGGACCTGCAATGATTTAGGAGGACCAGAGTGGGCTGTTAGCTGAGCGGCTGCTATCAGGGCCAGAAGCCCTAAACAATATGAAATGCAGAATAATATTTTGTGTCTAGGACACCCTCATCCTTGTATTCTATACAGATCCAGTGTCAACATTAATTAATTGGCACAAAAAAAGCTTTTTTTCTGTACTGACCAGTATTGATATTCATCAGAATTGATAATTTGATGACAGCATTTAGAATAGTCACACAGGAAAGAATATTTTTGAGTATATACAGAATTAACTGGTTGTATTTGAACACAACATTATGTCTACAAGTGATGATTCCAGAACTTACAAGATGTACTGAATATTCCAAGAACAGACTACTAAAATACAGAGGTCTGCGGGTGTTTATTTCTTCTGCATGGCAGGCTAATAGATCAGTTTAAGTGAAACTGTCCATAGTTTTATCAGTCATCAAACTAAATTTAATCAGAATCCCATTTTGAGCTTCAAAACTGTGTGTCTGGACAGTGTGTCATTTCTTCCACTAAAGGCATACTAGCAGAGGTGGTGTTTTCACCACTGTTGATGAAAATGTATTCTGATACAACTCAGCAGAAAGAATGTTTTATGGTGTTAACAGACAAGCTGATGCAGCTGCGGTTAGCCTTTATTTAGTTATGTCTAGTTGCCTTAGGTCGCTGTATTCTGATTAAACAGTTATCGGCAATGTTAAATGTTAATATTAGCAAACACGGATGTGGCCAAATGAAATATTCTACATTATATAAACAAATGTATTTCTCTGACTTTGGAAATATTTAATGTACGTACATGACACCAAATATTTAAAACAGACCTAGTCTTTATGTCAATAAATGTGTTACATGCTGCAGCTTTAGGGAAGCCCCACGGCTGACACACCCAGTCCTCTCTCCATTCACCTGCAGTGTATCTTTGCCTCTGTCAACACTAAAAACCTACACCATAAGACACAAAATGAGTCTACTGTAGGAGGGAGCAGAAGTGTAGAGATGAAAGCAAAGACCCTGTAACCCCCACTGTTACCGAGAGAAGCCTCAGTATGGATTATTCAGAGATACACATGCGCTGGGAGGCTGTATGTGTTTGAATCATGTACATATGACGCCCCAAGCATTTCTGTGTGCTCCAAATGGCACGATAAGTATGGCCGGGCTACATGTAGATGCCATCAGATTGCCTCTGATTGGAGCTGAAGTCATCCCTCACCTCTTCTTGTCTTTCATGTCGGCTACATTAGTGACAGGAGAGTAATCAAAGCTGCCATTAATGCCTGGCCATTTCCTCTGCCCTTGTCATGCAGGCCCCACAGGGCAGGACTTTGCTTCCACTGGACAGCAGTACAGAATGTGTGTGTGTGTGTGTGTGTGGGGGGGGGGGGGGGGGGGTGACCATCCAGCTAATGGATTTCCCTCTTTTCCTGTGGCTTTGGGCTTGAAAGAAAAACTATTTACAAAGATGCCGGTGATGGCAAGAGGAGTGATTTGTGAAGACGGCTCATTTAGAGACAAAGGTAGCTGCTTTTAATCAACATCAGCCTAATAAAATAATATCCATCTGGGCTCGGTGGTAGTGATGGTGGTGGTGGTGTGTGTGTGTGTGTGTGTGTGTGTGTGTGTGTGTGGGGGGGGGGGGGGGGCGCTAATGCAGGAAGTTAAATTTATATATAAACTGTAATACAGAAAAATCTGCATTGTGACTAGACAAATATTAAAACACACTTTACTGCAGGGGTCATCAATTATATCTGCCCATAGGCAAGAAGACACTGCAGGTGCTGAAAGAAAAAAGAAAAGAAAAGAAAAGAAAAGAAAGGAAAAGAAAAGAAAAGAAAAGAAAAGAAAAGAAGACTTCAGAAAATGGAAATGAAAAGGATCACAGAGGTACTTGGTGAACAAGGGATTTGCTGCATAAAATCTGATGAGGTATTTTATAAGAGTTTTAAAGAAATATACATAGAAGAGAATGGGACTGTCACGACTTTAGCATCAAATTATTAAATAACAACTAACAGATTCAAGCCTTTGTATCATACAGAAGAACTGTACTGTTTTACGCCACCTTCAAGGCCATTTTGATAAAAATGACTAAACTTGAATGCACCATGCTTTACGTGAGGTAGTTTTCGAAACAGCGGTCAGGAAGAGGTTACAACCTGTATTTCAAAGTAATATAACTGCAGAATGTGGCTAATTGACAGGACATATCAATCAGATGTAGCTGGTTTTGACAATATTACACAGCGTCCTAATTGGTGGAAATAGCTTACAGTAGGTTATGTTGGATACTCTCTAATAATAGCTAAGAGATGATGGATTTATAGCCTTAAGAACCTGGGGGTCGAACAAACATATGTGCAGTCAGTAAATCCTTCAGAAGTCCTTCCATTTCATTTGTTTTTCGTATTTAAAGGGAAAAAAAAATCCACTATTTGCGTCACTATACAGGGTTTATCAGAAAAAAGTAGACTCTCAGAAAAAAACAACATAAAACCAAAATACAAAGACATTTTGAAAATCTGCTCATATGTGTTTATTGACCATGTAATTCTCCCTTGATTGACACCAGTGTTCTTGGTCAGTTTTCATGCTTCAGTGAACAACGCTAATTTGAATTGTGCAAAATAAAAGTCTTTTGTGCATGGAAGTGTAAGGGTTAATATGAGATCTGTCACCAGGGATGACAAGTTCCATTGTTTTTTCCTTGTATACATAAAAAAGGAAAAAAATAATTACATGTTAACCCCCTACCATCGATACAAAGATTTCACATTCACGACAGGTTTGAATCTATCATGCCAAACACAAGGGGTTAATGCTGTTAGTGAGGATTCTTTAAGCTTGTTTGGAGCTGAATGTTTGAAATTTGAAACATTTCAGTCAGCATACGTAATTCATTGTATCATCACAACTGAAGTGGAACTCCTGAGGCAGGACGGGGCGGGATTAGGCGTGCCGTCGCAGATATGTTGAGGAAGGTAGAAATTTGTGTGGCAAGGAACAGGGCCTATGTGGAGGAGTAAATGTGCTGGAATCCTTCGACGAATGGAAGTGTGTGCCTTCAATTAAAATCCTGAAGTGTAAATATCTGGTGTAATTTGAAGCATAATTTTGCTATTAATTTTCAAATTCTCACTGATGTGTGAAACCTTAGTATCGATGGTAAGGGGTTAACATGTCATTTTTTTTTTCTGTTTTACACATGCAAGGAAAAGACCAATGGAACTTGTCATACATGGCGACAGACCTCATATTAACCCTTACACTTCCATGTGTAAAAGACTTTTATTTTGCACAATTCAAATTAGTGTTGTTCACTGAAGGATGAAAACTGACCTTGGACACTGGTGTCAATCAAGGGAGAATTACATGGTCAATAAACACATATGACCAGGTTTTCAAAATGTCTTCGTATTTTTGAGCAGTACATACTGAATTTATTTTGTTATTACTAGTGTACATGGCAATTGTTATTTTGTCTTGATCACCTTTATTTATTAATGTATTTGCTCTGCTATTAGTTCCTTGTACACACAAAAAAAAGTAATTTTTTTTTTCTGCTCAAAACAAATAAATGAATGAAAGAATGAAATGAATGAAAGAATTTGGTTTTATGTTGGGTCTAGTTTTTCTGATACACACTGTAGTTTGACAATTACATAAAAAAAAAAAAAAGCCATATGCCTTTATTAATCCCAGGGGGAAATTACTGGGCGTTACAGTCACTCCATTCAAGTATAATAAAAAGTAGCAGGAGAGAAATTATAAACACAACAGAAAAACAAAAACAAACAAACAAATAAACAAACAAAAAAATATATAAAGCTATATATAGTAAATATATATATTAATACACTCTATTGAGACACAAAATTAGAAATAGCTTTGGACTGGTCAACAGAAAAAAAGCAAAAGCACAAAGAAATCAATCAAAATCCTACACTTTTAATGAAATACTCACTACCCCGATTATGCAAAATGTATTATGTCAAGCATATGACTAGATTGAATTTACCGAGTATCACAGGATGAAACGACTGGATTTTGTCACCTGCAGTGCCTTGTCTCATTCACAATGAGGAATTCTAGACATTAGAAAGTAAGCCATTCATATGTCTGTTAAGATCCCTTTAAATACAGTTGAAGAGGCCTATTCTGGCAGGCAGAGCTCCACTCACTATACCTCCCACGTTGTCTCTATCTCTGAGTCACACTCTACACTCTGAACTATAAAAAAGCACCTTTTTTTTCTTTTATCTTGCGGCTGCTGTGCGCAATTTTGTTTAACTATGCCTTTGGTTGTGAGTTTTCTTTAATTCATCCTGGCTTCAAATTAACACCCATCAACCACTGCTCCAGTCTGAAATCGGTGTCGTATCCCAGCACTTCGGACATGATCTGTGAACTCTGTAAGTAATTAGTAACACAGCCAGCCCTCCCCATCTTTAAATTCTTTCATGTCTGGATTGAAATTTACTGCAAAGACAATTAGTCTAATTATATAGTTTGCTGCCTGGCTAAGAAAGCAGTGGCATGCCAGTGTAACAGGATCTAACTTGTGTGCTTCTGTTTGTCTCCAGCTTTGAGTCACATGTAATTGCAAACGCAGAAACACGGAGATTGTGTAAAAAAATATGCGCCAACGTTATCTGGCAACACGCCCTCGTAGGCGAGCAGCACGCCTGATTTATGGTACACAAATCTCTGCGGATCACAGTTCGCACCTGACGGCAAAAGTAATACACACATGACAAGAACAGAGGAGAGGAGCATTTAACTAGTCTATTCTTCAGTCGCTTCTGGAGAATCCACTTGAGGGGCAGCTGGGGACTTGGAGTCTCAAAACAGCAAAGGAAAGCGCTGAATAGGACAGAGAGAAAGAGGCCCGAAAAAGTGGGTTAACAAGAAAGGTGGTAGAACGATGAAATATTGAAAATTGTGTGGTGAAAAAAAAAAAAAACATGAATCGGCAGAACACACATCCAGGGATTTGGGGACACTTTTGTAAAAAGCAGCAAATAAGAGGCCAGAGTAGGACAGATCTCAAGGTCTGGTGAGTTGAGCTGTGAGTGACTGCAGCCAGGGCCTGTGGCGGGCTGAAAACCCACGGCTGTATCTGGTAAATTGGTGGGTGGGGTACATGGTGGCTGTTGATAAGCAGATAGAAAACAGGGCTCGGTGCCTATAAATATACTATAAATATATATAGGGAAACCCTGGAGCCACGGGACTAGCATGGCAAGGGTACAGAGGGAGGAAGGAAAAACTTAAGAATGAAGCCACGGAGTTCTACTGGAAAAACAGAGGGATGGAGAAGAAATAGGAGGGAGCCGACGGAGGTAGGAGTGAACATAAGATATAAACGGATGAATGGAAAGAGGAAGAGAAACGTAAATACAGCAAATTAGATGGAAAGAGGAAGGTAACAGGAGTGAGTACAAACTTTATCACATCTTACTAATACCGTGAGTCACTTGTTCTATTACATAAGACCAGTAAACAAAAGGCAAAGGGCGCTTCCTACAACTGCAACCTCAGACAAAACCAACCAACCTCTGTTTTATTGCACCACCATTATAACCTCACAAATACAAGGCAGCTGAATGGACGGGCGCAGCTGAACAGCACAATACAAAACTGACCTTGTTAAGCTTTTATAAGGACTGTCTAGGAGGCTTTATGAGCAGAGGAAAACACGTTTTTTGTGAGAGCGGGAACAATAAATGACAGATTCAGATTTTCCAGAAATGTGTGAGAGAGCTGCGAGAGCTACGCTGGGGACAGGGACATCGCATATACTGAGCTTGTTTCTCCCAGCTGAATCTCTCCTAGCATATTGGGAGAAAATGAGAGGACGAAGGTGTTGTTAGAGGGAGGGAGCGTGCCTTCCGCTCACTTTCTGCCGTCCCAAAGGTCTGAGATTGAGAGGTGTGGCTGGAGGAAAAAAGGAGTGATGGTGAAAAGGAGTGACGGGGAGAGAAAAGGGACTGAGAAAAACAGGAAATGGCCTTGGGAGGGTTAGAAAAGACTCAGAGATGTGGATGAGGGAGTAAAAACAAAAAAGCAGGGTACAGAAAAGAGGAATTAAGAGGTGCATGATATACAAGAAAATGGTAAATAGTGAGATTCGCTGACAGCGTGACCTTGTTTCTTTTGTTGGTTTAAATGTTGTCATTTCTAACAAAGATATTGATATCAGCAACTGAGCACAGCTTTAAATAGAAGTGACTTTATTTGGACAAAAAAGGCAGAGTGCGGTAGCACTAAGGGTTATGCATAAGCTAATGCTAAACACTATCTTGTTGACGTCATAAATTAGTAAACATCAAACATTTGGGTTATTTGATGATCTTGTTGACATTGAATCTTACAAACACAACTGCAGTGGAGCTGTCTGTTGAGGAAAAAAAAGTCTTCTGTATTAAACTGAAACTTTAAACTCAATGCGGCAGATGACTATGCTGTCCAACACCAATCAACAAACAACATGGAGGATGTCAAAGCTTCCATTTGCCCTAAAATTGCTTTAACAGAGGAATAAGTTAAAGATGGACCACCAGATCTGCTGTTTTGTTTGGTTGCTAATTTGCAGACAAATATATAGTACAAATAAATATATAATGCTATTTACTAATTCAAATAAGTGCTTGTTTTTTTTTTACCATGCTAGTCAAGTAACAACATAAACCAATGTGAATTTAAATCTGAATTAGATTTTGTCTCATATGCTCATAGCTGGTGTGTTGCTAATGAGCTAACATTACTTTTCCATACTGTCGTTGCAATTAACTTGCATCATTCCATCTCTGACTTGAGGTCTTGTCCCAAATAGACAGCAATGTGTATTCATTCAGCATTATTTTGACTGCCAGAGTCAGTAAAAGTGTATTTGTTATGACAGTTCATGGTGTATTTTTCTGAGTTTAAGACACTTCTACATTGGCTTCACTTTGGAGCTGTGTTTAATACATACAATGAATGTAAAGGAATGTAAATATGAATGTAAGTATTTTAATAAAAAAATGTAAATTGTGTTGACATGTCCTTTAACCCATAAAGACCCAGCGCTACTTTTGTGACAGTTCCCAAATTAATTTTTCTTTCTATTTAACCTTTCTTGAGTGATTTATTATAATCTTATCCTCTATTATCCTCCATTTTTTCTGTGAAAATCAGCTATTTTTCTATATTTAATCTACTGATCATGTAGATGATCCTAAAAGCTCAGATTAAAGTTGAGGGTTATTAAATCAAAAACAGAGAAAAATGATGAAAATGTGACTTTTTTTAGTAAAATTTATCATTAACTGAACATAAACCAAGCATCTCCATCCACTGTCATTGATCCAACTCCATGGGTTTTACTGGTGAATCAGTTTTTTATAAGATGAAGATGTTTCCATGTTCACATGGGTCATATCTGATGACCATGAAAAGACAACAAACTGCATTTTACACCAATTATTTACATGTATTGATCGGATTAGTGGATCAACAGGTATTAAACATTTCAGATCAGTACATGTTTTTTGTCTTTATGAGTTAAATAAGACGAGTGGAATCCCCAAGTGAAAATAACAACACGTGGCAAAGGGTAAATTCTGCTCCTGAAAATATAGAATTTTTCTTTCAGGTTTCTGAGGTGAATGCATGCAGTACACACTGTACAGTATCATTACCATGTTAGCACAATGACTGCAATCTTTATGAAGGAGTGTGAAGTGCAGTCAACATGGATTCAAGACACAAACTGCCACTATGTTCCTTGTGTGTCATCGCACCATGACAGATGCATGCACATATAATAAAGACATAAAGAAAACATGGTTAAAAGATGGTCTGTGTTAATTTGCATATTTAATATGCATATTTAGAAGTCTTTTCCTCAGTCTGTTGCACTTAACTGAGGTTCTTCCATTACTGCACTGCAGAATAAAAGAGTGCATACTGGTTGAGAGCTCAAACAAACTGCTTTTAATGTTTCCTTACACAGTACGACAGATTTGAAAGCCTCTTCAGACTAATAAATTATGAGTTGTGCTTTTATATTTAGCAATGTGTTTTTGGATAGCAGGACAAACTGTGCCTGCTTGCACAGACTGTCTGTTTGAGTCGTTCTTGAACACTGAATTAGTGGCAAGGGGAAGGGTTAAAGGTGAATGCCCTGCCCTGTTCCAGTCGCTGAGCTGGGATTTTACCAGATCATTACTTTGAATGATGACGCAGCCACGCCCACACAGAAGTTAGCTCGTGCTTGGACTAGAACTCAGACTCCAAAGCTCATATTTGAATAAGCGCTGGACAAACATAGTATAAATGCACCCCCCACCACCACCTCCTCCATCCCCTCCTTCTCCCCAAAAACCCTGCGCTGAGTTAACTGAACACACAGCAGCACAGTTGGTAGGGAAGTGCTCCCTCGCAGCACACTAATCCGTGCCATTTTGCCAAGCTGCTTTCTCCTCACTGGGCCTAACAATGCTGAAGTCACTTTTCCTCCCTCTCTCTCTTTTTTGCAAACAACAACAAACCATAATCCTTTGGTGAGCCCGGCCATATGGTCTTTTCTTTATCCTTTCTTTATCCACACCCCACTGACATTAATAATCTGTAGGACTGGGGAGATGGTATGGGGCCAAAACATTCCCCAGCATTCAAATAATCCTACTGTAATTTTTGTACCTCTTCTATCTTTAATAAAATTGTTCATTTTGACGTATTTTTATTCCAATATTTTAGGTAATGTGAGGAAAACACTGTTACAAAATATTCAGAATAAACTGACCTATTGGGAGGTTAGGGTTACATTAAAGCCATGTTTAAGAAAGATATTTTCACCATCACTTTTTTGAGAATATTGTAAATCAAACGATTATCATAAGAGTATCCAGTAATACTTTGAGTCTCTTTTACAGGACTTTTTTTTTTACTCAAAAAGCTCAACTTCATACAAGAGAACAACAATTATTAGGTTGAAGTGATAAGCAGGCAAAGACCCTGATAATACTCTCTATTTCCCTCATTTCAAACTTCTTTAATATCCTCACATCAGACATGACATGACATTAAATTAACAAAGACATGTATTATCCTCTTTATTAGATTTTATGAGTACTATGGAGATTAATGAGAATATGCTGTCGTATCATCGCATTTGTTGTCATTTTTGTTATGTTACATGGTCTGTATTTGTGTCAACGTATAATCTCCTATTTGATGTTTGTCTTTCAGCAAAGAGCAAATTTGCATTTTGTGCCATTAAAGCATCTATAAACAGTAATGAAACTGAATTGTTAGACACAATTAAAATTAAAGTGTGCCCATAAAAAATAGGCAACTCAGTGCGAGTATATTATTGTGCCACTTAAGCAGCACATTTCAAGTGAAAGACAATTACATACTGTCATCGTTTCTAAATTACGTTCATTTCTAAGACGACTAAGGCTGTTTGACGGGAGAAGCTGACTGGGAATGTCTGAGAAAGAAAGCTGTCAGTATAGTCCGTTTCATGTGGGCAACAAGGCAAGGATTCATGTTGAGACATGGGTGTTTTTGGGAATTTTTGTAATCTTCCTATCTGAGGTTGGTTGCATCACTTGTTTTGACTATCCCATCTCCTTCTTTTCCTCTGAAGACGACGACAGTAGCGGTGCTCGGGGGGAATATGCAGATATTGAATTGTCAGAGAAGAGTTTTCTACTTTAATCAGGCTCATCTACTATGCAGCAGTGGGGAACAGATGTTGTTTAATCTGCATCTATACCATAGGCAGAACGCTGACAGCTGCGGTTCACACAACCTCTTTCTCGCCACAACCTTAGTCGCCACTCTGCTGTTTGCTAATTACGTATCACAACATGCCCTCATAATGCCATGTTCCTGAACATCTCCCTCAGAGGGTGACTCTTCATGGGGAGAAGAAAGCCTAATTAGATCAAGTGTCCATCTGCTGAAAGGGAGAGGTGGCGGGAGGGGTGAAGAAATGAGATAAACGTAGTAAAAAAGTAACGCCCAAAGACCTTGCAGTGCTGTAATTAAACCTGACAATCAGGAATGTCGGAGAGCGACGGGTGAACATGGTATTTTACCTCCTGCTTCATTACAGTCTAATGATCCCCCCAAGGTGTTTTCCCTGACACTAACTACAGCTTATAAAAGGGATCAGTTTCTGCCGCCGGGACAATGTGAAGCAAAGAGGAGCTTTAATGGCTGGAGAAGGTGAAGACAGAAAGCACGGAGGGAAGATCACAACTCAAAGCTGTACGGCCCAGACCCGAGCTCCAGTACACTATAAAACGCTGGATACTTCTGTAAAACTAGAGCTGTCTTGCTTTGTAGCAGCATAACAGACACTGAGTCTTTTATATGTATCAAAGTACTGGGCTGTGTCTGCAGGCCTTCAGAGTGACTAAAGTTAAGGCACAGAGTAGTTGGTTTTTGAAGGTAACGTGCTGTATCTTGGCTACAGATACACAACCTCACTCCTTTCAGTCAAACTGTTGAATCCAAGTGTATTCTCCTTCTATAATTAATGAGCCCAGTGGCACTGTCACTCCCAAAACTGTTTAGATCAGTTTCATTTAGAGCAGCACTTCCAAAATATTTTCAGCTCAATATGTAAAAGATACATGTCTCCTCAGGGCCCAAACTGACAAAAAACACTCTGCCACAAATTGTCATAAATCTACATTTTTACTGACATTACCATTGTAAAAACAATGTTGAAAAAAATGCACTTTGCAGGAATGTTGGAACCTCAATCCAAAACTGTTATCTTGTCAACAACACATGGTCAACAGAAACAGACCCATGAAACCATTAACCCATAAACACCCAGTGATGCTTTCATGACTGTTCCCAAATTGATTTTTCTGTAGATTTAGCATTTCTTAAGTGATTTATCAACATTTATTATAATATTATACTGTGTATTTTGCTTTTTTTCAGTGAAAATCATATAATTTCCGATATTTAATTTCCTGATCATGCAGCTGTTCCTAAAAGCTCTGAGTAAATTCACAGGTTATTAAATCAGAAACACAGAAAACTGAAGAAAAATAGACTTTTATCAGCGAAGATATCAATAACTCAATGTCGTAGAAGATGATGGTGTCTCCGCGTTCACTACAGAGCCTCTGAACGTCCAAATGGGTCAAATCTGATGACCATGAAAAGATGAGAAACTGCATTTTACACCAATTATTTACATGGATTGAGAGGATTAGTGGCTCAGAAGTTATTAAACATTTTAGATCAGTCAATGCTTTCAGTCACCCATTGCTGTTTAGGTTAAATATAAGCCAGTAGTTTGTGGTTTGGTCATGGCAACATTGGCTTTTTGGAACCAAAAGTGACCATATTTGGACAAAAGTGGCAGAGCTCTAACAGACCATGGGTGAGATAATGCTAAAAACACTACCTTATAGACATGGTAAAACTGCAAACTTAATCAAGCACTGCCTTAATTTACAGTGTGACTGCAATTTATTAATCAAAACTAGAGTCATACGGTATGTCAGGAAAAAAAACTGTTTTATTAAATAAATGTAAACCCTGAAAGTCTGCAAAAACACTGTCATACACACCTGTCAATCAAACCCTGACATAATGACTCCTGGAGAAAAATGACTTGTTTTTTTTTTGTTTTTTTTTAAGGAGAATTCAAGGTAAGAATATCACAGCCAGGGCTTTCTGGAGTCGGGGGTATTACAACTTTTAGATACTTCCACATTTTGGCATCTGGGTCCTTAATCCTTGCAAGAAGCAACCAGTTTAAATACTATGAAAAAAGTCATGACTGATTCTCAAAACCCTCAAAGTCTCTTTTTTTAGATAATTCACACAGTTAAAAAAATTCTAGATAGATTTAGATAATTCACCTTGTTGCATTATTTTGGTTGTTTTCATTTTGTGTCTTTTACATGATTTTTGTCATATTACATCATTTTCCTCAATTTCATCTTGTTACATCTATTACGTCTCTTCCATCTTATTGCTCCTCTTATACACATCATATCTTATATCTTATCTTATTATATTGTGATTTATTTTATTCTGCCAAGTAACAACAAACAGCCCCAAAATCAAGTTTGGGAAAGACAGCTTTAGTGTATTTTACCATCAAGATGTCATCTGAATAACTGAATCAGTGGAGATACAGACACTGACTAAATGCTGTTTCTTGGGATGGTAGACAAAACTGATGTGGATATGTGATACCCTGCTGCGCCTTCTGTTTGAGAAGCTGAGAAAAACAAACTGAAGTCAGGTCTGATGCTCTTACTCTGTTATTTCTTCACTTGCTCATAAGTGGAATAAACAGTTCTGAGTCTAAGCGAGTCCATCATTCTTGGCTGGATATAAAGCGACTGTGGTAGATTTATTTAGATTGCCTCTGCTGCCAAAATCTCTAACCTCATAAGATGACAGGTCTCCAAAACTGGGTCCAGTAAACAGTGTGAGTTTTGTTTAAAAGGCTTGGTTTGTTTGGATTGAGGAAGAGGATTTCTACCAAATATAACAAATCTTATCCAGTTAACAGACTGGCCTCGCAATTAAATCATTCTATAACTTTTGAAGTGTGTCATATTTGGCCTCATCGATATAGTTTGCAATCTGAGCAAGTCAAAGTGACGGTGTTTCCACTAAACTCAAGTATGCAATAACATACACAGGACACATGACACTGCCTTCCTCTGTCTTTGTCCATTGACTCTGGGAAGACATTAAAAGGCTCATTTCCAGTCATGAAGCGACCTCTCTACCTCTGCTTTCAGCATCAGGACCACAGTCAACCTTGCTCTGCGGAAGGCTGGGTCCAGGCCAGATGAATCAATGTCTGCAGTGATTGTCACATCAGTTGTTGAGGTGTTCTGTGTCCAGACAGAGTAAAGTCAGTCTTTGAGTGACAGCTCCTTCAAAGCAAAGAGACACGATGACAGATGGTATCAAAGCCCACATTCCCACATGAAACTGAGAGCTGGATCAGGATTTTGAGATGTTAATGGACAAGTAATTAAGCTTTTTTATTATTATTTCTAAGAAACAATGAATGAGTTTATCAGGGATGAACTGCGATTGTGAGGAGCCAGGAACAACTTGCCTCTGAGACTTCAGAGAAATGGCAGCACAACACGCATTTAAATGCATGCATGTGTGTCTGCATGTGTGTATAGGCGCGTGCACACACACAGATGGCAAAGGAATTTAGCCGAGGCTTTGATATGCAGATTGGATGCTGGCTTGTCATTTCTGCTGGCTGCAATACTGTGTTATCGTTCCTTCAGCACAACATTAGAGCTGATAACATTTACCTGAAGGGGGCAGTTGACTGATAATATCGTCAAGACATTTCTGCTCCTGGAAGGTCTAAGCAAGCCACCGATGCATGGAATTTGCTGTAACTATATCCATGTAGAGCGGTGCACAAGCAACCACAGTGCACACACGCACACACACACACACACACACACACACGCGCACACACACACACAGAGACCCACACAGGCACATAGATCATCATACAAACACAAAAAACATGACCACTTTCTGTCTCCCAGGCAACTACAGTAGGAATACTCTGACAGTTTGGAGCACTGCGTGTCCAAAGTTGTCGGCAGAGAAGTTAAAAGTGTAGCATTCACACACATACACAGACACACACAGACACACACACACACACACACAGAACACACACTAAAACATACTGAGATCTCAATTGCAGTGACAGAGATGCAGAGTGAGGAAGTCGTGAGAAGAATGGATGCTGATGTTGAGATTTTTGAAGGAGCAGGAAAAAAAAAAGTGGTGTAAAATAGAAAAAGGAGTGGATGCTAGCTTTTAAAAGGCATGTCAAACTTAACGATTATGCTAATCAACTATGCTGATTAAAACTGGCACTGTGAGTTAGAATACATTACTGAGGAAAACATCAGTGGCTTACTAATATCTACATTGTACATAAATCATGATGGCTGATTACTGTAGATGGCAGAATGCCAACAGTACATTAACAGATTATTACAGCGGAATAGTTGCTCATGTGCAGCTTTTTCCCCCCATCCGCACTAGACCATACATTAGCATAATCTTCTGTTACTCAGTGTGCTTTTCCATACTATGGGGGGACATGGGTCTAGAGTTTTTATTGCATATTACCAGCTTTAGCTCCATAATAAGAAAATATTAAAAGAATAACTCCGTTTACCCATTAGTTTAATTGTGGGGTATTTTAGTACAGGCTCTGCTTAATAAACACATATACTGATTTAATACAAGAAACTAAAATGAAAAAAATGCATTATAGACAATCCAGGACTCATTTTGTAGTCATTACAAACCATTAATATTAGCTAAAAAGCTTTTCCTTGCTGACGATTTTCTTATAAACATGCTCTTCAGCACAAATGTTTTTTACATGTAATACCTTTGTATGGTTGAGAAAAAAAGAAAATGCTGTATAACTAGGGTACTGAATAATACAGTTTGCATCACTGCCCTATGGCAATGCCTATCTAATATTGATCATTTCAGTGGACTTCAAAGAATATATTTTTTTTAAAATCCAAATGTAATAAGTTGCCTGTAGCACTTTTGTAACTCTAGAAGAAGTCAATTTAGCACTATCATGATTTGTGGTGGTGATGCACTAGAGGTTAACTGATAGTGGATGTTAAAAGGCTGACATAACAACAGCCGCTCGGAGCAGGGGAAAGCTGGTAGCTGATTAACTGGCAGATTAAGCCTTCAAAAACATTTGACACTCAAAACACATTATGTATATCTGAAATTAACCTGAAACAAATCTTCCACTTTATTAGAAACTGGATGGTCATTGAACAGAGAATAATTCAAAGTAATACATCCATAAACAAATTAATCTCACTCAATGTAATAATCAATAATTACGGAGGCGAAAATCAAATTAATCATAAAAAACCTGGATGAGGCCAGATTTAATTTTTTGAAATTGTAATTTTACCTCAAGGTCAGCATTTACAGTTAACAGACCCAACATTAACCATTCGCTGTTATCAACGCCAATACAGATACTTTGTAAAATATCCTATTAAGCTTAGATTAAAGCTGCAGTGCTTAATAGTTTTTTTTTTTAGCATCACTGGGCGAAATTCCATAACTGCATTTGAGCATATTGTAATTCAAGTGGTCTGACTTCTGCATCTACTCCTCGCCTGCGTTTTCAGGCTGTATAAAATCAACCTCGTGTCATAGATTATGTCTAAGCACATGTATTTTCATTCAGGTAGGAGGGTTCACTACATGACTGACAGCTGTAATTGACCAATAACTGAACAGTTTTTTTTGTTTTTTGTTTTTTTAAGGTGATATGGTGGTGCAGTGGATAGCACTTGTGCCTCACAGCAAGAAGGTCCTCGGTTCGATTCCAAAACCAGTCGATGGGGGTGGGCCCTTTCTGTGTGAAGTTTGCATGTTGTTTGCGTGGGTACTCCGGCTTCCTCCCACCATCCTGATACCTGACATGCGACTGATAATCAGTTAATCGGTTTATCTAAATTGCCCATAGGTGTGAGAGTGATTGTTTGTCTCTATATGCCAGTTGACATGTCCAGGGTGTACCCCACCTTCGCCCATAAGTAGCTGGGATAAGCTCCAGCAACCCCCATGACCCTAGTGAGGATAAGGCGGGTTCAGAAAATGAATGAACAGTTTTTCTGGATGTGACTCAGTTGCTCCACTTCATGTCTAAGTATGCTGTGTGGAAAAATGGTTTCTCACTTCCATAAAAGCATGAATTGACATTGAGTTTATCTATAGTTACCTCTGCCAAGGAGGTTATGTTTTTGCCGGCGTTGGTTTGTTTGTCTGTCTGTCTGTCTGTCTGTATGCAAGATAACTCAAAAAATTAAGGACCGATTTGAATGAAAATTTCAGGACATGTTGATACTGGCACAAGGAACAAATGATTAAATTGCGGTGGTGATGGGGGGTGTGGGGTGGGATGGGCATTGATCTGCCTTGGCGGAGGTCTGCGCTCTCTGAGAGCTTTTCTAGTTATCTTTAATCTTTTAGTTTGGAGAGAGTTGCAGAAAGAAGGTGAGTATTTTTTCCTCTTGATTCTTTCCTGCAGGTTTAATTTCACAAACTGATTCTTCACCCGGTCTCTCTGTAACATTCATCAGCAATAAATACGAGTATATTATCCTGTTATCCAGCATCCGTAAAACTACAGTTGCGTTAAACTATCTCTGTACCATCTCTATGTTTCTGTATCAGCTGAAAGGTTTTATCACGATTGCTTAGTTTTTCTTCTGCTCTTTATTGTGTAGGCAATGTGCAAAAAAAACAAGACATAAAGAGGTTAAAGCACAGTGCAGCTCTGCTCTACATGATCCTGCTGCACCAATGGCCTGTAGTGTGTCACAGTCTCTGCAGGGAAGACAGTAAGGGGGTCAGATTACAAAGCCTAAGGGCTCTATTTGATTGTATGCATCACTTGGCTGCACTCTGAAAAATGTTATCAGCGACTGCAAATTCCATCCAGGATTCAATGTAATGGTGATGTGTGTATATTATACCACACGTTTTTCCGAGTGTGTTTTTTGCTTAAAATGAACACTTAAATGTGTACTTTTGCATGCATACACACACACACACACACACACACAGTGTTTTGTTTTTCCTCCAGAAACATTGCAATAAACATTTTAATTTCAGCTGCATTACAAACTCCATAGTGCAGAATAATACCCTGGTGAAACAATTATAACATAGGGGAACAGTCAAAACAGTAGGCAGAGAGCAGTGCAGAGCCTTAAGTGCTGCTAAATCACACATCTCACTATGGCTGTAATTTTAGATTAATTATTCAACTGTTTTCTCCAACAACAGAACCGGTGGCACTGCAGAAATGAATAGAACAGAGATATTTCCTGAGGTCAGTGAGTGTGTTTACATGCGATGCTAATATCCTGTTATTATTCATGATCCCCAAGTGTTCTGTTCAAGATGTGCAACATGTGTACAAAGTATTTGCCTTCACAGTCCAGGTAGACTCATATTGTGTTTATGAGAAGCCTGAATGAGTATGTTTACATGCACACTCTACCATAATCCTAAATATGATAATATTAGCAAATTGACTGAATTAAACCTATTTCCCAGTGGAGCATTTTCTGACCAACACATGTGGGATATGCTGATATTATTCCAGTTTATGGGGTTCTTTCAACATCATATTGATTTAGACAAACAAAGATTCTTTCTGGTAGAGATGCATGCTCGGAAGGAAACTCCACATTTCTGGTCACACCTACACTTCTAAAAACATTTTGCATGAGGATATCAGCAGGTTTTGTAGTATGTACAAATACTGAAAATGACCCAAACATCTATCACTGACCAAAACCATCTACTGATCTAAACTGTTTAATACCTGTTGATCCACTAACCTGATCAATCCATGTAAATAACTGGTGTAAAATGCAGTTTGTCATCTGTTCATGGTCATCAGATATGACCCATTTGGACGTTCAGAGGCTCTGTAGTGAACCTGAAAACACTATCATCTTCTACAACATTGATTTATTAGTAAAACCCATGAAGTGTGATCAATGACAGTGGATGGACACATTGGATTTATATTCAGTTAATGA
The DNA here is from genome assembly GCF_902148855.1 of Sphaeramia orbicularis. NCBI lineage: Eukaryota > Metazoa > Chordata > Actinopteri > Kurtiformes > Apogonidae > Sphaeramia > Sphaeramia orbicularis. The sequence continues at coordinate 37,439,311 of NC_043975.1, read as the reverse complement.
GAGATTTGACTGGAAAGGACACTTTTTCTTCAGTTTTCTCTGTTTCTGATATTATAACCCTCAACTTTAATTTGGGCTTTTATGAACATCTTCATGATCAGTAAATTAAATAAAGTAAAATACCTGATTCATACGGATAAAATACCAAATACAGATTATAATAATATAAGAAATGGTGGTGAATCACTTAAGAAAGGTTAGATATAGAGAAAATGTCACTTGGGAACTGACATAAAAGTAGTGCTGGGTAGTTTTGGGTTAAGAAGAGATTGGTCTTTTTTTAAAATAAGAGAAAAATAGTGAATATAAAAACAGTTTTGTGCATGTCAGTGTACTCATTGTGATAGCTAGGAGATGTGTGTAATAGAAGTGTTGGAACATTTCGGGGTTTTTTTAAATTTAGTCTTAATATTAGGGCTATTTGTGCATGTAGGGATGGCTGTGATTGCAACTTAAGCATGTGTAAAAACTGTTTGCATAAGATGTAACCTTTATGGGAATTATGCGGCTCTCAAAAATGCATTTTATGTATGCAAATAAACTCTTGCTAGATCTTACTGAGGTGTTGCCCATTGTATGCCGCAAGCATGTTTGTGTTTAATTACTAAGTGTACTATGTATATCTGATTATTGCTGTGATAATGTATAAATGCTTTGTGTCATGGTTCAATGCAGCTGCTCAGCTGTGTATTGCACCATCACCATTTTCAGTTAGGTTGGCCAGCACTTTAAGGGTCACGTGGTACTTGTCCCCCCAGCTCTGGCTTGCCACTATGCTCTGTGAATTTCCTCTATATCCAAACAGAGCTGCACTCATCATCTGCGCTCTGAATGACTTGTCCTGAGGCATTTCATCCCTTTATTTCCTCACTCAAAGTCAAAGCACAGGCACATAAGACCTTGCAAATACAATCTCCCACAATAAACAAGCACATTCAGCCACATGTAGAAACAAACAACAAAAATCATATATATAAAATCACAGATAAAAACAGAGGAGAGAACACAGTCAGTCCACTGAGAAGTCAGTTTGTTTGACATCCTTTTGTGCGGTAAAATACAGGAACAATTGCTGAATTGTGCTGTTGTTTCATCTGTTCCACAGTGTTCCGTTTCTGCCTCGTTCGAGGACAAATCTGGGCCGCTTTAAACAAAGATAATAAGGGTTTTTGTTGAGACTTGCCCTCCCCGTCTTCAGACAAAGCTCCCTCAATCTTATTCTCTCACCTCCCACGAATGCTGCAGCTTGATGATACAACATTAGCATCTTACATGCAGCCAGTATCCCACTAATATTTTATATTTAACACGGACACTTCCTTCAGGCTGTTATTTGTGCTGCTGTCAATATGTTATCGACACAAACGAGGTGACATTATGTGGCTCCCTTCTCGTCTCCCCCACGTGTCAATCAAAAATTACTCATGGACCTGGCTTGGCACAGATATAGATCGCTCGGCGGGGAGGGGCAGTGGAAAAGAGCAGATATCTCTTCTAGGAATACTCAGATTGATTTGTGTGAGACGGAGCCAACAGTGGGCTGATTGACAAGCGATACAATTAAGTCGAAGCGAGAAGGAACGGAAGACCATCATTATATCAATCACCATCCTTCCTCCGCCTTTCGTCTTCGATCATCTGCGCTCATCAACTAATAGGCTTTGTGTGCTAATTTGACTGTAAATATTACAATCGCATCTACTCAGTTCACATCAGCATAAACTCAGAATGACAGAGGGACAATGGGGATCAGAAAGGAAGACTCAGAAAACAAATGGCTGTTTTTATTTTGCTAGCGTTTCCTACATTGACTCTCACGTTCAAAGTACTGTAACGTACAATGATATAGCAGGGACTCAAACACACTGCACAGCAAAGGCCTATTTTTGTATGCAAAGGTACTTGTAACACAGGTCCCAAGTGGTCTTTACATGCATACCATTTAATAGCACTAACAGGTACATGGACATTTCTGACAGCAAAAGGCACATTATTCGTATTAGTATTATTTGAACTTGAAGGTAAGCTCTTGAAGGTACAAAATGTTTTGTTGCTGGAGCGGACCTCCCAAAGGGACGATACCTTTTCAGAAAGTACATTTTTTAAGCAGAGCAACAGACTGCCGCAAGGGGCTAACAGTCCTCTTCAAGTGGTGGTTGTTCTCTTATAACGACTGAGTACAATAGTCACACAGATAAATGGTGTATGTGGTACTAGGACTGTATGCAGGACTTATGCTGCTGTACAAACACTTCCTCTTTTATTTGATTTTTTTTATCAAACTTTGAAAGCACAGTGTAGAGATTAAAAGTCATGCAACAGTGGATGTTTAATTATCGATTACAAAAATAATAGTTAGGAGCAGGAAAAAGACCATAGACAACAAAAAGTTATATCATAACCAGATATATATAAATAATTTTTGCCTGTTTTCTTAGACTGTAGAAAATGTACCCTGTGACACCCTGATTTTGACCAATTACGAAGCGTTTACATGACGACTCATTTAACAGATCATCACATGTACATGAGCTGCACATGCACAGATTTAAGGACATTTATCTAAAATGACAACTTTTTATGTTGTTAAATGCCTGTTGTTTTGGCCTCTGTTTCCCCAGATCATCGCCTTGGCTCCTCTGCTCTCATCTCCCATGGGGAAGGGGGGGGGACTAGGGGCCTATAGGAAGGACCTGAGGAGCTACAAGCTAAAAACTGGTGAAGAGGAGCTCCACATGACTACTGCTGTAATCAACACAGAAGCTTGGAAAAGTGGTTTAACTTTTATATAACAACATGAACCTGCATCAGGTTCATCTACATTTATTTTTTGTCTCTTGATTTGGACTGAGAGGAGACAGCTGCAGAGGGGAGGTGTGTATTTTCATATTCTACCAGCTCCTGCAGCTTTAATCAGATGATATTACAAACAGTTTTGACTTTATTAGAAAATGATTAATTGTTCAATCTAACATCTGTATTATCAGGCAAGTAATAAATACCACCAAAAATAATTAAATCTAAGTCCCAGAACATGAAGTTCAAAGTAATTAATCACTAAATCTGAAAAGCAACGTCAAAATGATTGAAAAAAACAAGGTGGAAGCAGCATTACAAGTTCAGTAATAAGGTCTGTTAGGGTTATACTAGTGTCTAGAGGTGGCAAAAGCACACACATTCAATTCAATTCTATTTATTTATTTATTTATTTATTAGGATCCACAGTCAATTCAATTCAATACTACAAATGAATTGAACTGCCCTGCAATGAACTGGCGACTTGTCCAGGGTGTACCCCGCCTTTGCCCCTATGTAGCTGGGATAGGCTCCAAGCGACCCCTGTGACCCTAGTGAGGATAAAGCGGGTTCAGATAATGAATGAATGAATGAATGAATTGAACTGAAGATGACACTAGTGTCTAGAGGTGCCAGAAGCACATGTATTCTTTACTCATGCAGAGGAAAATACTTCTGGTAAAAGTTTAAGTAAAAGCAGTAAAAGCCTTGGTAGGTTGTTTGTGTGCAAAGCAACAGGAGCTTCCCGTCATATTACTGTAATATGAAGACCATGTTAAATCATTCTGACTGTTAATATAAAACATACTGAAAATAGTTAATGTTAACTTACTCCAATGTACAGTTTTTAATGTAAAAGTGAATTGTAACACCTTTTCACTTACCCTTACATAACTGGAATTGTCTTTTCTTTATGTTATTGTCTATAATCCCTTCATTCATGAACCACTTGTTTTAAACAGTATAAGGTCTCTATCCTTTATCTTTTCAGGATTGTGTGAAAATTCCCTCATACTATCTAATGAACACGCCACCATGACAGTAAAAAATATTTACAACAAACAAAAGCAGAAATTATGAAAATGCTGTGATTCAGCGTTATTTCACTTCTGACCACAGGCACAACAGGATAGGGATGACAAACACAATAACTGAGTCAACTCAGCATTACTCAGGTTATAATACAGTTGTTGTGACAGAGGCTACAGCTATGATGTTTTCATCTGTGTAGTTAAGCAACACTGGAATGGGCTTTTCCACAAAGCCTTTCTGATCTCACAAAATCTGTAGTCTCACCAAATAAATGCTCATGTTAGATACATTAGTTAAGTCTAGGTTTATTCAGTGTCTGGAAAACTGGACCACAGAGAGCAGCTGAATGGGATGACTCATTTATGTTACATCACACTGGATAGGTACTGTTTTTATGTCATCTCAGTTCAGTCTTGGCTAATTTTCTGTGCCACACACACACACAGAGTGAAATCATGCTAGGAGTAGTTCACTCCAACAAGACAAGAAGAGGGCCCTAACCACACAAAATAAAAGCAGAGGCCAAAGACTGTGATCATCCCCTCACTGATGAGAAAAGAAAAAGAGAGAATACTCAAAGGATCGATATAGCTTGTTAATGGACTTCTGTGTTGGTGCTGTTCAGTAAAGAATGTGAGATGGAGAAAAACCAACAGCGCAGAGTTGCAGACATGAAGGAAGAATGATGAAGAATACTGAGACAAGGGAAGAGACAGAGGCAGATAAACAGAGAGGGCAGACCAGAGAGAGAGAGAGAGAGAGCAGGTTTGCGCAGATATGGATGGTTAGGGGGTCGATCGTTACCCAGACACGGTGTGTATGCATGCCTGCCTGCCCGCCTGCCTTCGTTGCCTGATTGCCTGGCACACATTTGCATTAGAGTTGAGAGGAGCTGAGCAGAAGAGCACAGCCGGAGAAGTCTTTGATCTCTCAGCCTCTGTCTCTTTGATGCACCATGTGGAAACACACCAGCAGATTTGGGAACAGTGAACGAAGAGATGATATTGGGCGTTAAGAGGATGTGCGCTCTTACGTGCGTGGCTGCTGCCATGCATGTGTGTGTGTGTGATCCCTGCGATGGAAATGATGCATATAAAGGAAATGACTGCGCAAATCTGTCAAGACCTTGATTGCAGTCCAAATGAGCACACACAGCTCCACACACACATGCCAGCATGGGTTGCCCTATTTTGTTAAAGTCAAGTGCATTCAAGCAGGAGGGAATGAAAACCCCTCCTTGCGCTTGCCGTTTTTTAGGATTATCAAACATCACGGCGGCTCTGACAACCACAACTGTCAAGCAACAGATTTACATCCAGCCCCATCACCCTGTGCTTTTCTCGGAAAATGTCATTTCACATTTCCGTCTGGGTTCAAATTCGAGGCAGTGCACCGAGATAATCTGTGGATTTTCGGTGCGTGTATTGACAACACTCTGCCCACGTCTCCTCATCTGTCTCTCTCCTACCTTACCCTGGTTGGCCCATCACCTCTCCTCCTGCCAGTCTTGCACTATACACCTCTTCTCTCCCCATCACTTCCCTCCTCTCACCTCCCTCTCATCTCTCCTCCTCTTCCCAGCCTGTCAGGATGATTTCAGGCTTGTTGCGTCTGGCCTGACTTAGTGTGGTACGACTGAAGCAGTAATTACAACAGTCTCTGAAAAGCTTTGCCTCCCACGGAAAACCTTGCTACCTATCATCCACAGGCTTAACCCCGCTCTCCATCCTGACATGCAAGGGCCAGACAACAGCCTGTGTAGAAAACCATTAACCCACAATTAAATTACAATCACCATAATAAAGGAAGAGTGACATTTAAATCCACCAATCAGGGAGGGATTAGGAGCAAAGAGCACTTCTCTTGGGATGCGTTATCGTCTAAATATGACAATGTGGATAAAAGAAATGTGAATTAATCAAACATAACACAGTATCTACTAGTGGGGCAGTTTTTCCCGATAGGTAGACTTATCTCCTCTACAAGCTAAGCCAAGGTGCATTACAGGGTGCACAGAGGTAAGCTTATGTAGAAAAGGAAACGAAAGTGTTGCTCTCACTCCTGTTCACCTCTTTATGTGAGGTATAAACGATACGCTGTAGTTCACTGGTTGGATGTTCTCATATCATAATTGGAATAGGCTTCAGAAGGAGATGAGGCGAGGAACAGAGGCTTTGTGGTCGCATCACAAAGCTCCCAGCAATTACGTCTAGCTCCATTATAAAGAAAATGGATGAGCAAAATAATGACAAAATATGTAGCTCTGCAGCTAGCGGCAGTGACACTTGAAAGGATGCTGCTTTCAGCGAGGCTGGCATTGATCCCAACTAGAATTAACCATCTCATGGTCAACTCATAGGCCTCATCCATCAACCAATCAAAGTTCCATGTCAGTCCAGATGTACACAATATGTAGACTCTGAATTAATATAAAAATAGCATGAATTGGGCATAGTTTTGTTGAAATGGAACTTCTCAGTATATTGACATATTGACATGGACTCCATTTAATAATTTTCAGTACAGTAATAAAATAATTAAATCCAACCAATGGGAGGAATTGATCAAAGGATCAAAACCCTCATAGATTAAAACTGTCAAGTAACTCGTGGCACCCAGTACACTTCTACTGGAACTAAGCGTCTTCATTTAGAGGTATGGTGTTGAAGAATGATCAGAGGTGTTTTTGCACCACATTATGATGTCACAGTAAAGATGACATTTGGCTTGAAAACACTGGGTCGTCCTTTTATTGCATTAGAGTGATATTTTATCACATTTGCAGCATGTCTTAGTGTATGACCAAACAGAGGGTTTTTAATAGGAAGTCTTTTGGAATAACTCTGTCATTGGTCAACTATTTCAGTCCCTCTGCTCCTTACAGGACATGTTATTGTTTTTAAAGTCCTCCTTGCTATGTGAAACCAGTCGTTTCCAAGGTGGCAAATGGATACTGAAAGTGGTACATTTTCACTAAGATGAATGGAGATCTACTTGGTCTTTGAATGGCAGGGCTGACCTCCCTAATTTCACATGTTCCACTGGACTACTTGCTGCAAAGGATCCACAGGTGCACCCAGGGCCAATTGTCATCTAAAACTGACTGTGGTTGGTTCACTGGAATCCAAACAAGCTAAAGTGCTTTTTGTCCTATATTTTCTCCTAATGGATTCAACCAGTCCTTTCTCCTGTACATTTAGGTCCAGTTATTCAAGACATAATGGCCTTGACATTTGATCACCAAAATACTTTATCCTCGAGTCCAAGGAAACGTTTAAGCAAAGTTTGAAGAAATTCCCACAAGATGCTCCTAAGATATTGGATTCATGAGAATGAGATGAAATGGGACTAGTGCCTTAATGCCTCTGGTCACAGAAGACCACTACCAAAGACATAGGAATAAAATGTTAAAACAAAAACATAACACTAAAACCGGTCTAAGTTAATAATGACTTCTTCACTATTTGCAACACTTGAAAAACTTTTACAACTGTAGTAAGGGCAATTTCACTGCCATATATTTACTGTAATTTAGCAGAAATGACAATGAGTGTACAGTAACTACTCTGAAATGACTAATGTTCCTCTACTCCACACTAGGCTCTATAATATCATGAAAGTGTAGAATATAAAACCAGCAAATTACATCAAAACGCAACACAATCTAAGTGATACAACAGCTTAGGTGGTTTAAAATGGAAAAAAAAATATACGAAAATCAATCACATGGATGTGTCATAAAATGACACAGTATTGCCTTTGGGCTGCGGACCTCCAAAACGGCAATAAAAGATGGGCCGTGTCGTCTGAGGTGAAATGCCTTTGCGACATTCGGCTCTGACACAGCAAAGTGATCGGCCTTCAATCGAAGATCAAGGTTGAGCTGAAATGAAAGCAATTTGATACAGCCAGAGAGGAAAATGAGGAAATGAGATTGATGTTTCAAGGAGAACCAGTAGATAGTGGACACGAAGGAAGTCAATCATGGTATATAGCAACGTAGAGGTTTTATGCTGAAATGGCACTCTGCTTCATTACAGTACAAAAACAGACTGCGCTTTTTTAAAGACACGAGACCCTGCATAGTAGAGCCAGAGAGATAAGAGGGCAGTTTAACCAGAGGATCAATGGGTCGACCAAGAGCTATTTTTTCATATGACAAACAAAACCCACTTAGGCTGGAAAAGCAAAATAACTTACTTCATGGGTTTGAAAAGAGCCTGTCCATAGTTCTGGAAGGTCATGATGAGCTTTAGCTGCGTGCCTCCAGACTTCATAGCTGTTGAAGTAAAACAAAAAATGCCAATGTTAACAATATATTAGCTGACAGCAATCCACAACAGTATTGTAGTCATATCAAATATGTTCCCTCATATTCTGTAATTAACTGATACACAATTTTAGCCTGTGAACCAGACATATCTGCCTGAGGGCAAATGAGTCACTGTGGTGAATCTGGCAGAGTTCCATGAGCCAGAACAACCACAACCATTATTCTGCTAGGAACCCATGAAGGCCTGCCACCTGCTGCAAGTCAAGTATTGCTTTTTATATATCGTTAGCCTCATAGCATAATTACTTAAGTCATACACTATATAGACAAAAGTATTGGGACACCCTGAAGTTATATGACACGGTGGTGCAGTGGTTAGCACTCGTGCCTCACAGCAAGAAGGTCCTGGGTTCGATTCCAACACCAGTCGGTGGGGGTGACCTTTCTGTGTGGAGTTTGCATGTTCTCCCTTTCTGTGTCTGCGTGGGTTCTCTCTGGGTACTCTGGCTCCCTCCCACCATCCAAAAATCGGTTAATCTAAATTGCCCATAGGTGTGAGAGTGATTGTTAGTCTTTATATGTCAGCCCTGCAATGAACTGGCAAAATGTCCTGGGTGTAACCCGCCTTCGCCCGTAAGTAGCTGGGATAGGCTCCAAGCAACCCCCATGACCCTAGTGAGGATAAAGCAGGTTCAGAAAATTAATGAATGAATTCAGGTGTTTCTTTTCTAACATGTGCTACAAAACAATAATGACAAATGTCAGAATATAGTTTTACATTGGGATATCATATTGATTATTAAAATTGATGTTTATATCGTAAATCAGCAAGAACAGGACATCTTATGAGTTGTAGTCATGATGTGTTCCAATATTTTTCTTCATATAGTTTATAAACATCAATATTTCCTTAATGTTAAATGGGAGATTTTTCTTCCTAAGTGAGATGTGAAAGTAGCTGGTTAGTTGTTATAGAAAATTATTATTTACAGTCAGAACTTAGAGGTAGAACATTTAAATTATTGTCATGGATTTAAAAAAAAAAAAAACAATGTTGAGAGTAATCAAGTAAAAACCATCTCTGAAGCATTTTAGAAGCAAAGATAAAAATTTAAACAAAACTAACCAATGCAATGTAATGATATTTATCCCAATATAAAACTATATTACTACATTTGTCATTATTGTTTTGTATCCCAGACCCCTGTTAGAAAAGAAATACCTGAATACATGTGTCCCAATACTTTTGTCCATATACCGTATGACTTAGGTAATTACACTACGGGGCTACCAATATGTACAAAAGCCTACTGGTCCTAGAACTCCTGAGCACACAGACACCCTTAAGTTTTTTCTAGTATTTCAGAGATAATCATGTGTTCTGTCTTTAAGCGCCTGATGTATGTGTGACGGACATGTATGTAACTAAAATCCTTACATTCACAGACCTTCCTATTTGTTTCCCTGTACTTATTTCAGATCATACATCCCCCACTTGCCTTTGCTGCAGATCTTGATTCGCTTAACTGTCAGTCAATTAGCCAAGGAGACGCAGCTTCAGTCGGTAGTAGATCTGATAACTGCAGCAGTACTATGGTTTTCATACATGCAATACAGGTTTTCATGTTTTTGATGCACTGGATATGATGAAATGAAACTTGTACCAAAGGTTCTTTATGATTAAAAAAATATAAAAATCTTCATATTGAACAGTGAAATTGGATTCACCAGAGAACATTCACAGGTACAGCCCTAGTATATTCCATTAAAAAAGAACAAACTGTGCTTATAGGTTTAACTGACAACACAGACATGTCTGAGTTAATTCGGACACTGTTCGGTGAGTTTAATTTACCTGTTCACTCATTGCTCTGATTGGTTGCGAGTCAGTTGTGTTCAGAGGCATTTTGGTTCATGCCCATTAATAACACCCCCTTGGAAACTTAACTAAGACGCCTTTATTTGCATGATATGTCACATACTAATTTACCTAGCTTGATTTCCTAATGAAACTAACTAAACTGAATTCCAGTATATATAGATGATTACAACAAATGTGCAAGCTAAGTATTACTTGTCCAAATTAACATGTTTATACATTAAAGGCTGTGTGACATTTTCCCACCAGAATCTTTCAGATCCCATCATGTAATTTTCAGTTTCTTTTATCTAACCAGTTGAAAATATATATAATATTCTTAGTCTAGTTAATTACCTTAGTTAAAAACATTGTTGTTGACTCATTTTTTGTTGCTCAACTAATTAATTGACTAATCTTTTCATCACCTGCGCATACACATTTAAATCAAACATAAAAAAGAAGCCGGAAGGACACAAATGCGTTCTAATTTTAAACATATGCGTATATTTACTGACATTGTTTCAGTCACATTTTAGAGACATGTTGTGATGCACCTGAAGCCCCAAAAGTGACTTCTCTTCACCATGATAAGGAAATTCACTGTTGCGTATGTCATCTTGTCTGCGTGTGTCTGCTGTGTTTGCTGTGTTTGTGTGTTTATGCGCCTGGCGCTCTGAAAAGACTGAGTGCTGATGTCACAGTGTTTGTTTGATGGGGAAGGAGAGTGAGGGGGTGAAGGACGGCCGGCGCTCGCACCAAACTCTCCATTCCTCTGTTGTTTACTCTCCCTGTGTATTCTCCAGAGGGACTATCGCTCTCCCCTTCTGCCAGTGTTTCTGTTCATCTCTCTATCCTTCATGTTTTCTCCCCTTTTGAACATGATAATGCATTCTAAAGGCACTCGTGGGACTCGGCTCAGAGCTGGGGCAAGGACTAGAGGGCTCGAACACTCTGAAATTCACAAAAAGAGCAAAGCAGCCGCTGTTAGTGTTATTCCTTCACAGATCGATCTGGAAACAGTGTTTAGGTGGCCTTTTTCCAAAGAACAACCTTCACAATCAATGCTCTCATTTATTTTTACATACGGGGATCATGAGGACAAGGAAAATGTTTACAAAGAATGGAATTACAAGTGAAAAGATCGATGTCCATCTGACCTTACCTGCTGCTGTGAGACGCTGTGTATGTTCATGTGGAGATGGGGAGACAGTTTAACCCTTTGACATCCACTCTTTTCATAAGTAGATGTTAGGTTGAGGTTACCCTGGGTTAGCGGCACTCTAACTTTAGCATGGGGGTGCAGTAAGGGCTATGCTTATAACAGAAGAAGTGTGGTTGAAATACAACACACACTACATTGGTATAAACATGGTGAGCCGACCTGATGGCTCACCTGGTAAAACACATCCCACATGACCCAAAGCCTTATAGCTGCAAGCTGGGTTCAATTCCCGGTCCAGGTTCTTTGCTGCAAATCACTGCCCTCTCTATATTAAAAAAAAAAAAAAAAAAAAAAAAAAACATCGCTCAAATGTGACACTTAACCCTATGATAGGTAACCCATGACCTGGTGGATCCTGAAGGGTTGAATAAACGCAGATCTGTCTTGCTGTAATTACTAGGAAGTCATGCAGTTTTCCCTGCATGAAGGAATACTAAATAACCATAACCTCCATACAAACTGTATTTGTGAAGACTTCACATTACCAAAATGTTTGCCTCTCTTTTTGTGGCCGTCTCAAAATTACAGACTTTTCACTTAATCTATTACCATATTTATAATATCTACTACTTTTGCATGCTGTCTTCATTGATGAACACTGCTCCAAAGAAGTCCTAATGTATAATACATCCATGTATTTCTATCCTCAAGTTTAGATAATAACCAACTACTGTTGGCTTCCATTGGTATTCTGCCCCAGGCCTGTGTTAAGGCTCTATAATTACTGAGCCACCATGTATTTAGCTGGCTAGAGACGCTGAGAACTGTTTCCTCTATCCACCCAAGCTAAGAGACAGAAAGCAAGACAAGGATAATCAGTGAAACATCTTGAGCAGAACAAAGAAACTTCCTCTTGAGTTCTGACCAGATAGTGAAACTAGTTTTATTACCAGTTAATCCTGCCTGCTTGCAGATACGTGTTTAATCTTAGCTGCAGGCCTGCTACAGTTTTATCATTGGCAGATAAACCTGAAATCTGCAATCACTTTACAGCAAGAGCGAGATGGGCGACCTTGAGTCGACAAGCACTCTTGGAATGTGGGAACTGGACTGAGCCAAAAAGGAAGACACCCCCCCCCCCCCCCCCCCCCCCCCCCCGAAAAAAAGAAAATGAAAAAAGAACGAGTGCATATGACTGACCCAGGTTGGATTATTGCCTCTGTCAGGTATCTACTTGCAGTCACAGCTTTTTGAAGAAAGCTAGATTTCCTGTGCAGCCGTCAGTCAAATAAGAGCCACAGCATTTGATTTGGATCAAACCATGATGTAGCCGTGTGATTTGCATCGAGACCAGGTGTTCTCTCATGCTTGTTATATTCTGCCGTGAAGCTTTGTGGGAACACAAGAGAGCACTGTGGTGTTTTAATATTCCTTCAGCCTTGTAAGGCAGTATATGCAGCCTGATCAGATTCAGCACTGCTGTAAAATAGCCTGCAGCTGACTTCCACTTTAATGCATACTTGCATGTGTTTGATGGTTTGTTCATATCATCAGTGCATGTGACAGCGAGGAGCACACTTTCTCTCATTAGACACCCAACGCTCTCACTCTAAACCAGTAAACCCTTTTTATAAGTATGAAGCACGCATGTCATTTGACTTATACAATAGGCTGGCAGTGTGTTAATGGAGCAAAAGGATTTATGGGGAACTGTTACAAGTCCATGGCAAACTACACAAGCCAAAGACATACCTAGTAATTTGTACCTGGTCTACAGAGTCACAAATTGAGCAGACACAGGATTCTTTGTTTTTTGTAGGTCATCAACAACAGGGTGCAAAATATTTGACCTAGTATTGAAAAAGAAACCACTTTTAAGGAAATGGTTTTGTTGCTAAAAACACATTCGTCTTTGCTATATGTCAGTAAACTTATATGAGACAACGCATCGTTTTCTACATGTCGCACCATCAGTAAAGAGTCTTCAGGAAAACTGCACTTTACTGGCAGATTCATCTTATGTGGACTCTATCTGTTATGAGGCCCTCCTGCTGGACTCCTTTCATCATCCAGCTTCCTCCCTCTGTCTGACTCACCGACACTAGTGATCCTTTGGGTGACCAGGTCCTTCAGGAGAGCATCGATGACCGGGTTGTGTCTGGAATAGAGCTCATATCGATTAATCCCAATGTGGAAGCGAAGCCAGTTCGGGTATGAATCAGCTGTCAGTTCCCCTGTTGGACTGAACTCATCCATGGTCCCTTCACCATTCCTAAATGAAAAGTGGGAGAATCAAAAGGCAGAAACAGGATAGTCAGATGTTTTTATGCCAACACTGACAGGTGTTGTGCAACAGCCTGTGAGCACAGATGAATTAGACTAATGTGATTGCATGGAGCTAAACTAAAAGGCTTTGCTGTGCAGTTTTTATCTTTAGACAAATTATAAAATGTTTATTGGAAGCTTTTGCTGGATTAGAGATGATCATAATCTGATTAAGTTTTGCTTTTCACTGACTTTGCAACCAAAGCACTTTACCATTCTTGATCCTCTGCTGCTTTGGGGTCAAATCTGATGTCCGTGTTGACGTTGAACAGCGTGTCCTCATCTGTCAGAGGCGGCGGGGATCTTTTATATAAGGGGTGATCATACAGAGCTGATAACCTTGAACCTTTTACCGGCATATTCTTGGTGACTGTGGCGTCCTGGATGAACGGTCTCTTTCTGTCACCACGTTGGCCGTAATGCTCAAGCCGCTTGACAGACTGTGTTTTATCGCCTGTAACCGGGATCCTCTCCAGGGAGTGGGAGGAAACATTGGAGCTGGGCTCGTTGCTGAAGTCCTGGAGGATCCGCAGAGTGTGCTTGTTAGGCCAGCCCTGCTTCCCCCAGCTCTGAGGCTCCTCACTCGGACTGTGGGAGCAGGAGCAGCCGCTGTTGCTGTGTCTCTCCAGCTTTGGAAGCAAGTCTATCATTATATGCATCGAGCATGCAATAAGGAACACCATGAGAATCAAAACCCGGAATTTACGCAGGAGGATCATCTTCATGGTCTCCCTTTTGAGCAGATGTGAGTATTTACTGCAAATGATCAGCACGCAGATGAACAAGCTGACTACATCGCTGATGATGTTTATTAGACTGGACGCCAATCTAATGAAATATACATTAAACACGTAGGACCCATCTTCACTGGCCGTCTTGAGTAAAGGATTCAGTGTTCAACCTTTGTATATTCAACATCAGAGTCCTGCTTTATCTGCGTGAGTGTTAAGGCGGAGATTTCAGAGAAGAAAAACCAGAACCAAGCGCCCAGGTAGAACAGGTCTAGTCAGTTCAGACCAGCGGGCGATTTGCGCAACCCACATCCTCCTCCTCACAGAGCCGATCTCCCCTCTCCTATCGACCACCCAATATTTTAGAAGCGATTTAAAGTAGCGGACAAGTGAGTAGGATCCGAAAGCAGTGGTGGTGGGAAACGATCCGATAAACGCGCGTGTCCAAGTGGTCCGTGGGTGCGCATCCGTCTCACTCTGTCCAACCTTGATCCTGCGCGAAAGCTGGTGGGATCAGCTGGGACTGGGGCCCGGAAAAATGTGCGAGAAGCTCAGCTCTTCACATTTAAACATTTTTTAAGGGAAAGTCCACGGAAAGTAGTCGTCATACAGTCATTCCACTTCACCGATCCTGCGCGCGTAATTCTGTTACATCGAGACAAAACCACACAAAAAGCGAGCCAAAAAAAAAAAAAAAAAAAGAATACTGGACACAGGTAACAGGAGATAGAGATCCCCACGTAAGGGATATAGCGGGATAGGAGAATGTACCTCTGGAGCATGTGTGAATCTGGGTGGGTGTGTTAAATATGATGATGAAGCCCAGACGAGATCCAGCCTTTGCGCAGCGTCACCGTGCGCAGATTGGCTGAGGGCAAGAGAGAGAGAGAGAGAGAGAGAGAGTGGGAGAGACACTGCGACTATGTGAAGCATAACTGCTCGTCTGTTTTCTTCTCTTACACATAACCTGCACATCCAGACTGTGCAAGAAGAGGGCGTCTTTCCACTGGGTAAAGCATTTTTTTTCTGAAATTCATCTGCTGGAATCCCTCTGAAATGTCTCCTCCGAGACGGCAGTCAATCCATCGATGATACATTAGACAGGCCTATTAGACCGCTCATCAGTCTGAGGATCCAGTTCCATCCTGCATCGCTGCCACTCAACAGCAATCACATCCTCGATAATGTTTAAAGACTGCATGAAATGAAAACCACACAGCACCTTTCAGCACGGCGCTTTCTCACACGAATGAATGAATTTTGATGAATACATAGAGTGTCTTACATTTTATTTGGAAGTAAATTCAAGCAGATTATTTGTTCATCCGAAATTTAAGGAGAATAAAAAAAAAAAAAAAAATCATCCCTAATACATCCACTGCTGTTACATGAACATTAGATGTAACAATGTAAAGGATCCTCTTGAAATATAACATGTTAAAAATGACTGTTCAAAAAAATGCATTACAGAATTCGGCTTTTTTTTTTTTTTAATTACAATATAATAAGAATATATTTGGTTCTTTTATTGTTTATGTAGGCTATTTAACTAATCTTTGTGATGCTGAAAAATCTAAAGGACATTCATTTAAACCATCTCTGTGCATTAGTTTTAGAAGCTGTTTCTAAAAGAGGAAGATTTAATGCTTATATTGGGGATTTTTGCCCATTTTGTTGATTAAACCTCATATTCAACTTCATTATTTGTCTGATTTTCTGGAGCAGGAGGAAGTAGTGTTAAGTAGAATGAAAATGTTCTTGTTTTTGATGAATAGCATCTGTTTGATATCATTTTTAACTACTTCAATGCACAATGACAATGAAAAACAAGCACATCCATTATAGTTTTTCATTCTTATTTTTTTAAAGTAAGTACATTTAGTTAAATAAACAAACAAACGTTATATCATAATTTAAGCCTACTTGTCAGCATTTGTTACACATCCCACATTGTCCCACACTAGTTATGACCTTTAACCTCACATGACACACATACAAAATGGCTGTGCAAATGCCACACTCTCTCTATCCATTGAGTGGATTAATATTTCTTTTTTATGGCTAATTGGAACCACATTATAGCTGCATCCATGCTTACTAGTGGCTGTAAACAGGCAGGAGAGACCAGGAGGTAATAAACTGCTTGCATTTCATACTATGGCATATATGCTTGAGTAACTGATTGTGCTGTCTGTGATTACCTCCTAAGATTAGTTTATAATTAAAAGGGCCCTGAGAGAAAATAGAGGGAGATAGTGGCGGTTGTTGTTCTAATACATCGGCTAATAAAAAAATAGAATCATACGAGGAAGGAAAGTAGAGGTGGCTTAAGATAGGCTCTATGGGGGATTTACCCAGCGTAACAAAGCAGGGCTTGTGAATGTTAATGAACCTGATATGGAGGAAAAATTATTACAGCAACATCGAGATAGTTTCTAATCTTAAAGCTTGAAATTGTGCGTTTGTGTGTCCAAAGAGGAAAGTGACTGGTGTATCTGAGCGAGTAGCATCAGGTATCCAGTGATCAACATTGCATCCAGTAAACTGTCTTAACAGCTTTGTCTATTGAATCAGGACACAGAGGGAAGATTGTCGTGTTCCCATTGAAGAAATTGTTCCCTATTCCCCTAAATTACGGTGTAATGGAGAGTTTATATACATAGGATTCACTGACCATTGACATTTCAGGGCCCTTTAACAGTGACTAATTCAAAACAAAGCAAAAGGTCCATCAGATCGCCTCCCCCGGTGTTTGATGTCAGTGATAGGGCGAGTGTTGAAGACAAAGTGATGCTTGTTGCCTGTCTAGATCTCATGCCAGCCACTGTAGCCTGTGGCCTACTAGCCTGAGGTGAAACAAGCAGAGATGAATGTGTATTGATGTCAGTCAGACATGGATCACAGCAGTCGATGGGTCAGTGGTTCCTCACAAGACCTGTCTTGTGCAATTTTTAACTGTAGCCTTTCAGGACAAATCAAGAGGACCGCTCCATTCTCTCCATTTTCATGCCGATGGGTTGCGTCGCTGATACGTCACCACATTTTTAAACTCATTTT
Source organism: Sphaeramia orbicularis (assembly GCF_902148855.1). Taxonomy (NCBI): domain Eukaryota; kingdom Metazoa; phylum Chordata; class Actinopteri; order Kurtiformes; family Apogonidae; genus Sphaeramia; species Sphaeramia orbicularis. The sequence goes on along the minus strand of NC_043975.1, from coordinate 37,422,074 downwards.
ATATGCTGTCAAATTACATTAGGCCTTCTGATCTGGTAATAGAAGTGGACTGTTGTGAGATGACAATTTGCAACTCCACCAAATTAGTAATCTCATTCTATTATTGGACAGAAAGGCAAGCAATCATGACATAGCACTAAAAAGAAAAAAAGAAAAAAAAAAAACACAAAGGATCAACCCTGAAATATCCAGTGTCAGATATCACCCTTTGTCTGCGGTGCTCAAACTTTGTGTGACCAAGCTTTTTTGACAGTAGCTCCTTCTGATCCCTGTCTGTGACAATTGAGAAACACTATCCTCCGATATCTCATGTGACAACAGTATTAAAAGCACCTAACCTTGCACAGACACGATCAGGAGGAGGTGGAGGAGGGCCTCCTAACAGATAGCTGACTACAGCACAGGTCGTAAATACACAAGATTTATGTCCTCTACACTTCACAGTGTCTCTCAGTGAGATAGCACAGAGGATAGCAAGATAGCACAATCCGTGTTCCTATCTGCACTATCACAGTGAAGGGTGAGGTGTACAAAGTATGCCAAATAGATACAAGCAGGGGGTGATTCAAGTCCAAAGGGAAAATGACATTTTCATGTTGTTTGCTGATATTTCATATCAGAAAACACTTCTGCTTACTGAAAAAATGAACAAAGGTACTTGTTCTCTCATATTTCTACACCTAAAAAAAAAAACTTTCCAAAAAATAAGTAGCTTTATGTCACACCAGCAAATTGTAAATAAAGCTAACATGTTGTGTTACATAAATGTGGATGGGGTTGATTTGAAGAATGAGGAGGCTTTCGTTCATTTCATTAACCCTTTAACCCCTGACGTGTCTGTGGCACTCGCTCTGAATGTATGATTCATTTTAAATATTCATAAAAATTCAACCGATTGCTCAATAGTTATAATTTCAAAATGTGCTGACAGAACAGACCTTGTTCTTTCCAGAGACATCTGAGCATGCTCAGTGCACCCCCCACAACCTGTGTAATGGGGGTAAAACACAGAGTAGTGAGTGAGACTGACTCGCTATAAAAATAGATAGTTTGGGCCTTTTTTTTTTTTACCGTTTTCCTTGTGGTTTTTTGTTTTTACCGCTGTTTACACTGTAATGCTGATTTTCCTTTTTCTTTTTTTTTGACTGTGTTTTTACCAAGTTTTGACCATGTAACTGCTTTTTGGAGTTCAACCAGGTGACAAAAAGCAGCTGGATTTAGAAAAAAAAAGAGCCCCAAAACAAAACCTATTATTCCACAGTTCAAATACTGGTTGTTGTTCAATGTGTTCCAGTTCACAGTTCATGTTCAAAATCCTAAATCTCTTATTGAAGTACATTCTCAGTGCCTTATTTAGTAAAAACCTATAGAACTTCAATTCCTCTTTTCCTCTTGTCTCTTTGTTATTCCATCCTGTTTTGACACCAAAAACACACAGTAAAGCAAAACCACTGAAGAAAAGGAACACAAGCACATACTCACAACAGCTTTAATGACACTGAAACAGACGTTAAATCACAGCAGCATGTTTACCTGAAATAATGTCTCAGGGATTACAGGGTTAAAGTCTCATTCATTCATATATATATATGTATATATATATATATATATATATATATATATATATATATATATATATATATATATATATATATATATACACACACACACACACACACACACACACATATATACATATATATATATATATATATATATAATTATGTATGTAGATATGTGTTTATAGGTGTACATATAAATATCTCCCCTATCCAACCTGTAACATGTTCAACATGTACACAACAGCTGTAAATAGTATTTAGCTTTTTTTAAATTTGTAAGTTACATTTCTATATTTCCTTTTATGTATCTATTTATTGTACTGACAGCTCTTTTTACTCGTGTGCTCTGTTGTATTCCAGTCTTCCTGCTGTAAATTTGAATCTTATCTTATCTTATCTTATCTTATCTTATCTTATCTTATCTTATCTTATCTTATCTTATCTTACCTTACACATCTACACATATATCTTGATTTGAAAGACTGTGTTACAATATTTAGTGACTTCTGGTGGTGAAGTTGCAGATCAAGTTAAGAAAGTCATCATTTGTGATAAAGATAGTAGTACCATTTAGTTTTGTCTGTAACAGCTCAGTGAATCTCTCATTTTATGTGATACACAAACCAAAAGGTCAGCTCAATAGATTTCAATTTGCTCTTCGAGAACGAGTGAGAAAGTGAAAACCACTTCAAGTCTGGTCACACTGGACTTGCAGAGACACATCAGTGTGAGACAAAGTTAGGATGATGTTGTTCACATGGCTCTTGGTTGTGTAGTCTTTCTAATTATGTACTTCTACAGTCTGATTCTTCAACAGTTCTGTAGCCAATGGCGACTTTCTTGACTTGACTGATGTATTATATCATATGCATCATTGAAGGTAGAGTTCAAACATGATATTGACAACAGTAAATATCCTTTGAGGCAGGAGATCGGCCATTTCTCAATGTGTGTTCTTGTCTGTTCTTTCATTTTTGCGATCTTATAAAGTATCATCAGTCGAGGCCACAGTACTACTGTTCCATTTAAAAGTTCACACAAACCAAGAACACATGGAATAACCAGATGTTGTTTTTGTCTCCTAGCTTAACCCATAAAAACCCAAACATCCACTGTCGACCAAAACCATCCACTGATCTCAAATGTTTAATACCTGTTGAGCCACTAATCCTATCAATTCATGAAAATAATTGGTGTAAAATACAGTTTGTCATCTTTTCATGGTCATCACATTTGACCCCTTTGGATGTTCAGAGGCTCTGTCATCTTCTACATCATTGATTCACCAGTAAAACCCATGGAGTTGGATCAATGACAGTGGATAGACACACTTGTTTTATGTTAAGTTAGTGATACATTTTGCTGAAAAAGTCGCTTTTTCTTCATTTTCTCTGTTTTCCATATTACAACCATCAACTTTAATGTGAGCTTTTGTGAACATCTACATGATCAGTGAATTAAATACAGGTAAATACTTGACTTTTGCTATAAAACCACAAAATACAGAAGATAATATCATAATAAATGGCGATAAACCACTCAAGAAAAGGTAAATATACACTCTAAGCAATGATTCATGGGGTTAGAAAGTTAAGCTTAAAATCAAGAGCTTTTTCTGCTTAAAAAATTAAGTTTGCTACATGTACGCATTGTAATCAGTTGATATGTTATTTTAAGTTGGTCTAAATGAAAAATAAGGAAAACAGTCTTAACTTAGTAACATATCGATTTTGAACAGACATTTCTGCCTTAACACAGAAGTATATTTAGTTAGTGCAGCTTCAAAATCTTGTTAGCTTCCTTTAAAATCTGAGTACAAAGCTGACTTAGCTGTACTAAAGTTATAGAGTTTGCCTAACTAGAGAAGTCTTGTGGCATTTACGCAATTATGGCCAAGTTGAAATAACTTAAAAAGATTAATGGAAATTGTTACAGGGTCAAAACACAGTAATGTCCCATCAGAGAGCGAACTTTAATTGATTGCCATTCCTACATTTATTTCAATATAAAGTAGCTCCTTGTTTTGGATAATCCCTTATGATCCAACTAAAGCAAAAATGAATTTAAAAGTAAAAATGTGGGTCATTTAGCAACACTAATCTGTCAAATTGTCTCTAAAATGTCTCGTCAGAGAGATTTCAAATACCGTGTTTTGACCCTACATCAATTTTTTTTTTTTTTTTAATGTTGAACAAGTATATCATTTCTTAGAGTGTAGAGGAAAAACTATGTTGGAACTGCCACATAAGTAGCACTGGGTCTTTATGGGTTAAAGCAAGGATGCACTGGTTGGTGACTCGGGTGAACTTGGCTGGCAAACATCCCAAGGTGCATTTTGTGCTACTCTCGAAGGCAAAGGTGGCTTCTGTGACAACTTACCTCAGAAATGTTTTATTGATTCAGCGACTGTCACCAGATGATGTGATACAATGTTGGAACACACGCCAGAGGCAGAATAATGAGAAGTAATCTTTATTATCATGATATGGGATTCAATGAAGTTTGTTCCAGTTTTGAAAAATGTAGAAAAAGTATTTAAAAAATATATAAATGACATGTAAATAGTTGTAAAAATGTATTGAAATCAAATCAAATGACATTGTTGTTGATTGTGTAAATACACCAGGGAGCTGATGGCAGAAATACAGCAGAGACGGGGAGACTTGTGTTCAGGAAGTCCGTTTTCTGGGACCGTTCTTACCAAGACCATACTCGCAGAGTTCACAAGACCATACTCTGCGAACTTGATATTGAGAAATCACCTTTGTCTGTAAATGACTCATTGTTAAGTAACTAAACAACATGATTCTCATTTTATAAGATTATTTGCCTATGAAAACATAATTATGAGTTTTATTTTACTTCTGCAACAAAATCCTCCTAAGTCCCTCTAATTGAAACAAGTGAAGTCAGAATTTTTAACAGACATCCTAAGTGTGTTAATCGACAGAGGAAGCTGGTCACGTTTCACAGGAAGTGTTTGCAATGTATCACGACTCACGAGGATTTCCTGGTCAGAAAAAGTAAAAGAAAGAAACTAAGACCTGTTTACGTCCCACAGTCTGGAACCAGAGTCAGTGTGTTTGAAAAGAGAGCAAAAAGATGACTGAGCCATGTACTGAGGATGCTGAACAACCATCTGCTCTGAGTGGATCTAACATGGATCCCACAGGGAACGCAAAGCAGGGACACGCCAAAAACAACATGGCGGTGATTTGTCGAAACAGAACTCAAAGAAGCAGGAATGAACTGGAAAATGGTGAGTGAAGTGGTTAAAGACGGGCTAAGATGGAGGATTCAGCAGGAGCCCTCGTGCTCCACAGGCCAAAACCAGACCACCAAAGGCTCCAATCTGGCCCATGGGATGAAGTTGCAAAATAGAAAAATTACACTGAAATATTAACAGTCAGAGGTGTCAAAATCATTTTAGTTCAGGTTCCACATACAGACCAGTATGACCTAAAGTGGATCAGTCCACTAAAATACTATTATAATAACCTATAAATAATGACAACCCCAAATGATTCTCTTTGGTTCAGTGTAAAAAAGTAAAATTACATGAAAATGTGTACATTTATAAACTATCCTTTAACAATAAAATATGTATAACCTGATCAAATATGAACAACCTGAAATGTCTTTAGAGAATTAAGAGCAATTTTAACATTGTTCTGTTGTTCCTCAAATTTTAAAAACATTTTTGAACTTTTTTAAAAATTATTATTAATTTTGTTCATATTTATATATTTATATGTATTATTCTTTTATCCATTTGTTTACTTATTTGTATTTTATGCATTGTCTGTTTTTATCTTGTTTTACAGTGTCCTTGGGTGTCTTGAAAGGCACTTATAAATGAAATTTATTATTATTATTAGTTGATTTTTTTTATTGTTCTTATTTCTGTTCACATTTATCAAATTTTTGTAAATTTTTGACATAATTTATAAGTTATTATGTTATCACGTTACTGGCACAGATGATTGAAATGAAAAATGTGAATTACCTTAACAAATATGAACAAACTGAATAGTCTTTAAAAAAAAATTATATTAATGCTTTTAAATGTTTTGTATATTTGTAGATCCACTGTGATCTGTAAGTTGTAATGAATATTTGTAAATGATAAACTGAAGCATAATATTATTAAAATTACACTTATTTTTTTTAAAAAAAGACATTTCAGGTCATTCATGGTATTCACATTTTTAAGGAAACTTTGTAGATGTAAACACTTTCATAATGTAATATTGAGCTAAAATGAGTTTGACCTCCCTGTGACTACAGGATCAAAAGAGAGAATTCTTGTTAAATTTTAGACTTTGGATTTTTAAATAATAATGCACCTTTGCCATAATATTGTGATAAAATATTTTTTATCTCTTCTCATGAAATGATTGTGACAATGTGATTTATTCTTGACAGATAAAGTGTAACAGGGCCTCAGGATATAATCACTGCAACTGGTCAAAGGTGATTACTGATGTGTTTAAATACAAATAAAAAAGGAATTTGGCTGAAAACTAAATTATTCCAATTTTAAGGGCAACAGTGTGTTATTATTAGTAGGTCCAGAGTGTAAAATGTAACAAGAATCCCCTTTTTTTGATCCTGTAGTACCTAGGTGGAACATAACGGAATCGACGTAACTTATATCAAGCAATAAATACACTGTGAAAGTCACCTTGAAACTGCCTGGAAATAAAATGCTGACAAGTGTGTGCAAGGAAGAAAAGGCATGTATAAGGTGCCGATTCTTCTTCTTCTTCTTCACATCCCTCTCTACTGTTTTGTGCCGTTCACACATCCCTCAGTACATCTCATCCACTCCTCCATATGTATTGTCTGAGTAAATTCATTTGTATGAATTTGCCCTTGGTGTGACCAGGGCTGAGTGGGGAACAAGACTAATTTCCATCCCTGAGCAGCGCGGCACACGCTGCATCTGATATGGCACATTTGAATGGATATTACAGATAACAATGCCCTCTGTTGGCCTCAATAAGCCTCACGCCTCTCTCTCCTCAACCCTCTGCCTGCTTCTTGTCTTTCAGCCTCTCATCACCTCCATTTACAGTTGCTCTATTGAGAAGACAGACGTGTAAACAAAGACACATTTATGATTATCACATCTGCAAAAACATCCACACCGGCCAAACTCTTACCAGTGCCAGCCAAACATCTCCACCTCACTGTTTTATACAATAGAATAGATCTTTATTGTCACTGTCACAGGAACAATGAAAATTCATTTAGCAGCAAAAATAATTAGCGCAAAAAAGGATTGTATATAAAAAAAAAAAAAAATCACACAAAATACTGCAAAATGTAAGCAATTTCCACTGTGTTCCACTCTGTGACTGCGCCAACTGTTATTATCCCTTTTCATCTATGTCCTTATAATGTTTGAATGATAATGCTCCTTTTGTTTACACAATTGTCACTTGCAGGAGTCAGCACAAAGCAAAAATGACATTCTGCTTGATTGCATATTAGAGACGTGTGAGAGAGATGTGCTCTCTTTTGTGATCCCTACTTTGTTTACACTCACAAAAGGATGGAAGTTAGAGATAAAAAAAAAAATAATTGGCATCTCATTTAGAGGGAATGGAATATTCACAGAGAGTTTACTGTTCCTTAAGATAATGCCAGAGGGCTTAAAAAAACACGTATCTTGGCATCTCTTCACAGTTCAGCAACTCTACAGCAGTATTAGTGTATTAGCAAAATGTACAACGTATTCCTTCGAGAATAATTATGATGAAACGGCAAACTATAAATGCGAGCTGTTCTGTTCTGTTCTCATTAGCGACATCACAATCAGTGAGCTGACACACTTAAAGTGAACCAGAATTGTTTCATACTATGATAAAAATGTAAAACAAACAATGTAAAACCAAGCATATGACTAAAAAAGGAGCGATAATAAGTAAAAAGGTAAATATGCTTTGAAAATGTGAGGAAACAGTTTGAGGATTTTTGTTGTGTTTATCCAAACCCGGTGGATTAAAAAAACAGCAACAGCAAAAAAAAAACAAAAAAAAAACAAACATAGATTTGTACTCAGACATACCTGGGTTTAAAAACACAACTTAATATTTATTCACAGATTAACAGCTCTACATGAATACTGGTGTATTTGAAAAAAAAAACAAACACACACACACACACACACACACACACACAAACACACAATCTGACACACAAGCAGGACAAGCTGACATGCTTAATATTAGCCAGTATTTTGTCCCACTATAATAATAATAATAATAATAATAATAATAATAATAATAATAATAATAATTGTATATGAGAGAATATACGTATATATAGTTGTTATTCATTAATCACATGAAAATGGGAATACCTTAGAATGTTTCTGTCTGTATTAACCCTTTATTGGGCACTCATAGAAATACTCTGAACTTCAAAATTTCAACCTTAGGGCTTTATTGCAGGACATAAGACTTTATTGCTTTTGTGAAAATTTTCATTTTTTTATTACAATGTAGAAAATCAAGGTCCATGAAGTTACCCTATTTGGTTTCTTGCCTATAAGTGGCAAAAAATAAATAAACAAGAAAAGCACTCGGAGACCACAGACCTCCACTAAGGCAGATCAATCCCCCCCCCCCCCCCCCCCCCCCCAATCACCACCAAATTTTAATCATTTGTTCCCTGTGCCTGTATCAGCATTTCCTGAAATTTTCATCCACATCATTTTCAGCCACATTCAGCCTAATTTGATCTCAAGCGGGCCGGACTAGTAAAATAATAACATAATAAGCGATAAATAATGACAACTTTTTCTCTTTGTTTTAGTGCAATAAAAAACATTAAATTATGAAAATATTTACATTTGCAAACTATCCTTTCACAAAAAACATGTGAATAACCTGAAAAAACTGAAATTTTGTAAGAAAAATTACGTGTAATTTTAACAATATTATACTTCAACTTATTATCTGTACATGTGCATTACACACAATTGTTAACAAGTATACATAATATTGTTAAATATTTGGAGTTTGGAACTAAAATAAGAACAATTTCTCATTCAGTTTCTCATTTGCCCAGGTCATTATTCTTCTTGGAAGTTCTTCTAGGTTCAACTGGATTAGTTTTGCTCTTTTGAAGCTAAACTAGTCCAGGTAAACCTCAAAGAACTACCAAGAAAAACTGAGTTTTTTTCATTAACTATAGGTTATTATGCTATTATTTTACTTTAGATCATATTGGTCTGAATGTGGAACCTGAACTAAAATGAGTGTGACAGTCTTGATTGTTAATATCTTCAATGTAATTTTTGCATTTCACAAGTTCATCCCATGGGCCGGATTTGACCCTTTGGCGGGCTGGTTTTGGCCCCTGGGCCGCATGTTTGAGACCCCTGTTCTAAACTATAAAGTATTTTTTTTCATCCTCTGCATTTTTCAATGAAAAGCAAGTATTTTCTTATATCTAATTTACTGACCAAATAGATGTTTAAAAAAGCACAAGAGTAAACTGAAAACATCAAAACAGAGAAAACTCAAGGAAAACAGACTCTTTCAGCAAAATATATCATGAGCTGAGCATAAAAACAAGCATCTACAACCACTGTCATTTGTTAAACTACATGGGTTTTATTTTTGATAAGTAAAACATCCAAATGGGTTATATCTACTGCTGCTGAAAAGAAGAACTGCATTTTTCCAGAATTATTCAAATGTACTGATAGGACTACAGGTTCAATGTTTTAGATCAGTAGATGCTTTTACTGGCTGTTTAGGTGTTTGAGGGATAATAAGATATGGTGGTCTTTGAACAATGATGGTTCTTACTCACAGAACTGTTCACTTGCTGGAATCTTGGTATGTATATATATATACGTCCCTCGAAACCATAACCCTCATACAACAGCCCTTAAATTGTCAAAGACATGACGTGTTCACTTAACTGCATTATTTTGACTTCATTTTAACACAGTGCCAGTAATGATATTATATCCACATTTTATACAGACAGTGCATCAAACCATGAAATATAAATGATAAAGAAGGAAACAAATTTAAGGCTTCCTAAATGGTTGTCATGTCAGGGTGTAAAAAGACCCCAGGACATAGCAGTAACTTTTCATTATATACGAGGTAAAAGGTTCCTTGGGTTCTTTGCTTTGTTTGTCTCAACCCAGTCGAAAATATATTGTATCTTTCCTATTTCAATAAAGCAAACGTCTGCAAAGATTTACAATGTACCCTCCCTAACCAAAGCACTTTTATTGGCTAAAGCTAACATCTTATGGGAATTTGGATGCAAAATACAGTCTCAATATGGTAGCAAAGTCCTGGATTTTGTTTTGATAGCTCTGCCATCCGCCACAACATCCGCCCGCCTCCTCATTGAGGGGCGGCCAGAAATTTCACAGGACAAGCAGGAAAAAATTATGATGAGATTACACATATCTGTGGTTTGCAGAAAACATACAATGGCAACATTTTTATTACCGACTGGGCTGCAGGTCGTCCTGCTGATCTAACCTCAGGAGTCTGGTTAAATGAATGAATGACTGAATGAGAGTAAAAGCAGTGGGAGGTTCTGCGCACTGAAGCAAGATGTATGTAAAAATCTAAAAAGGGGAAGGAAAGGGAAGTGAAGGATGCATGTTGAATTAAGTCTCTTAAGTGGTGATACAAGTTCCCTAGGGTCATCTCTCAAAACATCTTAAAAGCCCAGACAGTCTGCGGCTATAATAAGATGTTATTGAGAGGAGTTCTCCGGACCCCACCTCCCTCCGCCGTCACACATTGACTCTCCCTGCTGCTCCACCTTGGGGTTATTTTTGAGTTTGTTTGGGAGGTACATGGTCAGCACTATACTTACCCAGGTATATGTCTTGTTTGGTTTGTGCATGGCTGTGGTGAGGGGGAGAAAGACGAGTACTGTGTAAATGAGTGTTTGGGGTTAGTAAGTCTAGTGTGTGTGTGTGTGTGTGTGTGTGTGTGCGTGTGTGTGTGTGTGTGTGTGTGTGTGTGTGTGTGTGTGTGTGTGTGTGTGTGTGTGTGTGTGTGTGTGTGTGGGCGTATACCTGGGTCACTAGGTACAGTGATCAGTGTGTTTTGGGGCAGCTGCATCCAACCAGAGGCCCTTTACTGTGTTTGTCCTGCTGGCTGCTCTGTAGTCCTATAATTAGAGCTTGGGCGGACCACTTTAATGAAGGCAGGCTTGGATGGATGAGTGTTCCTGTTTGGATCAGTTTGGTTCGAGTGTGTGTTTATTTTAGAGTGTGGCTCCCACAGTTGCTAGGCCTCCCCAACATTACACTCGGTGCTGAAATCCATATATAGCAATGATCCTCAGCAACCCCCCCCCCCCCACTCCAGTTTTGGTTAAATAACAGTCATCTGTGGTGAAGCTGTTTGTTAACTTTTCCCCCAATGACCTTGAATGCTCCTTGACCTCTTTGAGAATAATCACTGACCACTTTGACTGTGAAATATTACTACACACAGCTGAAAGTCCAGTGGCTGTAAATAAGTATAAGCAACCCTCTATAGGGCACTCACCGAAATACTCTGTCAATCAATCAATCAATCAGTCAAATTTTTTTTATATAGCGCCAAATCATAACAAAAGTTATTTCATGACACTTTACATATAGAGTTGGTTGAAACCAGACTCTAAGCAAATTTACAGAAACCCAACAGAAGAGCAAACACTTGTAACTGGTGACAGCAGAAACCTGGAGCAGACCCAGACTCCTGAAGGATGGCCGCCTGCCTTGACCAGTTAGGGTTAAAGAGAGAGAGTAAAGAAGGAGAAAAGAGAGAGCGATAGAGACAGAGAGAGACTGGGGGAGAGGGGGAGATGGGGGGTGGTAGGGGGAGAGACATGGATGCAGTTGATGCACAGATAACTGAACTAGAACATCTATGGAACTATATAATAAACACTATCATAACTATATGGATAAGTGAAATTGAGAATTTCAGCCTTAGTGTGTTATTGGATATCGTCATCTACCTCCTCATCAGTTGGCGTCACAACAGTCTCCCTCCTCTTGCCATCAAATATTAGAGCAACATTTGCTAAAAAATAAACACATGGAATAAAACAACTGTTATAACTTCATAAACTGGCAAAAATCACCATATTCACTGTTAACAGCTTTAAAATTTCTATTAAATCTCAAAATCTAAGTCTTAAAACAATATAGAGATGAAGGGCTTTAAGGTCATTTGGTGTTTTCTCATTTTCTTCTTCTTTTGTGTTTTTTTTTTTTTTACTTTAGTCAATGAAAACATTTACTAATGCATCCTTCCAATGAATTTCTCTGATCTAACCTCAACCATAGAATGTAAAAGTAAAACTGGGAGTAGGAGAAAATAAGTTTTACTTCTTCTCACTCCCTTTCGGGCTACCAGCGGTGTATATTAATAGTGAATTATTGTATATATTTATTTATATTTGTGTACACATAATGATGTGTACACAAATGTTACATTATCTCTGTGTTACTGTGAAATTGAAACAACACTGTACATAGAGTGCACAAGCTCAAAATAAACCAATCAATCAATAAACCAATCAATCAATCAATCAATCAACATGCTTCTTGACCTCACTAAGGCGCGGGATTGGCCCCATATTTAATGTTTGCGGAAATTACCAAAAATAGTCACTTGTCCGATAAAGGGTTAGAAATAGAATATATTAATAATAGTTTTTATGAGTGCATAATCCCACTAAAATAAGACCTGTTCTGTTTTTGTTACTTTAGAGTGAGTTGTTTACATGTACAGAGCGAGCTGGTCACTGTTCATGGATTCCATCACATTTTCTCTGCCAGTAGCCACAGTCCTATTCTAAAGTGGGAAACCAGTGTGAAGGTGCATTATCGTCACCCAGAGGTGGCACAAATCCACACATTCTTTACTCAAGTAGATCATATACATTTGTAAAACATACAAATAAAATGGAAATAACAGTAGAAGTAGCAATTCAAGTTCTTTAATCAAGTCAACTGAAAGTCAAAGAATAAAAGTAAAAAGTATTTCTACATTTGGGGAGGTTGTGTTTGTGCAAAGCTACTGAACTTTAAACCATTCATGTCTATATTAGTTTCACAGGTCGCACACACCACATTCAACAAATGACACTTTGTCTCCATGGTCCAGTCTCCCTCTGTTGTCTAGTTTGTCTCATTAGATCTAGAAAAGAGTAGAGCAAAACCTTAATGTTCTGCAGGTAAAAAAAAAAAATTCAGGCAGTAGGCTAGATAATAAAAAACAAAAAACAATAAATAATAATCCATACAATACAAACATACTTGGTTTACTAAAACTATTCACAATACGCAGATAAAGTGCTGCAGTTCAGCACCTGGACCAGGTTTTACGAACCAGTTTTTACACGGTTATGTCTGTCACACATGATATGCACTGCTCTATACACCGAGGGAGTGTCTTTTCTGTACATTATTATTCTGGTAATGTCAACTGAAATCAGTCTTTATGTTGGGAACATGCCAAATCAAAAATAATTGATCACAAAGAACAAGTTTGTTTTGAAAATGTGAGTCAAAAATACAGATACTGTGTTAAGAATACAGGCAGTCAAAGTTAAAGATCAGCAGAGGTATAGAAATCTAAAAAATCTAGTCAGTATTTGTACTTACTTTGCAACTTCCCTCCTCTGCTGTCACATGCTATTGTTTGAGTATGATCGTGGGTTAATACCAGCAAAACTCAAAAGCCCAGAATGGACAAAACAAACACTGACTGCAACAGAGGACGTATCTGCCCACTGTAGGTGGTGGTGAGGGGGTATTCAGTTATTGCGATCTGCAATTTCACCACTAATTGTCACTAAATATTACACACAATCACTGTAACTTGAGTTTATGTAGGGTTGTGGATTGGAGACAAGACTGAAGAGTGTCACGGAAGGTTTTCTAGCACTCTGGATACAATTTGGATTAAAACACAGAAGTCACTGAATCAGGGTTAAAGCAAATATATTTTTACCTCCATCAAGGAAGTTATGTTTTTGCCGGTGTTGGTTTGTCTGACTGTCTATCTGTCCATGTGCAAGATAACTCAAAAAGTTATGAACAGATTTGGATGAAAATTTCAGGAAATGTTGATACTGGCACAAGGAACAAATGATTAAATTTTGGTGGTGATCGAGGGGGGGGCACTGATCTGCCTTGGCGGAGGTCTGCGCTCTCCGAGTGCTTTTCTAGTTACATATGTAAAGATATTGAGACAACAGACTGCTCTTCTCGAGTTTGCTTGCTGCTGTCTGCTAAGTACAGAAGTGTGATGGTTTTGAAGCATTTGACAAAACACTAGGCCAATAACATGAAAGGTCAATTGTTACATCAGTGGCCTGTTTTACTTTTCACATATGCATGCATTATGTTTTCTTTTTTTTTTTTTTTACAGCAAGAATATATTGATCTCCACAGGTGGTATATTAAAATGAGAACCTTAGAATTTTGCATTTTCCTTGTCAAGATGTCAATCTGGGTCCTAACAAACAGGCCTGTCACAGTTATTATGTAACCATATTATTGCAATTGTTTGACCAGTAATTTAATATAATCGTTAGAGCTGAAAACCGAAACAACATATTACATAATTACCGTGTGGATGCTTTTAAATATTATTGGTGATTGTAATGATCAGTTTCTGAGACTACCTCTCCCAAACTTAGGGTTAGGACCCCAAATAGGTAAGACACACACAGTAAAAGATATGCGAATAACATGTGACTCAATTTAAAATTCAACTAGAAGCACTCGGAGAGCGCAGACTTCCACCAAGGCAGATCAGTGCCCTGGATTTGGATGAAAATTTCAGGAAATGTTGATACTGGCACAAGTAACAAATGATTAAATTTTGGTGGCGATCGAGGGGGGCACTGATCTGCCTTGGCAGAGGTCTGCGCTGTCTTTTCTAGAAAAGCATTCATAGAGCGCAGACCTCCGCCAAGGCACCAAAATTTAATAATTTGTACCTTGTGCCAGTATCAACATTTCCTGAAATTTTCATCCAAATCCGTCCATAACTTTTTGAGTTATCTTGCACACAGACAGACAGACAAACAGACAAACCAACGCTGACAAAAACATAACCTCCTTGACGGAGGTAATAATGCTGATCCAACAAAGCCAAGTGAAAGGCTGGGAAGAGGCCTACATTTGGTGTAACAAGATAAAAACAACACAAAATACAAACATGATGGAAAAGATGCAACGACATGTAATCACTGTAAAAGACTTAACTCATGAGAAGAAACAGCAGCATTTATCTTTTGAGTTTAGAGCTGAAAAGGTTTGGGAATGTATGTTTTTAAGTGTTTATGTAAAATCTGCCATGTGCAATTTTTGTTCAAAAAGCCAAATAGAAATGTCATTTTTCTTTGTTGTTCTTTCATTGTTCTTCTGTGCAATGATACTAAATGGTTCTTTCTCTTAATTCGATGTAAGTGTGATTAAACTACTGTTAAGCATTATACTACACTAGAGGAATAAAACAAACAGAAAAGACAATTAAATGGTTAATAGACATTTATTTGACCATTAATTCAGCTATTATCCTAACAGCCCCACTGGCTGAATTTATCATTTCACATTAACAGACTACATTTTTGAGAATAATCATTAGCTCTTACCCCATTTTAATAAGATATTTTGTATTCTGTCCACATTTTAAACAAAGTTTTTTTAATTTTATGTGAGCAGATTATTGCACCTGTTAAACTCATTTTAACAAGAAATTTAATTTAAAGTTTCAGTAAATTACACATTTATTCTGTAGGACTGACTACTTCTTCTTTCCCAGTTAAACTCCTTTGACTTTTCCTCTATTTTGACTTTTTCTTTTTTTTTTTACCTTTCATTCTGAATATTATTTTCCACATGCCCACATATTCAATTTCATGCAAATATTTGAATTAATCACTGTAACCACCATTTGAGTAAAAAAACAGTCTTATCTCATGTCATGCTCCTTTTGCTAAACAAATTTTGCTCCCCCTATGCTCTTACATGACCTCTTTTACAGATATCATCTCCCAAAATCAACATTTATTTTAGAACATTTTATGGATTTAGTGTAGCCCGCCTTCACAAGGCGAGGGTGTGCTGCATGAGCAAAGCCTCATGCTAGGACCTGAAAAGGATATAAACATCCTGATGGCCTGAAAACACTGAAATATCAGTATTAATCCGGCCGTCTGTTCAGCAGAGACATGTTTGGGTTGCTAAATGCAGTGGGAGTGGAGGAATGGCTCTGCAGTAAATCTCAACAGTTATGACAGCAGAGTTAAAATAGAGCTAAATGGAGACAGATCCTGAAGTCGTTAAGTCATAATGAGAGGGAAAGAAAGATATCTCAAAGATCTGACTCAAGGCCAACACCATTAGGAGAATGATATATGAACTGATTCCAACCTGGATCTTTACTCATTGTGGACAATACACACAGAAACACACACATATCCACAGACACTATAAAACTTGCCTATTCTAGCGCTTCTCTTACAGCTCACCTAGGAGCTCCTAACACACACTTCGACACACCTGTCGCCTCAGTCTGCTGACTTTGCACTTCAGGCCTCCCTCTGTCTGTCTCCACCTCTTTCTTCTCATTTCAACATATTCCCAACTGTATCCTCTCCTTCTTCTTCTCCTTTCTCCTCTAAAAATAAGATGAGCCATTCAAATTTTCTGCAAACCACAGATACATAAACTACCTGGCCAAAAAAAAAGTGTCCACCTGGGTTTAACTCAGCAAATAGTTCAGATCTTTGTATTGTATAATTACTGCAGTGATTAATATCTTCCAACGGGGTTCTATGGGGTTCTTTAACCCTAAATGATGCAATGAGCAGCATTTCTAGATCAACCATTATTTTGATAGAGAACACAATATTGGACAATGCCAGGAGTCACCAGGTTCATCCAACTTGTGAAAGAGTGGTTCAGGGAACATGACACATCATTTGCACACACGGATTGGCCACCACAGAGTCCAGACCAGAACCCCATTGAGGATCTTTGGGATTCATTCATTCATTCATTCATCCATTATCCACCGTTTATCCGGGGCCGGGTCGCGGGGGCAACAGTCTAAGTAGGGGTGTCCAGACTTCTCTCTCCCCAGAGACCTCCTCCAGCTCTTCCGGGGGGACCCCGAGGCGTTCCCAGGCCAGCCGAGAGACATAGTCTCTCCAACAGGTCCTGGGTCTTCCCTGAGGCCTCCTCCCGGTGGGACATGCCCGGAACACCTCCCCAGGGAGGCGTCCAGGAGGTATCCGAAACAGATGCCCGAGCCACCTCAGCCAGCCCCTCTCAACGTGGAGGAGCAGCGGCTCTACTCTGAGTTCCTCCCTGGTGGCTGAGCTCCTCACCCTATCCCTAAGAGTGCGCCCAGCCACCCTGCGGATGAAACTCATTTCGATCACTTGTATCCAGGATCTTGTCCTTTCGGTCATGACCCAAAGCTCATGACCATAGGTGAGGGTAGGAACGTAGATTGACCGGTAAAATGAGAGATTTGCCTCTCGGCTCAGCTCCTTCTTCACCACAACCAACCGATACAATGACTGCATCACTGCAGACGCTGCACCGATCCGTCTGTCAATCTCACGCTCCATCCTTCCCTCACTCGTGAAAAAGACCCCAAGATACTTAAACTCCTCCACTTGGGGCAAAGACTCTCTACCAACCCGAAGGGGGCAGACCACCTTTTTCCAGTTGAGAACCATGGCCTCGAATTTGGAGGTGCTGTTCCTCATCCCGCTCACTTCACACTCGGCTGCAAACCGCCCCAGGGCATGCTGAAGGTCCAGGTTCAATGAGGCCAACAGGACAACGTCATCTGCAAAAAGCAGAGATGAAATCCTGTGGTCCCCAAACTAGACCCCCTCCGGTCCCTGGCTGCGCCTACAAATTCTGTCCATAAAAATTATGAGCAGAACCGATGATAAAGGGCAGCCCTGCCGGAGTCCAACATGCACCTGGAACAGGTCTGACTTACTGCCGGCAATGCGAACCAGGCTCCTGCTTCGGTCATACAAGGACTGAACTGCCCTCAGCAGAGGGCCCGGACCCCATACTCCTGAAGCACCCCCCACAGGATACCACGAGGGACACGGTCGAACACCTTCTCCAAATCCACAAAACACATGTAGACTGGTTGGGTGAACTCCCATGAACCCTTGAACACCTGATGGAGAGTATAGAGCTGGTCCAGCGTTCCACGTCCGGGATGAAAACCGCATTGTTCCTCCTGAATCTGAGGTTCGACTATCGGTCGGATCCTCCTCTCCAGTACCCTGGAATAGACTTTCCCTGGGAGGCTGAGGAGTGTGATCCCCTGTGGTTGGAGCACATCCTCTGGTCCCCCTTCTTAAAAAGGGGGACCACCACCCTGGTCTGCCAATCCAGAGGTACTGTCCCCGACTGCCACGCGATGCTACAGAGACGTGTCAGCCAAGACAGTCCCTGCACATCCAGAGACTTAAGGTACTCAGGGCGAATCTCATCCACCCCTGGTGCCCTGCCACTGAGGAGCTTGCCAACCACCTTGGTGACTTCAGCTTGGGTGATGGACGAGTCCACCTCTGAGACCTCAGCCTCTGCTTCCTCTATGGAAGACATGACAGCGGGATTGAGGAGATCCTCGAAGTATTCCTTCCACCATCCGACAATGTCCCCAGTCGAGGTCAGCAGCTCCCCACTTCCACTGTAAACAGTGTTGGTGGTGCACTGCTTTCCCCTCCTGAGGCGCCGGACGGTTTGCCAGAACTTCCTCGAGGCTGACCGATAGTCCTTCTCCATGGCCTCCCCAAACTCCACCCAGACCCAAGTTTTTGCCTCCACAACCACTCGGGCTGCAGCATGCTTGGCTCGCCGGTACCCATCAGCTGCCTCAGGAGTCCCATGAGCCAGTAAGGCTTGATAAGACACCTTCTTCAGCTTGACAACACCCCTTACTTCAGGGTTCCACCACCGGGTTCAGGGATTGCCACCACAACAGGCACCAGAGACCTTGCGACCACAGCTCCAAGCAGCCGCTTCGACAATGGAGGTGGAGAACACGGCCCACTCGGACTCAATGTCCCCAGCCTCCCCCGGGATCTGGGAGAAGCTCTCCTGGAGGTGGGAGTTGAAGACCGCGCTGACATCGGGCTCTGCCAGATGTTCCCGGCAGACCCTCACAACACGTTTGGGTCTGCCGAGTCGGTCCGGTTTCCTCCTTCGCCAGCGGATCCAACTCACCACCAGGTGGTGATCGGTTGACAGCTCTGCCCCTCTCTTCACCCGAGTGTCCAAAACACGCGGTCGGAGGTCTGATGACACGACTACAAAGATCTTTGGGATATGTGAGATAAAATTAGCGGTCTGACTCCAACCATTAAGATAATGGTGAGGTATTAATTCATAATGTTGTGTTTTTTGGAACATTGCGTAAGCATTGCATTGCGTCATTTATGTCAGTGATTCTCAAGTGGTGTGTCACAACCCAAAAGCTGGGTTGCAAACTGGTTTTCAGTGGGTCATAGGCCTTTGTCTGGGCAAAAAATAATGTTAAGAAACCAATTCTCTGCTTTATATGCTATGGGGCTGAGCACCACCCATGCACACTCCCCCAACAGTAGGTGGCAATAATGCTAATTAACACCAGACATTTCACAGCTAAAGGAAGACCTAAAAGCTTCTTTTCACATCACAGCGAAATATCACGTAGGTTTGACCTACATTAAGGACAAAAACCTCAGTGTGTTTAATGCTTGAATAAGTGACTGAATGTACTTTTAATTTTTAAGTCAGTGCACATTTTTGGTTTTGGTTCAAATGTACCCTATTCAGTGTTAAAGGGAATATTTTCCTCTTTAGCATCACCACCTGCTGGTCAGTTTGGTTTATCAATAAACTTGTCTTTTGTGCTGGAATACTATGATATTCTGTATTATCTCAGGTTCAAAACATGCCATCTTTTATTAAATACATTTTAGAAATTTTGCTGTTATCCATTTGGGTCATGGCTTGTCACTGAGGGGTGATAGTGGGCCCTGAAGCCAGACCAGTTGAGAACCACTGATTTGGGACACTTTCACACTGCGTACCTGAGTCTGTATCTGAGTATGTCTGACCCCAAAGTATGCTTAATTTTATCAGTGTGAATGCAAACATTATGTGCTCAAGCACCGTACCCGAGTCCAGCTGAGAAGGTAGCCCTGGGTACGGACTGCGTGGATTCCAGTACGGTACATTGTCGTGTGAAGGTGACCCATGCTGAGAATGAGATGTGACCTAATCACCACTCCGACAACGGAAGTGACCTAATCACCACGAGACCATAGATGGCGCTCCTGTTGTCTCCTGAAAAAGCCTCGGATCTGTGCAGCACGGGCTCACATTATCGACCGAAACACTCAGTGATATATCAGGGACAACGAAGGTGGCTCTTCTTCACATTGTCTCAGACAGTCTCACAGATAGACAAGTATTGCCGCCATTGTTGACAAATGAACAGAACAGTCACTCGGCTGATGCCGTAAAGGTTTGTCTTCTTCTGACTTCCGCATTTGTTGGATAGTGACAGAATTCCTTCCGCATTGCCACCTACTGTTTCACCCCTGTAACACCCACTCGTACTCGGGCACGGGCCATAGTACGTGCTTGTGAACGCAACATCTGCCGGTGTTGGAAAAGTGTGAACGTACCCAAGTCTGTACCGTACTTGGGTATGCAGTGTGAAAGCGCCCACTGAGTCCATACCATACTTCGATACGTTCACACCTTTCATACAGATGTTGCGTTCACAAGCACGTATCGTGGCCCGAGTACGAGTGGGTGTTACAGGGCTGAAACAGTAGGTGGCAGTGTGGGAAAGATTCTGTCGGGTACGGTACTCAAGTATGGAATGTTTGCATTCATATTGATAAAATTAAGCGGACTTTGGGGTCAAAGATACTCAGATATGGACTCGCGTATGGAGTGTCAAAGTGCCCTTATACCACAGTGACTTAAATAATAAAGCTAAAGGCAGTCCAACGAAATATCGCATATCAGAGTTTTTTGGCTTGGCTGTGTATGATGAGAAAATTTTAAAGCTAAAAGATATGTCATATATCATACTTAGACTAGGCAAGGTAAGGTAGGTTTATTTATATAGCACATTTCATTTACAAGACAATTCAAAGTGCTTTACATAAAACATTAAAAGCATCATGGGGGGGTGCAGGGGAAGCAGTAAACTTGTCAGTATTGCCCTCTCTTTTATTATTGTGCTCTATAGGAAAAATCAGTTTTGCTGGTATACAGCAAATGGCCACTGCATTTTGAAACTATCTTGGTGTTTTGGAACCAGAAGTGACCATATTCTGACAAAAAGGCAGAGGTGGGAGGTCATGGGGGTAGTGGGTGAGCTAATACTAAACTCTAAATACCAAACTTCATCAAATGTTTGTGTAACAAAATAATTTGACTGTCTTTTTAGTGTAACTTAATCAACCACAAAGTTTAGCAGAGGTGAGTGAGCTGTTAATAACATCTGTGAGACACAATTCGACCTCTTGGTGCAATGGAATTTCTTTTTTTTTTTTGTGCTCATTTTGCCTCTTCTCTCCCCATATTATCTCATCTCCTTTCTCTTTCTTTGAGTCATTTCTTCACTGATGCTTTGACCTGTTAAAAAGTCTCATCAGTATCATCCAGACAAACACACAATGCCTGCATAATCATCAGGTTTTGTAAGAAGAGGCAGGCTCCGCTTGGCAAGTCTGACTTGACTCGTGTTGCTTGTGTGTGTGTGTGTGTGTGTGTGTGTGTGTGTGTGTGTGTGTGTGTTGCATGGGAGGATAACCAGTCACAGTGACACAGTGAAAGAGGCACTTGTCTTTGTTTTTGTGCTGGAGGAGAAGCTTTAGACTCACAAATAGTGTGAAACCAAAAAGCTTCCAGAAAAAATGCCATTAAAGGGATTTATGGATAAAATGCATGTTTATCCCATGGTGTTTCATATTTGAATCATGAAGCTGAACAAAATATTTAATCTCTTCTGTTTGTACTTCCCTTCTGTTATATATGATCCATGATGAATTGATCACCAATGGACCATTTATTTAAGAGTAGATTTCTCTATTTGTTTTACTGTAAACATCTCAGTTGGTTTATGTTTTGTGTGAACCCCAGTATGTGAGCAAAGGGAATTTCCAGTCATTGACAAAACAGAAGTTCATAAGGTTGAGTGGTAAGTGGAAATGAATAATGTTACAGTCTGCAAGTGACACTCTTTGTTAGTGGGTGTGAATGAAAAAAACTGTATGTGTCTCATGAAAAGTTACATTCTGAGTGCAGTTTGATTTTTTTCAAATACCATTGGCTATAATAAAACTGATGTAGTGATGCCATTTCTTCAGTAATATTTTTTTTTTTGGGGGGGGGTATTTTTAAAACTGTATTAGACTTGTTCTGTAGTAGGGTTAGTGTTGCATATGCACATATTAGAGTTCAGTTGCCTAACATCCTAAACTGACCATTACCCCATCTAATCCTAACCCTTATCTCAGCCACTGCTGACCAGGTGGATGTTATAAGACTATGTCTCTTCTATGCATTCTTGTGTAGGAGTTTTGTCATCCCATTTTAAAGGCGTTTCATAAATGTATAAAAACGTGGGTGTTAAAGAAAGAGCACACAGCAGTGGCAGAATGAAAGGGCACTGCAAATGTGAAAGACACAGGTTGTATTTCTAACATCAACAGAGTGTTAGATGCCCATCTATATTCACGACAATCAAAAGGTCAGAACGTTGTCCTGACATTTTCTACACCTCTGGAGCTCATATCCCCTGCCGGGTCGTGGAAATGTTATTGTAACAAAGATGATAGCTGGACAGAGCCCAGCATGGCACAGGAAGTGTGTGTCCTGAATGAAGTTTCCATGAGATTCAGAGCGGCTTGACCTTTCAGTGATAGCCTCAATGTGAGGTACTTTCCCCTCAGGGTAAAAAGAAAAGGCACGTCTGCTGTTTTCCTCTTCTCAATGGGAGCATTATTGAACATGGGAGCGAGAGAAAGAAGGGTGGCTGTTTCTCGTCCACTTTACTTATCAAATGTCGGGCAAAATTGCGATAAAGTTTGACCCTCGTCCATTTCTCAACCTTGGAGAGCAAGCAGAGCGAAATAGTTCTTACCATGCAAATGCATCAAGGAAGAAAAGTGTATTAAAAAACTGAAACCCTTTAGGGTATGGAATGCGTTCCAGTGTACCCCTTAATACTGGGTGATATGAACCATGAAACTTTTGGCCTTTATTATACGTCTGTATCTTATACATCCATAACTTTTGTGATTTTATACTTTGGCTTACAGGATTTTAATAATAGCAGCACAGGATATGATCAGTTAAAAATATGACAAACCTTGAAGTATTATTGCCTCATAAAAAATATATGTCTGACTATTAACTGCTAGCATTGTCAAATGGATACTGACCTCTGCTATCTGGGTTTTTGCCATTCAAAGGACATATTGATTTAACTTTACACAAAACCATTGCTGTCTTATTTCCCTGAAGACTGCAGTCACTAAATCCTGCTTTCCTCATGTTGTAGATATTGAACAGTTTCCCTTAATAGATAACACACTTTACACTTGCTCTTCTTAACACTCTAACCCATGGGGCATGTCATCTGTCCAATGCAATCTTTACATATAAAAAAGGTTAATTTACCAGCCTAACATTTCTTCTATTAAAAATAGCTTCATGTGCTTGAGGATTTTGAACGTTTCAAAATGCATAAAGATCTGTGTCATTTCTCTATCATAAGTAAAACATAAGAATTGTTTTCAGATGACAACAGCAAAAAATGTTTATTAAGTGTGTGATGCACTTACTATGTGTGTGTGTTCTACTTAATCCCTTTTAGTTCAATATAAAGGCGTCACACCTGCTCTAGATTCAGTTTCTGTCTCTGTACCTTTCCTCCCATCTCTCATTCCTTCATTCTCCAGTGCAGTCTTTCTCTCTGAAAGCGGAGAACCTATGTCTTTGTGGGTAAAGACAAAAGCTCTGTTGTAATAGGCGGTGGCTTGCGCTGGCCGGGGCAGGTGGCTGGCCTTGATTGCATTAGAGCTGATGACGCACCAAAAACGCCGGAGGAGGAGGAGAAGGAAAAAAAGAACCAGAGGGGTCTGTTTTATGCCACTTGCTGACGGTTTACGAAAAAAAAAAAAAAAGCTTAGAAGTAGACGTAAAAAGAAACAAATATATGACACAGGCAGGAAGAGAATGGCAGTGGGATTAAAGGTGCAGACGTAGAACAGAGCCAGATGTGACTTTGATAGACATGATGTTAGGAATCTTGAGAGCAGGAATGGAACAAGAAGTATGCATTTGGTATTTTCTCATCTGATCCTCATTCTGACATGCCTTTTTCTTTTCCAAACACACAACCAACATTAAAGCCCTAGTTTTCTGTTTTCCCTGGACTACCATGCATCAGCAGTAATCTCAATGATTTCCATCACCCTGTAGTCTGAGCTCCCACCTGCCCCTGCCTGGGCTTTTAGCCAAAGCTTTGCAGGCCCCTGAGAGCAGCTTAATACCTGTGGATGATCTTAAAGTAGTAAAAGGCTTTTTCTCTGGCCTCCTGGCGCACCTCATTTCCTTCCACCCATAGCCCATTGTGGGTGAGACACAACCCTAAAAGCCAATAGATGAACACTGGTATTAGCAAATGTGGTATAGAAGGATGATTGTGAGCAACGGTGGTAAGAGTCTGGGTTTTCCTTTAAATCTTAACTGTTTCAGGAAGGCTGCAATTTAGAACAGTATCTTTCCCACTGTTTGGATGATTGTGCATCCATCAAAAATTCAAAGGTAGTGCATGTCAAGGCACAGCACTATTTGTTCTCCTCAAGGGATGATATGGACAATTCTGGCAATCCACCTAAAACTGAGGCTGGGGTTGAAATGGTTCTCATCAGAGCTCGTATTTTCTGCCAGTGTTTTTCTTGTAAAAGTTAGGGGGCCCCGTTGCGTTGTATGTCTGTCATTCAAAGATACTGGAATTCAAAGGCAGTGCCTACAGCATCAGCAGCAGAGGATGCAATGCCAAGGTAAATTCAGTGGAAAGCCATCTGATTTATAAGAGCACTCACCTAAATGGATACCACGCACTGAAAAGCAGAGCCTGTGTACAATGACAAATTCAAACCAAGCGTAGATGTACTCCAGGGCCAGTGATCACAATCAACTCCGAAGACACTAATACCCTCTGTCATTTAGTCCACTTTAAATTAAGGAAATCAAGGGAAAACAATTCAGAGCCTCGGTATAGATCTTGGTCAAATGGAGGGGGGAAGGGGGATTGGGGGGGTCAATTAGATTAGTAGTCTTCAATCATTCAATCCCACTATTGATCCCTAGCCAGGGGAAATATCTGGAGGCCTGCTACAGTATCCAAAGTGGGATTGATTGGGAAAATGGGACAGGCAGAAGCTGATTTAGTTGATGCAACCAGTCAGGCACTTTTAAAGTACACACAATATACACTATATATGCACAATATACACAGTAGCTCTACCACTTCAACCCCTAACTTCCACCTGAAATACACACACACATATACGAACCTTTTTGTTGTCTCAAACAATTTGTCAAACTCATGAAACACAAAAATATGATTCAAAATACATGACAAAAATAAGCAACATGACGGTTAAAGTGGCAATTATTGACCAGAAAAAATCCCTAATTACATTCCACCATATTGTAATTCAAGTGGTCTGAGAGTATTTCTGAATATCTTACTTCCCTGTGTTTACAGGAAAAATGCAACATCATGCAGGTTTTCGTCCAATCACAGACATTTTCAGACAGGTTGGAAGTTAAATACATGATTGTGAGCTATAATTACCAATCACTGATCACATTCTGTTGATTCTACCGGTCTTCTTTGTGATTTGAGACTGAAGCTTGGAAAATTGGCTTCACTTTGCTGTAATGGCATGACACAAAATAACGTTAGCCTCATAGCATAACTGCCTAACTCATACACAAATTGGCAAAAGTATTGGGACAGGTTGAATTCAGGTGTTTCTAACAGGGGTCAGGGCTATAAACCAATAATGACAAATATCATAATATAACTTTATATTGTGATAACTATCAAATTGATTATTAATATTGATGTTTATATGTCAAATCAGCATGAACAGGATATCTTATGAGCTGTAGCCATGTGCCCCAATATTTTTGTCCATATAGTTTATAAACATCAGTATTTGCTTAAAGTTTAATGGGAGATTTTTCTTCCTAAGTGCAATGTGAAGAATATAGATGGCTAGTTGTGGTAGAAAATTATTATTTACAGTACAGCACCAAAAATATTTTAGAAATTTAGAGGTAGAACACTTAAAATCAAGGTTATGGATAAAAAAAAAAATTAAAAAAAATGTAAAAATTAATGTTGAGAGAAATTAAATAAAAACCATCTCTGAGGCATTTTGGAAGCAGCGATAACAATTTAAAGAAAAGTAACCAATGCATTGATATTTATCACAGTATAAAACTATATTATTACTTTTGTCATTATTGGGTTTTATCCCCAACCCCTGTTAGAAAAGAAACACCTGAATTCAACATGTCCCAATACTTTTGTCCATTTGTGTATGAGTTTGGCAATTATGCTATTAGGCAAATGATAAGTTTCATCTACATTTATATTTCGTCTCTTGATTTGGACTGAGAGAAGAGAGCTGCAGAAGGACGGTGTGTGTTTTCATAATTCATAAAGAAAACCATAATTAAATATGATCATAATTTACTTTAAAGTAAAAGTTCCACCACAACAATTATTCGCCCTATTCTGCGAGAGACTCAGTGACAGCCCGACTTGAATCAGCATCTCTGTGATTTGGAATCCTTTAGACTGTTCTTTTTTCTCTATGCCTTTATTTTGTTACCAGCTATTGTGAATTTAGGTTTTAGAGACATTTTTGGTGCAACGAGGACCCATTCACAAAAAGTGAGGTCAAACCTAACAGAGGAGCAACATCTCAAAAGATGATAAAATGCATGACATTTATGGACTACAGTTATAACACTCTTCTATCTTTCAGTTACTACAGTTATTACGAAATAGTAATGGTAATGTCAGTGCATCAGAGTTAAACACAGAGTTCACTTATCATGTGTAAATGTGTAACATGGAACTACTGCTGAAATGATTAACCCACTTAAATCAATAAAAAAAAAATAATTTGACTACAATTTTCCTAAACTGAAATTTTGTTTCTTTAGCATTGATTCCACTGTTGTTTCACACAGATGCTTATTGTAACACACATGATCACCACAAACTTGTATGTTAGCTATATCTTAAGTTGTTAGTAAGTTCATAAGATTTGTTGAAGACTGCAGGGCACATACTGACTGATACCCTTATACTCATATACCCTTATATACCCTGATTCTGGAATAAAGGACAAGTTTGTCATTTTCCGACATATCTCTTTCACATAAATACTATTTTTTTTGCCTATTCAAATAATTATTTAATCAAATTGCGTCGAATAGAAAAAAATTGATAGATTAATCAATTACAAAAATAATCAGTGGCTGCAGCTATACATGGAATTCACAAGACGAGCTAATTTCTAAATCACATGAGGCTGTCAGGATACACTACCCCTGTGTAAGTAAGGCTTTGCATGTCAGTTTAACACAAACTGCTGTAAACTGCCCCCTAGAATCTGCAAATGTCATTCAAATAATTCTTACCATAGTTGGAGGTTGGAAAAATGGAATATTACTTTTTCTGGTTGGATTTTTTTTTTCATAATGAAAGAATAAGCAGATTTTCACAAAAAATAAAGTGGAATCTTTTTGTGTGGTAAGGGTGCTTTAACGTGTATTATTATTCTGTTATTTCCACTTGTGGTTACAGTTACAACTGTACGGGAAAAGTCACGCATGCATGGATTGTAACTGTTATGTATCCTGTGTCTGTTGCCAAAACAGCAGACTTTGGGAGCCAAATATTCCCGTTGTTCTCCGAAGTTGTCAACTGCTGACAGTTATGCTCTCCCCCACCAACACCACCACATCCTCTGAGACATGCATATCGCCACTCAGCTGCCTGGTTTACCCACAATCCTGGCTTTAGCATGAAATGCAACACTGCCGAGATCAATAAAACACTCACATGCTGAAATAAATGTCGATTTCTTAGCATATTTCTGACCCATTCCCCCGAATATAGCAGTATGACACATAAATGCAGGTCTAAAAGATATGTTTGTGACACACATGCATTCACACACACTTGCACACACACACACTTACACACACACACACACACACACAGAAGTGCTGGTGAGTGAATTTGATAACTACGGTGTCTATTACTAAACACTGTTGGTGGCACCAGCTTCTGTAATTCAAATGAGAAAAAAAACCTAGTGAACGCAGGCTTTGCGGTTTAACTGCTGCAAACAGTCTGATTGGACTGATTTCTGTGATTATTTAATGAGGAGGGGTAATCAAGACCAATTCTATTCTGGCTGTTGTTTTATTAAAATGATTCTTGTTTTAGATACATTTTCCTATGAAACCAAATAAATAAAACTGCCTTCATGAAATGTCTTTGGTCAAATGTGCAGCAGTTTGTTTGTTTTTTTTTATAATACATATTACAGGCAGAGTGTGTTGTTCATTCACCAAATAATCCAACAGGATCCAACAGGAACAGTCATTCAATTATTCAGATGCATCCATGGCACATAAGAGGGTGTAAACACCTGATGGTTGGGCTCCATTACAATTAAAAAGCAATATCTCAACAACCATTTGAGAGACTATGATGAGGAAAATGATGTGCCCAAAGGTCAAGATCACTGTGACCTCATGTCTGTTCATTCTAAAGAAATATTCACTTGGACTCAAAGATGAACTGGTTAGATATTGTTTCCACAAAGGTCAACGGTCAAAGTTCTTGTGACTTCACAGAACACATTTTTTACCCATAATTGCTTCAAACTGAGAGAACTGGGTGAACAGATTATGATGCAGATTGGCAGAAACATCTGATTAAATTTTCAGTTCTTGTTTAAAGCTGCTCTCATTTATGACAATGTCAAACCACAGCAGAGACTTAACACAAAACAAATAGACAATGACGGCAGAGCCTCACCCTCTTTAGATCCTCCACATAGACTAATCCCACTGTGCTGAATTCCCACTGGGATAGTATTGAGCAGGTAACTGAGGAAAATCAATCCTATTTACAAAAAAAAAAAAAAAGAGGATCCAAATTTACTTCCTGATCTGCCCCATCTTTGAAGAGGACCAAGATATAGTAGAGATTTACTTTTTGTAAAACTTTCAAGTCAAAGCAAAAACCTGAACTGGCCTTCAACTTCCTCATACATTTTCTTTAGCCGTCCCACATAGGTTTCCACCACCCACCTTCCAATACCTAACAGGAAAAAGTCAACACATATATGCAACTTTTAAAACAGTTATTTCAGTATTGTTCTTCTGTAAAGATTTATTTATGGAACTGTGCTTTTTGATATTCAGTAGAGAAAGACAGGAAATGAGGGGGAAGAGAGAATAGGTGAATGACAAGCAGCATCAAACCCCTTCCTTTAAAATATGGCCTTGGTCTATGTGGAATACACTCTGATAGATGAGCCACGGTGATACCCATTTCAACATCTCATTTGTCTCTAGAATTAGCGCTAAAAGATGTCAGAAGCATAGACACAAACACCAATCAACCATAACATTCTGACCAGTGACAGGAGACGTTGTAATAATATTGATTATTTCGTTATGTGAGACCTTTTATCGGGTTATATACAGTATATTACACAGCAGGTGAACATTTAGCTCTGATCTGTTGGGAGTAACAAAATGAGCAAAGGAGTGACTTTGATGAAGACGATATAATGGTGATGACTGGGTCAGAGCATCTCCACTGCTGTGGGTCTTATTGGGTGTTCCTGGTCTGCAGTGGGTAGTCCAGTGTTTTTCAACCTTGGGGTCAGGACCCCATGTGGGGTCGCCAGGAATTCAAATGGGGTCGCCAGAAATTTTTTGAGATTGATAAAAAAATATATATATATATATATGCTGAGGTGAGACAGTCACAACACATATAAGACATGACAAACTGGAGCTGAAACTGAAGCACTATGGTACTGTTTGTCTTTCAAATGTTTATTGTGACCGGTTTAAGACGCTGCAGCTGCTTCATAATTCATAGTTTGAGTTCTTGTTTGTTCAGTATTAATTGTCAGCCTTGTAAATACAAGCTGGACTGACAGTACATATCCTGACCAAGGAAAATAAAATTCTCACTTTGTGCAGTAATCTCACCCTGGTTTTTCTGCCTCCGTCCATAATAATATATATCATATAGACTAAATGTTGTCTAAAATAATCTTAATTGCAACATAGTATAGCAAACTAATACATGATCAAAAACAAATTAATCTGAGCAAAAAAAAAAAAAAGTCTCTGTGTTGAATTTCTGGGGTTGCCAGAAATTTGTGATGCTAAAATAGGGTCACGAGCCCAAAAAGGTTAGGAACCACTGGGTTAGTCAGTCAGTCATCTTCTGAACTGCTTTATTGTCGAGCCTATCTCAGCTACCTATGGGAAAAGGTGGAGTACACCCTGAATGTGTCACCAGTTCATCGCAGGGCTGACATAGAAAAATGAACCAGTCACTTTCACATTCACACCTATGCAGTTAAGCGTAAACAACTACCCTATTGCATGTTTGGATGCTAGGAGGAAGCTGTAGTCGGAGAGAAACCACACAAACATGGGAAGAACATGCAAACTTGGTCTTGGTATTGGAATCAAACCCAAGACCCTATTGCTGTGAGGTGACAGTGCTCACCACCATGCAGTGGTAAATACCAACCAAAAATGGATTAGGAAAGACATCCCAATCTCCAGTGAGTTGAACATCTGTGGGAGTTGCTGGACAAATGAATCCAATCCATGAAGGTCCACCTCTCTACTTCAGGGACTTCAGGGATCTGCTGCTAACCTCTTGGTCCTGATACCACAGCACACCTTCAGTAGTCTGGTGGAGTCTAGGCCTTGGGTCAGAGCCGTTTTGATAGAAAAAGGGGGAACCTACACTACAGTAGACAGGTGGTAATAATGTTCTGCTCCAATAGATGCTGGATTGGTTGATATCTGGTTGTTCTTTAGATACTTTTGGGAGGTACTAACCACTTACATGGGAATGAACAACATCTGAGATTTTCTGATCCAGTTATTTGGTCATGACAATTTCTCCCTCGTCAGAGTTGCTCAGTTCCCTACTCTTGACCATTTTGCTGCTGAAACACATCACATTACTTGCTACCAAGTACACCGTTGTTCACTTACACTTTACCTATCAAGAATAAATCACAATGTCACAATAATGTCATGAGAAGAGGTAAAAAAAATATTTTTTCCATCTTCATGGGCAGCAGTGTATACCCCACCCACTGACAGGTCTGATTATAAGGTGATCAAATGTAATCAAAATTAACATCACTTTGCCTATAAGTGTCTTTTCTATATATGTATATGTAGGTGCTGCATGGGCCACTGGGCCACATGACACTGCGTCCACCATACTGCCCATGTTCTAGTCTCAGAAACATTATTTGTACTATTTACAGCACAATTTTTACTATAAACCTAAGTATAAAAACAACTTCTTACAATTAGACACAGGTTTTAAACATTACAGTGTTCTTAATCCAGAAAAACCACCTCATCTCCAGTTACTTATATATGTTTATGATTCAATCCTGACCAGACCAATGTGCCATCTATTATAGACATATAGTATGTACGTGCTATGGTCAAAAGTCTTATAGTGGCCTGTTAGGACCCAGCAGTTGAATCACCAGAAGTGCATTTGTCTCTGCTGATAAAACTCTGATCCATGCAGACATGACCTCTGCAACTGCATACTTTATAGTTCATCACAGGGAGTCCTACATTAGGGAGCGAATACTGGATGTACCACTCTGTTCATTTTCAGATTATTTACCAAAACTCATCTTTTCAGAACTGGTGCATCTTTGTGTGATTGATATTGTTTGTTAAATGTGTGATTGATGTTGTATGTGTCCTCTGTAACATGTCTTTGAGCTGAGGCGCTGTTAAGAGGGGGGGTAAACATGACAAATTCATGGGGTCTAGCAATCCTGGGGGGCCCATACAGCAGTAGAGTGTGCCTGGTGAGTTAGAGGAATAGTAAAGCGATTTCAGTTTTACTTCCACTATCTCCCCCTGCTCCGATATTCACAGACCACTATCCCCACACCCCCTCCTTCACGGACCGCTATCCCCACCCCCTCTTTTACATACCGCTACCCCCACACGCACACACACACCGACAGCTTGGTTGCAATGAGTTTTTTGTAGCAAGGGCCCAATGTGATTATGTTTCAGGGGGCCCAAAATTGGCAGTGGCACCCCAGTCTCTGAGTATTCTAAAAATCATTCTATTAATAAAATGTGCTATTATCATTACTATTACTACTGGATTTTCCTTCATTTCATTAACCACCCACAGGTGAATCATAGTGTACATTTATTGGCATATTTAGCAGTTAACGTGGGCACTATACGTAGAGAAATGCTTGGATAGGGGATGATATATCACTGTGCATGACGCAGACGTAATGACACAGCTCTGCTTATAGCTTTTTGGATTAAACGCCTTTCAGCTTTCATGCTTGAACAACCACTGAGTCACTGGCATTGATTTGCAAACTTATCGACAGCAGTACAAAAGGTCAATAAAAATCGTACATTCTGTTCCTTTAAATGAGATTTAACTGAAGCCAGGAAAATGTCCACTATTCACTGTTTGAGATTTGCCAGAGTTCAGAATATTCTGTCAGGTGTTTCCTGTTCAAGAAACCCAATAGTCAGATATGTGATCACATTCTGTCTCAGTTCATCCATTTTACTGTTTCGTTGAACGGCAGCCACACAACACAATTCAAACACACATACACAACAGACCTTGGCCTTCAAATAAGCATAATTCTAGTGGTCAACATGTAGGTGAAATTACTCACTGGTCTGTTTAACTGAGATATGTGAAGACCAGGAGTAGGGTTTTTGTAATCTTCAGCTTCTGTCTGTCTTTTCTTTTCCTCTCAAGTTATCTTTCTGTCCTTCCCTCCCTTTTCACATCCTGCCTTCCCTCTCTTGGCCATTTATGACAAACCTCTAGCTCCATCCCCACAATTACAAGGGCGTGAGCTAGTGTCAAAAGGCGAAAAGACTCAATAACTCATGCTATGATCTGACTGTCAACATGTTTCCCAGGCTGTTGGGTGGATAGTGCCTCTAAGGTAGAGTGTGCATCTACATTTAACAGACAGATGACGATGAAATGGAAGCAGCGTCTTGTTTAAATGACCACATATGACATTTTAAGTGTTTCCTTGATGCACAGATCCAATTGTCAAACTCTCTTGGGCTTCAAATATATTGATCTTCCACTGGCTTCAAGTAACATTTGTTCTTCTAATGATCATGTGAGTGGACATAGTAGTGAGTAAGCAGTAAGGTTTTTAAAAGGCAGAGGATGTTTGCCAAAGCCACAAATGTCCACTGACTTTAAAGGTCTGATGGACTGATTTTCCAATTTATCTTTGCAGTTTGCAAAGAAAACCTATTTGTGAGCACCTGTGGTAACTGATGTGTTCATTAAAAGTGACGGTAGATGCATTAAGCCTGTGACATCTGTTATTTGAAAGATAGACATGTGGAGATTGTGATAGCATACATGAAATATCACCATCATTATTGGGCAGCCAGCACATCTGACAGACGGCGCCCATCTCAAAATGGTCGTCGTTGTCTTATCTGGGCAGTGGCAGATTGAAATGTTAATGAGGCCTTTTGATCAACAGCAGCCACGTCTGTCAGGCTAGCCTTTAAACTGATCGGTTTGTTTGTCCAAAGGATGAAAAAATCAGGCCAAGGCTGACCTCTTAGTTGAATTAAGAGATACAAATAGTTTTGTCCGTTGCTGCCAGCGGTTGGTTCCTCACCTCCTACTGTGGGCACGTATTGATTTGGTCTTGAGAAACAAGACAGAGAGAGAGTCTTTGATAGGAAAGAGGGATTTGTTCAAGAAATCCCAAGTGGAGATGAGTTTCAAAGAAGAAAAAAATTGGCAACATCAGCAGGCAAAGAGCGACAGCAGGGAGGTTTAAGCCTGGAAGAGGAGCAGAACAGAGCAGAACTGCCAAGAAAGAAAAAGGAGGACATGCAGAAGGGAGGAATGAATATATTCATCTGGATTTCAGAAGGAACAGAACGGATCTTTGATGTTGCTCATTCTCAACAGTGACAATGAAGAGTGTAACTTCATTATGACTGACAATAGTGACAGAGATGAATGGTCCTAGCGCCGAGTTATCATCAAGCACTGAAAGCATCACTGAGAGCATCCGCTGCACAGTGTTAATAAGAATCCTGATTACAAAGTGGTTCCCCAGAGAGTCATTTGTCAGCCAATTTTCCATATTTCCCACAATCTGCATTATGCATTTGTATACCTTCCATTCATCTGACAGTTCACATAATTCTAACACGTCAGTCTGGACTTCATCCCTATTTCCTAAAGTAGTTTGGTTTGTGCTTCACAGAGGTGTAAAGCTCAGGTCACATCCACTGACAGAAAAAAAAGTTGCCTATTTTCCTCTTCATTCATACATACATTCATTTTCTGAACCACTTAATCCTCGAGAGGGTCTCGGGGGTGCTAGAGTGTACCCCAGCTACATGGATGTAGTGCCAGTTCATCGCAGAGCTTCTATTTTCCTCTTCCATTATGAAATCATTACCACATATGCATACATTTGTAAATTTCAGTGATTTATTTCAGTCTCTGTACACATGTCACCTGATGCATGTCCATCCCAGAGGAGGGAGATCTCTTTTCTTGCTTTTCCTCAAGATTCTTTTTTTTTTTACCCATGAGTGTTTTTATGGCAAACTTTCCTTATACAAACTGATGGAGTTGAGGTTATGATATACTGTGCAGATTGTAGTTATATTCCCCCAGATTCGGGGCTATTTAAATAAAACAGACTTTACAAGATTCTTTTTATGCCACTTCCAGCTGGTGTTGAACCTATCTTTGAATCAATGATGAAAAGGAACATCTGCAGCCTTTAAAAAAAATCAATTACTCCATTTAGAAACTGAGAAAAGGAGTCTTCTCCCTTTTCTCTTATGTCACCAGTGGCAAAGATTGTGCTGACAGAAATTAATGAGAGACCATTTAACATGACATCATTTTTATAGTTGCCTGATGAGAATTCAATTCAATGATGTTAATGATGTCTGGATTCAGTAAGTTTTGAGAGATCATATAGGGAATGACAATAATAAAAACTTTGTAATACATAATTAAATCAGCTTAAAAAGAATGAAATTTTCAATAAAAAATAGTAACTGGTTGGCAAGATCTTCAATTTAAGTAATAATATGTAAGTCAATTTAAATATGGTGCAACATTAATTATTCTATTAATACAATTGTACATTTTCAGTTGTATTCAATCTTACTATACTGTTGTTGGGAAAAAAAATGGTGCATGTATCATTTTGAATGACATGAAGCAAGTTTTTAAAAGAGTCCATCTAGCTGATTGTTATGATATAGACACATTTTAAAACATACAGTACTGTGCAAACATTTAAGGCCACAAGTAGGTTTGTTGTTTCAAAGTATAATGATATATTATAATGTACAAACATATTTGTCAGTGGCTGTAACAAGATACAACTGAAATATAGTGAAATAGGACAAAGTATACAGCATTTATTGTGACCTTCCTTTGGACTCAACTAGTGGTGTAGTTCAGGGTATGCGGTGGTATATGGAGTATACCTACTTATTTTTCAGTCAGCATTGGGTATACCCACTTCTAAATCCCCCTAATGTGGACCATTCTGTAGTATCTGAGCCAAACTGCCCATGTTTTCCCTTAGGATGGTGAAGCCATGACCCGCCCTACTCTGCCTCTAATTGGCTTGTACTTGGTACCTTCACTGATTAGATTGGTTCACTTTAGGCATGAGGACTGATGAGCCAATCAGAGGCAGAGTAGGGTGGGTCATGCCGAGGAAAATATTGCTAACTTAGGACCAGAGCCTCGGCTCTGCTTGTGCTGACCACCTCTGGAACCTGATTGGCCCCCTCTGGTGCCAGTGCTACACCAGTTGATTGACAGGTCACTGCACATCTCATTGAAAGATGTGCGGTTATTTGAAATGCAAACAAGAATAAACGTCTTTCAAATGAGTGACACATAACAAGAGAACCTACTTCTATGGAATACATAATTCTGAGGTAAGTTTTAAGGTGGTTTCTAAATGAGTCAGTTTTAAACTACTGGACATATGACTGCACATTTACAGAAGAAGAGATTTTGTTGCCAGTAGTTAAACTGTGTGAGTAGGCTAACGTTATGAAACGCTAATGTTATCCTATGTTTGCCTCATGTTGAATACATTTGACATTCATGCAGCTGCTTGTGTGACCAGTAATATCAACAAACTGCTCCTGATCAAGTCATAATTTTATAATAGTGAGCAAATACTACTGATGGATTTTTGGGTAAACTAAATAAAGTAGTCTTACAGTACACGTCACTGTTTCTAAAATGGCGTTTGGACTGGACAACTAAAAAAAATAAATAAAATAAAAAGGTCAAGAATTTAGAGTATACCCATGTCTCCAGGGACCACTACACCGCTGTCTTGAACTGTTCTTAACAGACATTATGAGATGTACGCAGTGGTGTAGTCCAGCCCTTGTTTGAGGATATCCATACATTACTTTTTTCATGTGATTTTTTTTCTTTCTGTCTCTGCTGGGTGAGTAAGTAGGACTTATGTTGGATTAATGATTACACCTTATACTGCTTTATGATTAGAGAATAACTCAGAGACCTTCCCCTTAACAATTTCACTAATAGTATACTACATGAAAGTATAAATTATTGAAGCCTCTGAGCAATAGGACAAAGACCTAATCAGTACAAAAAAGAAATAATATCAAAATTGCTGCCATTGAAAAACATTTTTTATGTAATGTCTTTT
The DNA here is from genome assembly GCF_902148855.1 of Sphaeramia orbicularis. NCBI lineage: Eukaryota > Metazoa > Chordata > Actinopteri > Kurtiformes > Apogonidae > Sphaeramia > Sphaeramia orbicularis. The sequence continues at coordinate 37,385,355 of NC_043975.1, read as the reverse complement.
TTTGGTGCTATAAGGACAGGGGTCACAATTAACATAACCACTTCAAGTGGTCCGGTACTGCACAGCCAACATCATTCGATCATTGTTCCAACATGAGATATACAATGTCTCATTTATCTCGCTACACTCAGAGATGGTCTCTGGAGGCTTAATAGCTGCAATTAGCAAAAGAGTTGTTGTGCAGCTCAACTATCTATGGCACACATGACACCCAGACCCTCCTCCACACACACACACACACACACACACACACACACACACACACGCACCCACACACACACACACACACACACACACACACACACACACACACACACACACACACACACACACAGTGGGGCAGAAAAACCTGTCAAGTGGGAATTGTAGCCCTGGTGTGTTGAGCAAGACTAAGATGGAGGGAGAGACAGACCCAGCAGGCAAAGGCAGAGTTTCTTGTGCATTTGCTAATAATGTTGGGCTGTGGGTGCCAGGCTTGATTTTATTGGTTGTCAGGATGAGGACCACTGGGCCAGGATTAGCACTGGGGATAGTGTGATGGAGGGAAAAACTCACTATGAATTAAAGTCGCTCTTAATAAGGCCCCTTTTTTGTTTTTAATTTCACTAAAAGTCCCTCTACTAGCAGTATTTAAACCACTTCATCCGTTTAAATGTAATCTCTGCCCTGGTGGATAAACAATTGACTTGTGTGATGGCTGCTGGTAAGCTTCATTTGTTAATCCTCATTTTACTAAGTGTTTCTAATACACAGTTAAGAAAATTGACAACTCTGGACAGGAATGAGGGCTGTAATGTAATCCGATTACCGGAGCAATCGCCAGGGCTTTTTAGTGATCAGGACAGCCCATTCCAAGTTTTTGCATGATTGGTTTGTTGATTCATCATTTTGTTTGTTACACTGACTAATAGTGGTGGTGGGGATGAATTGCCCTCATCCCTGTTATATATCACTTAATGGTAAATCTGTTGTGTAAAGGAATACTTTGACATTTTCAGATGTACAGCTTTTCTACCAAGGAGGTTTCCTTGTCTGTATGTAAATGTCCCAAAATTTAATATGTTGGGAAGGCGCACTATGAAGCAAAATAGTTAATTCACCCCAGATCCATTAAAAAAACAGGCCTGTTAAAAAAAATGCAAAGTTAAATGTATTGATAACTTTTACAATGAAGGGAGAAAAAAGTTGAAGATCCCTATAAAACACTAAATGTTTGTACTTTGTTCCACTTAAATAACAGGTCCAACAATTATTTGTCCCTGTTAGAATTGTGCCAACATTTTCATTTTCATACGTGATGTTTGTCAATTTAAAAGATAATATTACAAGTTAAGAAAGTCACAGTTTGTGGTAAAGATAGTAAATAAAAATCTAGCTATATGTGAAACGGCTCAGTGGACTGCATCTTTCCTTGAATGTAACACATCCCACTAACACCAACATGGCCGTTACTTTGGCACGTTTCTCCTCTTTCTTTATGAGTCGGGTGAAAAAAGTATTTAAAAAAGCAAAAATCATCATAAGTATGTTCATGTGAGCGACATCTTCAGTGACTCTGAACAGACTGTGAAGAGAGTGTCATCTTTCGATTTATGTATTTTCTGACTTATGTATCTTGTGCATTTTCTGTCTGACACTTCAACAGTTTTACCACAAACTGTAACTGTCTCGACCCTTTAAATTGACAAGCATAATACCTACGTTTACTCATCATATATGTGTGAATGACTTTTTTTTTTTTTTTTCAAAATAAGGTTTCATGATGGCACTTCACCTCTCCATTACAGGGATGAAAAAAGGACAAAGATGTGATTTGATTTCAAAATTCACTGATAGAAAAACATATTTTCCTAGTCAGAGCTAGTAGATACAACATCTATACTGAACTTTTTCTGACCACTTTTGGAAAACAGAAACCAAAATATATTTATTGATCATATTTTCTATCAACTATAGACTGCTGGGCTGTCTCTCTTGTCATTGCCATCCACGTCCTCCACACAACTAAAAAGACAGTTGCACTACCTCTTTTTCCATCACTTTTCCTATTCTTGTTATTCATATTCTAATCAAAAAGAATAGTGATGAATAAAAGCTTAACCGTTTGCTTTATAAATTTAGCATCTGTCATATCTGACCATGAAAAATATAAAAAATTGAACTCTTCCAGAAGCCATAGTATATTTTGGATACTAGGAAATTCATATTTTGTCACTGTCACGGTTTATCTTGATGCCATTATGAGTGAATAGTTGTTATTGTGTTTTAATGTTCATTGTGTATCATGTATGTGTTTTATGTTGTTTGGACTTTGTATGGCTGCTACCTTGGCCAGGTCTCCCTTGTAAAAGAAAGATGAAATAAATAAATAAATACATTTTCCAACATAACTCGTTATGTCTAAAGATTTTTCTTTTATGCATGTTGTGTAAAAGTATTATGCACTGATGTTCTCACTCTGTTTTGTTTATTCTTAAAGTGAACAAGACTAATGCAATAGATCCACAAAAGAGCTAGACCAGTATTGTTTTTTCCGGTCTCCAGTGCAATACATCTTTGTCCCTAAATGCATTATAGGATTGTACAAAAATCTCTATTTGTCTCAGTCTAAGCTGCTGCTCTCTCTCTGTGAGGACAGCTGTCAAGGTCTTACATAAAGAAGAAGGATGAGGTGATAAGGAGGAGAGGAAAGGATGATAAGGAAGGACTATGGAGAAGGACGAGGATGAGTGGCTGACGTCCACTCTCTCTGAAACCTCTGCCTTTTCTATATGCGGTACCTGAAAGAGCAAGTAGGAGCTGATAGGGGAAAAGATGGAGAGTTAGCAAAGGAAAAATAAAAATAATGAAGGTGACAGTAATAGTGACAGAGAAGGAGAGCTGGTTTAATTGCTTCAACACCCTTACCAGCTGGTTTTAAAACAGGAGGAGGACGAGGAGGAGGAGGAGGAGGAGGAGGAAGAGGAGGAGAAAGTGAGTGGCTGATGAGGACAGAACAAGGCCTAGTAATCTTCCAGAGAAGCTCCTATTATCTGCCAGGCTGTCTCAGTGCACAGAGCCTGATCCCCGGGGTACAGCTTGTGCCTTTCTACAGACAGACACAAAAGCGAACAGGTGAAAATACAACCACTACCCAGGGTTATTATGGATAATGGAAACTGACACTACAATTAAAACAGAGAAAATGTAATTGTATTAAAGAGGAACTATGTCAGATGGATTGGATTTTACTGGTCAAGATGTAGATGTCAACCAATTAAAAAGCTCCTGACTCTGTTTTATCTATTCATGCTTTTTGGTTAACCATTTATAGACAAGTGACTATTTTTGGTCATTTCCGCACACATTACAAGACAGTGACAGCAACCGACATAGTGAGAACAGTGAGGCAACAATGTCAGGTCCAATGTGGTCTACAGGGTCTGTAAGGTCCACCTCTGCATGAACAGTGAGTGTACCTGCTTTGTTAGGTACCATGAAGTAATGGTACTAATGTAAGGAATGATGTTCAAAGGGAGAATGTGGATGCTGACAGGTGTCTCTAAAATGCATGTTCCTAGCACCTTACATGTGTATTTCTTGTATCTTTTATATTTACTTCTTGGATTGTAATTTTTTTTGCCACATATGGGCAAGGAACCAAACATGGTACCTTCACTGACCTTGATTTTCTGTGATGACAATAAAACAGTCTGATTAGGTTTATACTGTCTACTGAACTTATACAAATTCCTTTTTACTTTTTTGTCAGACGGATGGAAAAAAGTTATTTCTCTTACCTTGACATGTTTCGGCTACAACCTGTAGCCTTCGTCAAAGGGGATACTGTCCTCCTGTGGGATGCCAGGCAGCAGGGGGCATAATCATCCCCTGTTGCCTGGCAAACCAGGATAAAACAGCTGACAATGACGCGTCACAGTAACATCAAGTGTCCCTTCTGAGGAAGGTTGCAGGTCAAAACCGAAACATGCCAAGGTAAAAGAATTAACTTTTTTCCATCTGTCTGACAAAAAAGGAAAAAAAATGTATAACAATACAACATTTTGAAAATTTTCACAAAAGTAATAAAGTCTTGTTAGGTCCTCAATAACACAATAAGGTTGTCATTTTGAATTTCATGGTGTTTCTATAAAGGGTTAATGGGATAAGAACTGTCAAGAAATTTGATATGAGCCAGTGAAGAAATGTGTCAGTGACCCACTCCCTCTGAACATATCATTTTAATGTAATAAAAACACAACAATTGAAACAACAAAAATGAAAGCATAATTATAAATAGTAAATCCTGCTAAGTACTGCAATAATCATGTCTTTGAATGACAGTTTTAGTCATCATTCTATTATTTGTGCCAGAGGGGGGGGTTTAAGTATGAGTTCGGTCCAACTTAAGTCAGAATTTTTAGGACTTGAGCAAAGGTTTGAGTTAGACTTGGTATTCACCTTAGTATTCAGAATCTCAGTGAGATGTCATGTTTGATGTTTGATCACAACTGACTGATAGATCCATACTGTTAAATGACCTAGTTTGCTGCATATAAACAATAGAAACATGCATGTGTCTTTCAAAAATGACAGAAAATTACATTTTGACAGGCATTGTATGATTCATGTTAAACAGTCCTTCAAGATAAAAATGCATTCATTGTTTTTTTTCTTTGACAAGTAGCAGGTACATTCTGATCCCATTTATACAGTAGCTGGCATTAAATGTACTGTGTATCCACACAAGTTATTCATATCAGGAAAAATACACATTAAAGCGAACTGTTTTTTTTTATTGAAGGGAGTCTGGTTCACATCATGTACGTATAAATGCAAACCATGTTTTCATCTAGACCATGTTCCGTACCTATAAAGAGTTTCTTATTCTATACTCTTTAGGTTACACATCATCATTCCCCTCTGGCCTGTAAATAATGCTGTGTACTCACTCATGCCTGCTCACACCACAAGTTGACTAAAGTGGTGAAAATTAAAAGGAAGAAATGGAAGATTTGCATGTTCATGGAACCATCAAAAATAATATGCTTCATAGTATTATGTGATGACAGCGCTGTCAAAGCAAAACTGGATAGTCCTCACTGAAGACTGTGTTTATAAAGACATTTAAAAACACACAGAAGAGCAGACGACCTTGTTCTAATCTCAATGCATATTAAAACAGGTAGCACATGATATAGCTAGAGGAATGTAAAGAAAACCAGAATGAGATGCTTTCTAATTAATCTTAAGGCAGAGCAAAACACTTTTGCTTTTGCAACACCAAATACAAATTCCAGGTGTAAACAACTCTGACTGGATTGTTTATTATCATACCACACATCCAATATAAGCCCCTTTTACACAGTACTTCTGTTACAGGAATGCTTCAGCTTTATTCCGGAACGACATCTGTGTAAATGAAATGGTGGGGTCATTTGGTTCCACATTTATCGTGGCTTTGTAACGCCTCTGAAGGTGGTAACAGAGCTGTGATAAATGTGGACTCATGATTCCGGAATATGATGTAAAAGGAACAACTCTCGTTCCGCAACCAAGGTGTGACGTTTTGATGACGTATTGCATGTGTGACCCCCACACAGGGGGAATTTAAATAGCGCAGGCTGTGGACAGTAAACAAACAAATCAACACAACCAGAAAGTGGAGAGACGCTGAGATCCTCGACCTGTTGTCACTTCAGGTGGAGGGCTCTATCCATACTAACAATTGTGGAACGGTGAAAGATGGGCCGAGAGATTATCCAACACCACTATGCTCGGGGTATTTCTGATGTGCGATTATCTGTCACACTATACGCTGTGCTGCATCACCGCCCCTTTGATTCCATAATGCAGATCTGCTGTGTAAAAGTCCAGCCTGTCCCACCTCTGTTACTCCTTTGGCTTGGCTGTGGAAATCGGTCAATGGTAGAAAAAAGGTGGGATCACCATCTCACCTTTATTCCCGGATCTCTGTGTAAAAGTGGCTATAGATACAGATGTTATATTTGAATACTAGGTGTAAATGGGGTCTTTAATCTAAGTTGAGATACTACTTCCCACTTCCAGTTCCACTTCTGTTAATTCCTCTGTATTCAATATGCTTTAGTTCTGTGTCCCTAAGTGTATAAAGCAAATCCAGTTGTTAATTTTACCACTTTACATGATACTGAATAGCTGAGGAAGTGCAGGAAGTTCCTAAGTTCCAAGTCTTAACTGAAATAGAAAAAACATGTTTGTGCATTAACTATAATTTGTTCCCACTACATCTACAGAACCACTTCTTTTCCCCAAATATAAAATAAAGCTCTTATGAGTTGTTTCACATCTTCACATTTTGTGTTTCATTTGTCAGTTTTCTATCAGTGCTGTCCAGGTCAGGGGAAAGTAAATAATGTAATGATGATGAAGTCAATACACAGTTGAGCATGAAGTGAAATGACAGTTGTGGAGCTTCAACGGTATTTGAAACACTTAAAATGACTGCCTACAGCAGGTAAAAGATAAACTGAGTGCTCTAACAACTATATTTGATTTAAATGAATAAATAAATTTAGCTGCTTTTGAACCCATATTGGAGCCTCCTTTAAGAAAGAATTTATATTTCAGGAGCAGATGATTGACTCTTAAGAAATGAGTTTCATGGCACTGTGATCAAATATTGTTTTCAGTACATGGCAAATTAATAATAAAACCTAATTCATAGACTAAATATAAATAGAAAGTAATGAACACGCCAATACAAGAATGTCTCTGCTGCTAATGAAATGCAAACACTTGAGAGACAGACTGGTAGTATGAGTATGGAGACAGGTAGGCATACAGACGAATGGGCAGACAGGCAGGAGGGCAGGTCTGCTACGCTCAAGCACCCAATGTCCCCAAGCAGCTAGAGATATTACTGCTCCACTGAACAGCATAATGACAGTCTCTTCTACTTCACATGGGCCGGCCGATGTGAAAATCTACTCATAGGCATTCGTTGCTTCAATTTCATCAGGAGAATACACTGTGGTGGGAGCAAATATGGGAGTAAATGACTGCAGGGCCTAAAGAGTGGGGCTTTTTTTTTTTTTTGTGGCTAAGTAAACTGATGCGAGGGCAAGTGAGCTCAGTTGGATCTTTATGGAAGTAAATGAGAAGGAATTTTGCAGTTCCTTGTGTGGATTTCTGCTGCAGTGGAGATGCAGTTTGTGCGACTATGCAGCACAGATCTATCTTCAGATCCACACAGAGGTCCATGGGGAGCTATGATGGGAGGGAGAGGGGTCTTCTGGTGAGGTCTTTACGCACAAAACACACCCTGTCCTCGATTAAGACAGATGAACGCTTAGCTGTTGCTATGGTTACTTTGTCAAACCAGCTCAAAGGTTTGAATTATAGCTCTGGATTCTCACTGCATTCCATCTTAAGCTCACACAAACACACAAAGATGCACACACATATTTATTCCCCCTCTCACTCAGTCACTCTCCTCCTTTCTTCATCCAGATGATTCACAAGGAAATTATATCATCTGGCGCAATGATGCAGACTCTTGACTATGATAGCACATTTTATTTGGTCTGATAGGATGGCAATTAGCCACGTAATGGATGGGCAGCCTATCATACAAGGCTAATTAAACAAGCATTCACGGTACAGTAATTGGGTTTTTAGCTATGAGTGCCACCCCTCCAGTTTGGGTTAAGGTGCAGGCAGACAGGAAGACACTGATGGATTACAAAGTGCTGGATGACTATTTAAACTTTTTGGGATTTGTGCATCCTGTAAGTCTGTATTTATTAGGCTGATGATTATTAGTTTCCCTCTTAAATTGTAATAAGTAATAGCTTATTGATATTGATAGTATTTTCACTGTTATTACAGGAGCAATTTTTAATAATTTTACTTCAAAATACAAAAAAATACATATCATTAGTGTTCAGAAAAACAGTTCCGACATCATGCCAAAGATGTCAATGTACTGTATTGTATTGCAGAGATACTGTACCACATTTTACCACTAGAGTGAGTAGTCATTTTAGTTTCCATCTTAAACTGTAATAAGTAATGACTCTTATTATATTGAGCATTTTGATATTGATTGTGTTTTCACTGTTGTCAAAGGAGCAATTTCTTATAATTTTGCTTTAAAATATTAAAATATATAGGTAACATTAAAGTGTATAGAAAGAATAGTTCTGACATTATGCCAAAGGTGTCAATGTGCTGTATTGTATCACAGAGAAACTGTACCACGTTTTACCACTAGAGTGAGTAGTGAGCCACTTTAGTGTTGTGTATGGCAGTCTGTCCCAACCTCAGCCTCAGTCTGCTGGAGTCCAAACTTAAGGCTCTTCTCAATTCCACATTTTTCACCTCTTCAACTCCCTGATCCTCAGCTGGGACCTGGAACTTAACTTTGGCGTTTATTTTTGGCATCTTGAAGGTGTCGCAGATCCATAAAATGAATTTCATGAACTGAGGTTTGAGGACTGAGGAGGCAGACCTGAGTATTATGACTGAGGATACACCTGTGTTTCCTTAGCTTTTGCAGAGTTACGTTCAAACCTGTGATAAGTAAAGGAGGTGTAGCACAGATGTAGATTATACAAACCACTATTGTGAGTGTTCTTCAAACTGAAATGCGATTATCATTTAAAATGATCAAACATATGGTCAAACTTTTTTTTTAAATGTATGACATCCTTACATCATTATTGTCACATCACTAGTGAACTGATGTTGACATGAACACATTTGTTAGATTTTAGACTGAATAAAAAACAAACAAAAAAAAAAAAAAATACATTGTCATTAAATAAGACAGATGATGCAGCTGTTTAACCAACATTTATCTAAAAGGACTTTTCCAAGGGAAGGATGTTTCATCTGGTTGAATTCCAGTTGCCTCAGCTCCTCCACCTCCTCCATCTCTGCCATTAGAAACAATATTGGGATTCAAAGAAGAAGTGATAAATAGAAGTAAAATGAGAGTCTGTGTTGCTGGGTCCTTCACTCCCTGCAGACGCATCTCATGAGTCAACAAGTGAAGTTAAACTATGAACTTGCAACTATGCAACATTTCTTTTATACTGATTAGTTGGCCATATAGCCATAATTACTGTAGTTAAAAGACATTACATTAAGTTAGTATGCCTGCTAAATTCACCATTTGTTGAACTGCAGATCATACAGTTTGTCCACCAAACTGTGCCAGTTCTGACACTTCATAACCAAACTTGACTGCCGCTATAAAACAAACCATATGGGAACAAATTCCACACCAAGGTGTTTAAAGGTTTTACTGTGTCTTGTGTCTTATTCAAAACTGAGCTAAATGAGCTATAATGAATACTATAGTCTGATACAGCAAATGCAGATGTATGTAAGACAGCAGCATCGCCATCTGTCTGAGTTTCTGTTTGAAACAAGGACTTGATGATGTCATAATATAGATGTACTGTAAATAACCGTAACAAAGCATCGCATTTTGTGAGAATGAAATTTGTAACATTATTTCGGTGGTGGTCATAGGAGCTCTGGGTCCTTTCTGGTACATTACAACTCCCCATGTTGTCAGAAGGATTTTTTTTTTTTGGATCTCAAAACTGCATAAATCTTTTAAACAAGTTTTACACTGTCCAGTAATGTTACAGTTGAATTCTGTTGAAAAATATTGTTGGATTTCCAGCACTGAAAGCTGTTCTTATTCAGTGACAGGGTCTCCTGCCATAATGTGGTCAGCTGTTGCAGCAGAGCATGGCCAACTCAGTCTGCTAAGAGTAGAGGGTATTGATGGGATTGGCAGACAAGAAGACAAATTCAAAGGAAGAGAACCAATAAAAAATAATTCTCCAGACATGAGCACACAGTATGTGCACACACTGTCATCATGTTTTCAATTTATATGACAAAGTGTTATATACATTTATATGTACGTTCATACCATATATTAATATAGATCGAATAGATCTTCCACCAGAAAGATCCTGAAAAGTGAATGTATTGTAATGTGGAGACAGTGTATTGAAGTAGATCTAGTATCTCTGAGACAAATTTTTATTTTGAATAATACACATTATCTCATTAATTCACAGAATTTCACATTTTGACCCAAGACTATCTTGGAAAGTACAGACAACCAGCATTTTTGACTTAATTTTTCTTTATTAGTGACTCAAACTCAGTTAAGTTTCACTACTTCTATTCCGGAGGCTTTTTCCTTGTAGACCAGGGTAATACATAAAACGTGTTCTTAGCTCTCAATATAAGATATTCATTTTCTAACCATAGTGGGCTCACTATATGGAAAAAATCAGGGATTATTATTCTTGTTTCTAGTGTGTTTTAAAATGGATAACACCGTTCCATTTAGCTATGTAGTTTCTCTCCAGTGTGTAAAATAGGTCATAATACATTATCCAAAACCTCCATGCCACCCTGTTTGGTTTGCGTTATTTGCAGAAGCTTCCGTCCCTTACAGTAAACTTAGTGTTTACCTCTTATATGGTTTGTGCCCCAAGAGACCACTATGTACTTGTAAAATGACTGAAGAACTGTGAAATGAATCAATTAGGCTGTAACCACAGATAGGTAAATGTTACTCTTTTTTGCTTTGTTTGAATAAAAAGAAATTCTGCGTACATTGCCCGAAGGCCTTTATTTTTCATTTTCAAGATTGCATAGTGGCTATTGTGGTTTTTAAATTACAGTAGTTGCAGGATAGTGTGTTTTTTTTGTGCGGCACAGGCTCAAACTTTTAATGCACTATTCATTAATGTGCTTCTTCAGCAGATAGTGCAGTGAAGATAACCTCAGTCACTCACAGCTATATGCCTCCTCCTTTTGGGAGGGAACCGAAAAAGACAAGAAAGCAATTATATCTCTACCACCATACTCATTTTCAGGTAGTCTCTCTCTTTCTCTTTCTCTCTCTCCCTCTCTCTGTTCTCTGCGGCTGGTGACAAATGGAGGAAGAGGAGCAGGGCTGCAGGTGCTGATGGGATGTGTGAGGGTGGCGGCAGTAGGTGGGCGGTAGAGGGGGCGAGGCAGAGGGATATCATGCTTCATTTCAGCTCATGTTATGGTGGGGGGAGCAGCAGTGACCACAAGTGCTGGCAGTTTTTAGGCTTTTAGCTGCCATTCTTCACTCTTAAAATCAGAGTTAATGGTTACATTTTACAGTGATGTGGCAGCAGGTCATCCTCTACTTCCTGAGTAAATTTTTTTTTCTGATTCCACTGCCTACCTTTCATACCACCCGCTACTGACCTTTTAACTGAATTTTTCTATTCCCATAAATAAATCAATTAAAGTGGCTATTTGCCTAAATTCTCACTTGCCTTAATTCTTATTTCACACTGAAGTTCTTTGGTCACTGACAAAGTAGATTAACATTTCCAGAACCGACTGTGAGTAGTTTCTCTGTCAGTGAGTAGTATGAATGAAAACTGTCAAGGATATGAATCATGCAGATCATTGGAGGACTTTGTTTTAAATAGCTTGAATTGCAGGTTTCGGGTTAGGTTTAGTAACCAGTGAGTGCTGAGTTAACCCATAAGGCACATACCTCAAATCCTGCAAAATTAAATCAAATGAATCAGTGCGATTAAAGTTTACTTACTTTATTATCAGCCACTCTTTCTGCTCTCTGCATTTTACCTATTTTAATACGCACACAGTATCTAGCATTAGCACATTCAAAGCAGTGAGCTGCCATTGAAGGCCCTTGGGGACCAACTCCAGGTCTTCCAGGCCACTGACAAGAGAATTAATCTATATGTACCTGTTTTTAATGGCAGGGGAAAACCACACAGTACAGAGAGAATAGGCAAACTCAAAACAGAAAAACTCTGGTCTGACTGAGGATCAAATGTAGAACCTTGTAGGTGTGAGACATAAATGCTAACCACTACTTATTTATCTTCCAGTCTGCCTGTGATATGTTGGAAAAATGCTTTTCAGCTGCTGGTATCAGTCTGACTCACCTGGACTCAGCATGGTTTGGCTTGGTTAACCCTTTCATGCATGAATTATGAGAACCTTTGTCAATATGTTTTTCTTGAGTGTTTTTATTCCTCTTTAGGCATGAAAAAAAAATAACGCAATTGAATTTTTTTTATGAACCTATTTTTCGTGGTGTTACAAAAATGTCCACTCAGCTGGACACCATGTGTTTAACTTTTTAAGCAAAGAAACATGTATTATCAGAAAGTGATAAACTGTGTGAAAACTATGAAATAAAAACATTTTTAATGCTGCTAATCTGATGTTTTCTCACATTTTATCATACTCTAATATTAGTTATTACTCATTTCATGGCGATAATATCCTCCTGAGACCCAGGAATTTGACAATTTTAGCTTTTTTACATTAAAAATTGTCTTGATTGGAAACTGCATAATGCAACAGTTTTTTCACATACATTTTAAAAATTATTTTTATTTATTGGTTTATTTTTTTAATGAAATGTCCTTTGCAATGGACAGTATTTTTTTAAGTAAAACTGTCAAACTTTTGTCCCCTACAGAGGACAAAATGCATTGCTGGGTCTCAGGAGGATATGCAAAAAAAAAACACAAAACAACTTTCTGTTTCAGAAAACTGTTAATTACAGTTTAATAAGAATTAGCAATTAATTTACACTAAACCATGTTACTGCATATCAGGTTTATCAAAAGCAGCAAAGTTACAATAATTGTATGAATGTCAGTGTATTATGGGATGGTGCATAAGCATCCACTGTGTTGGCTGATATGGAACTAAAACAACAAAACCCATGAATATACAAGAGAACAGCTGTAGAATAACTGTCCACTGGAGTGACCACTGTGCATGAAAGGGTTAAGCTACCTGTCAGTCACATTTCCACTGCTGGTATAGTGCTCCCTCAGTACAGCTAGTCATCATGGCAATGGGGTGTAAAGTGTGGTGATGTCATCTTAAGTACAACTGCAGCTATGAATGAGGCAAAACAGTTGAGACTGAAAATTAACACTGCAAGTTATAACGCTTTAGATCCCTGGTCAATTTATCCAGATAGAGGGCACTTGAAAATTTGCATCCAATGTTTGCCCCAGTGGCACAGAGTATACCTGGATTTAATTCAGCAAATAGTTCAGATCAATCCATTGGATGATTATTGTGAGTTGCTTCCCATATCTTTCCCATTCATTTGCTAGAGAATATAAAGATTCATCTGTGTTTTAGTGGAAAAAAGTCATGTGGTCTGATGAATTCAGACTGACCCTATTCCAGAGTGAAGGTTGCATCACGGTAAGAAGAAAGATGGATGAAGTAATTACCTATCATGTCTAGTGCTTAAAGTACAAACCAGTGGGGGCAGTGTTTTGACCAAACTGAATGCACACAGTGAATACATACTGTAATCAAAGCTAATAAAATATGAGAGTGCAGGACCTTTTGTAGGTCAGGCTGTGCATATACTGATGCAGTGACAATTCTGCATCAACCAATCTGTGATCATGATTTTCCATCACATGTAGTAGTGCTTTGGCTCACTTGGAACCTCTACAGAAGTTATACTATAATAGTATCTAATAGAAGCTGGTGGCCCCTGCTCCCATGCAGTGGAAATGCCAAAAAAAACATATGGGGTTAAGGAAAGTTGAGCTTAAACCGTCAGTGGAGAAACGGGATAAGCCTACCATCGCATGGCTATTTCAGTCAGCAGCGTCCTCCCCCTTCTTTTCCGAGGATTTAGCTATTTTAATATCAGGATTCTCCTCCCCACATGTAAATGTTCTACTAAAACATATTTACCGAATGACACTCTTGGCAAAACAAAAGCTGAACACAAATTGCGCCATTTGTGATTGGTTTCAGAAATACAAAAAAAATGTTCAACTAGGCACTATAAGATGCAGATAGGTCTAGCTACTGAGATAAGCCATTCATTGGAAAAACAGCTGAATATTAGAGTATAATGATTGATACCAGTTATAGCTGTAGTGGTACATGGAACCACTATGACTTACAGCAGTGATAAGTCATAAGGATTATCATAATACCTTTCAAGGTCAGGTGTTGCAGTTTCTCATTATTATTTCACACATTTTGCATGAATGTTCACAGGGTTTTACAAACAGTGTAATACCTTTCTCAATATTGACTCTTACAATTCCCAGGCTGCTCATTTTGTGGAAGAATGTCATCTAGTCAAAGATTCCCTGAAGAAAAATGCATCATATGACCCATTGTTGACCTTTGGTAATGTAGAAAAGTGTGATAAGACCAACAGATAGCATAAAAATGTCATTATTGGTTTCTTAGAGGATTATAGCAAAAAAAATGATGAAATGTTTTTGAGCTTTAAAGTCCTAGTGTCACTTAAAATGCATTTGATAAAAACTATATCAACCCATTTTCAATACAACTGACACAGCCAAAGGCCAAAAACATGCCTCCACACATAGTATTTGACCAGATTAACTTTAGCTTTAATTACAGGACACTTTCACTGTCACATAATTTATGCCATGCGATGCTTATGCAATGTGACAATGTTTATTTCAGTCCAGACTTGCATCTTTCAACAAGGTCTTGTATTGATGCTGGGAGAATTGGCCTGCTCTGTGAAGTCCTTCTCAATGGGATTCATGTCTGAACTCTGTGGTAGCCAATCTATAATATCTCGTTTAAGAAAAATTAAGAAGTGAGAAGCTACTAATTGCATCATTTAGGGTTAAAACCTATTTTGGCTGGGCAGTGTCTGTATTTAATAAGCAAGTTAATAAAATATTTGATTAAATCGGTTTTTTCAATTAATTTTCATGTATGACTCAGTGGATAATTAAAATTTATTAAACCTTCAAAAAAATATAACCCAAATCAAAATAGTTGCATGAACACTGGTCTTTGTCTGGAACAGCAGACAATACTGTATAATTAAAAAAAAAATAACCTTGATTAAATACATCTACAATAGAAATCATATTTTACTTTAAGCAGTCACACCTACAGAGAACGACATAGAAAATATATAAATACACTTGTTTCAAGTGTTTGCACAAAGCAGACTAAATAGCTCATTTTAATGGTGCTTTAAGGGTCATTTTGTCATCACTAGAAATAGTAGAACAGCTGCCAACTGTTTACAAATTTGAATGAGCTGTTTCAGATTTCCTGCAGGGCCAAGAATAAGCATTTTCACAGAAATGCATGTTAGATCACAGTACCACTCTTCCTATGTGTGCTATTTATTTTAAAGAGGAACTATGCAAGAGTTTACCATTTTGGCTCTTTCTTCGCTGTTTTTGTAGCATCCCTCTCTATGGAGCTCCCCCTACAGTTTGGAAGTACACATTCACTGTCGTAAAACCCACACTTAACCCTCCCCCTCTGGCCATGTGCATTTGTATTTAATGAATATGAGAAGGCAATCATAGACATGGGTTTATAAGGATGGGTCTATAATGAACTACATACATCTTGCAAAAACTAGATTCAACAGACAAAATCCTGTGGCTGGTAGAAAAAACACACTCCTGAGGAAAACAAAGGGCAATCTAGTAAACTAAACTAAACTAAACTAAACACTCTTACGTGACACAACAACCGTTATTACTAGTGAGTATGCTAACATCTCCGCTAGCCAGCAAACATCCAGGCATATAGAATGAGTTCATAAACAAGTAACACCGTTACAACCAATAGCAATCATCAAGAGCGCACAAATCCACTGAAATACATAGAGCATACAGGATTTATCTCAGCGATACTTACAAGTGCAGCAGCAACAATGCCAAGTCTGCATCCATTTTGCATGCTTCTTTTTTTTTTTCACCTAGGGCCATTCTGCAACAGTGGTGTAGTCCAGGGTATGCGGTGGTATACGGCGTATACCTACTTATATTTCAGTCAGCATTGGGTATACCCACTTCTAAATCCCCCTAATGTGCACCTTTCAGTATTACCTGCAGCCAAATTGCCCATGTTTTCCCCTTGGATGGTGAAGCCATGAGCCGCCCTACTCTGCCTCTAATTGGCTAGTACTCGATACCTTCACTGATTAGATTGGTTAATTTTAGGCATGAGGACTGATGAGCCAATCAGAGGCAGAGTAGGGCGGGTCATGCCGAGGAAAATATTGCTAACTTAGCGCCAGAGCCAGGGCTCTGCTTAGCACTGGCCGCCTCTTGAACCTGCTTGGACACCACAGGTGTCAGTGCCACCCCAGTTGATTGACAGGTCACTGCATGTCTCATTGAAAGATGCACAGTTATTGGAAATGCAAATAAGACAGGCAGAATAAATGTCTTTCAAATGAATGACTTATTGAGAGAACCTACTTTCATGGAATACATAATTCTGAGGTAAGTTTTAAGTTGGTTTCCAAATGAGTCACTGTTTTAAACTACTGGTCATATGACTGCACATTTAGAGAACAGATTTTGTCACCAATAGTTAAACTGTGTGAGTTGGCTAACGTTATGAAAGGCTAACGTTATGAAAGGCTAACGTTATCCTATGTTTGCCTCATGTTGAATACATTTACATCCATGCAGCTGTTTGTGTGACCAGTAATACCTACAAACTGCTCCTGATCAAGTCATGATAATTTTATAATAGTGAGCAAATACCACTGACGGATTTTTGGGTAAACTAAATAGAGTAGTCTAATGTCACTGTTTCTAAAACAGCATTTTTCTGGACTACTTTAAAAAGAAAAAAAAAAAAAAAGAGCAAAAATTGAGAGTATACCCATTTCTCCAGGGACCACTACACCACTGCTCTGCAAAAGCTGGACCGAGGCAGACTCTTGTCTTGTTCCTGGTTTGGTCACTCACTCTTTTCTTCTTCTTAGCATCCTCTGACCTCTTCCTTTTCTCTGCCATGGTAAACGCCTGTGAAATGAAGGTGCAGCTGGCTTGTGTTTCCAGCTAGCTGGCGTTACCCGACTGAGGGTGTGTTTGTGTCAAGGTGCCATAAACCGTGCTGTTTCTCATGAGAGACAAGATCTAGGCCACGATGGCAGAGAACTTGCAAGTGGTGTATTCAGCTCTAGAGACCCTGGTGGGAAGGAGGAGGGCTTTCATCCTCCCCCTAACAAGACATTTAACCATCACAATTACTTAGAAGCTGTTTAATTAAGATAAAAAAATCCCCTTTAAAATGAACTTGTGACAGGTTCTTTCCTCCACCACCGCTAAAGGAGCTCTAAACTCAACACTGTGACTTTGCTGGTGAATAATGTTTTCTGGCAGCTTTGTAAACATGACAGAGATGCTTGTAGAGCTGCTTTTGTTCCTGTCTGAATCTAAGCTCAGCAGCTACAGAAAAGAATCAGAATCAAATGGCGAAGCTGCAGCGCCTTTTATTTACATAGATCCTGTTCAGCAGTAGCTTGCAAGACAAAGCATTTATTTGACAGCAGCCTTGCATTATTACCAGCATAAAGAATATACAAGATATCATACACTTATACATGTAACAGGAGCAGATAGGTTTTCATATCTGCTCTGACAGCACAGTGATACTTTGCTGCTCTCACTCAGAGAGAGTTGGAAGACTGCCGTTCTTCTTGAAAGGATTTAGGAAAGCTGAGACAATGACTAAATTAAAGCAATACTGTCTTTTTTCTCCCTGCCTCTTCCACCCATTCCTCCTCTCTCATCTCTCTTTATTCCCTCCATCTTCTATCAATCTCTGTCTCTCTGTTTTTCTGATTGATACACCCATTTCACAAAGATTTCACGCTTGAGAAATCTCAAATGGGTCAGCTCTCATGACAAACAGATCAATTTTTATAGACTTGAAAGTTGCTGGTCTTGAAAATTGTCTGACTATCTTCAAGACGCCACAGAGTTTTATGGCAGCACACTTTCTTTCCAGCCACGGTCTTCATATACTGTTGTTGTGTGTCACAAACCATTTATAAAGTTGCTAATATCTATTGCTGCCCAGATATATTTTGCTCCACCTTTCACACTCAAATAAATTTGCAAAGGTGAACTGCATAAAATGTCAAAGAAGGCAAAATGCTGCAATTTGCGGAGAATAAAACATTGTTAAAACCTGCTGACACCAAACTGTAATGATATGCTTTTTGGTCCGGAGGCTTGTAATATTAACAGCAGCCGGCTGAGCCTCTAAGCACTGTACGCTGCTGTAAAAGAAAAAAAGAAAAGATGTTGCTATGAGATGCACCTGCTTCTGTGAGATATCAGTGGCAACATGGAGTCACACTTTAGCCTCCTAACAGATGTATGTGAATACATTCTCACTCATAGATTTAAATGCACACATACAGTACAGAAACACAGACCAATGCAAGAAACATGCCAAGAAGATTAACACTTTTATACGTGTCTGTACACACATTCCAACACTCTATGCTTGTGAGGGCATTTAAATGACATGGTGTCTTCCCAGGAGTCTCAACTGGCTCCGTGTCTTGTGCAAAAAACAAGATCTGTGGTCAGTTAATGTCCACTATCTTTGCAACATATTCTGTTCATGCAGTTCTCTGCAATTATTTGCAACCTACATCTACTAACAGTAACAAGGCATTGAATGTTAATGTGTACCAGACTTGAAGACAGTTCCTCAAGGTGTTTGAGATATCACATTCAAAAGAATGGCCTGACATGAAGATGATCTTTGACTAACGTGGAAAATAGACATTCGTGGCGTATAAAAAATTTCAGCATTATTTTTTTATACTGTCATATCATTGTTGTACATCTTAAGACATTTTTATTTCATTTAATTGTAAAAATGTGACACCAATATTTTGAAAAAAACATAACACTTTACTCTTTCATCAACTAAAACTTAAATTGTGTGACATTACACCCTAACTATTGGCTGAGCTAGTTAAAGTAGCTGCTTCTTTCATTTGCACTAACAAATAAAAGAAGTAATCTATTAAAAACAACAGAACTGCTAACAATTTTTTATTGTACTTGTGGTTTTCATAAATGCACCCAGACACTGAAATACTCTCAAGTTATTGTGGAAATGGAAAGTGCCAAAAAGTCATTAACGGGTACCTGTAGTGAATTGTCATTGCTAGCTATTTCAAAAGATCACATATAATACCAGTGGTTCCGTCAGGTAACTTACATCATAGCCTGTTGTAAAGTGAATACTAAGTCACTGCTTCGTCAGTCAGTCATGGTCAGAGACATGTTTCCTCATTCATGGGCTGTTCCAACACCGGTAGTGATGCAGACGAGCTGATTTGTCTGATTGGCTGGGCTGTGATGGACTGGTCATTTACCCCGTGTAGCAGATACCAGTCTAAGATGACACATTATTGGGTTCCATTAAATGCGGAGTGCAAAGCTTATGGCTGCACAAACAACAAGCACAAACTCATGCTTTCCACTCCATCTGCTCACTGTTGACTTGCACTTGATCACCTGGAAACAACACTAGTACGTCACTTCTGGCCGGCAACGGCTGCTCCCCAAAGGTTCTGTGCAGGGTGGTGCTTTTATGGCAATTTTTTTCTACTGAATTTGCGCCTCTCTTGCACACAAAGCACAATTCAGGTTGCAAGCATGACCAGTACAGGTACACTTTAATAACTGATACCATGTGATAAAAGATCTAAATGGATGCTCATTTTGATCTTATAATAATATTGATGTGGAGGGAAAAATATAAGAATTGGACAATAAGGCATCTACTATTTATAAATATAGATGAATCTGACATAATTTCATTCTGTTATGGAAAAGTGAAGACACTTCTGTAGTGATGGAGTAGAGCTTTAGAGTCATATCAAGGTAATGCTTGACAGATTCCAATCAGTTACTGGTGACTACAGCTGTCAATCATAGATTTAACCCCCTTCTCCATCTGAAAATTCACCTGGGTGTCATGGGACAGATTTTCCATAGCCTGAAAACACTGGCACAAAATACAGAATGTTGAAATGTAATTATGGGATTTTGTTTTTGTTTTTTTTTACTGTTTTCTGACCAAAAGTGGCTCCTGTTTCTAAAGGCTCCAAAAAATTATGAGACTTCAACAGTTTTATCAGTTTATTAAAGCTGCACAGTGTTCTTAGAGCAAAAATTTTTTAGCATGACACAAATTATAACATCTATTATATCTCAGATTCAAGTTAATTAGGGGCTCATTTCAGTGTGTGTTGCTTGTCCACATGTAAACTATATACTGACAAATAAAGATTTTTAATTCAGAAATTATCTAACTATTAGTGTGTTTGTTGACCATTAACAAACACACTAATACATAATAATGATAATAATAATAATAATAATAATAATAATAATAATAATAATAATAATAATACATAACATCCTTTTCAAATGGTTGCCAAGCTCTAATGTCTGTGAGTTATGTTGTCTTTTATAGTGTCTGCCCATCATAGCACCTCCTTTAGAAGTCATCCTTCTCTTAATACTGACACCAATACTTAATCCTGAAAAGGCTGCGAGAACCGGTTAAAATATCATCACAGCATCAAAATGACCCCGCAGACACAGACAAATACTGAATTTGATCCTCACAGTTATACAAAGACTTGTACTGTACACACACATATACACTGACACACACATAATGTAATTAAAATGCCGATGTCTCCACCTGCGGTATTATTCATATGAGCAGATTTTCACAGTAAGTAAAGCAGTCATGTCTCTCAAAAGGCTTTGATCACAGTTGGATTCTGTACTGGCAAGGTGAGCAGCACATTTACATCTCATTGAAAGAGTACACAGCAAGGAGAGGCCGCCTGCGTCTCTGTTCTGCATGTGTGTATGTGTCAGTGTCGGATTTTCATTCTCTACATTTCAGCCTCTCTCTTGTACCATTAATGCGTATACGTACCGAATGTGTGTCTGTACCAGCATAAAAGCTACTGCATCACTGGGGGTGACTTATTATTCAGTACCTATATGCATTTACATATACAGTCTGCAAGTAAATTTTGCTTTACCCTCTTTTCCTTTGCCAGCAGACCTTAAAGAAAAGGATACTGCTGCCACTAGGCTTCTTTCTTATTTTTTAACCATTAAGGTCGGGGATTTTTTGCTAGCAAAGTGGATTATGTGGAGTTGGCACTTTTTTCCCTGCAATAGTGCCAACATTTTCTGCTTCATACAGCACACTCAGAAGTTTTCCAAAAATTCTCACAGAGAAGAATCTCAGGATTATAGAAGCTCATGTGTATCATCTAATGTAAATATTTCCTGCTTGATAAGTATAATGTGGAGAAGAGGAAATGGAAAAATAGCACACTCGTAAGAATCATGTGGATATTTTTGAGATTGACCTTTTCCAGATTTAGATTTTTGTGCCTTGGTGTTTTCCTTCTGTGTGCTCAGGTGTGGGTAATGCTGTGTTTTCATGTGAGTGACTGTTTGCAGAATGTGAGCAAACCACAATTTTCAGGGCTGTAATTCTCCATCTGTCTGACTAACAGGAGTTTCGACACGAGCAACGAGAGGCCTTGAGTGTGTATGGGTGTACTGTGGATGACATCATTTACCAGTCTACTAAATCCTAAGCGGGCAGTCACATAAGCAGCCAGAATGGTGGATTGTGCTCCAGAGAGCAATGACTCGTAACAGTGATGGGGGGACAGTAGGTGGAAGGACAAGTTGAGCTTGATTTACTTCTCACCCAACAGTGGCGCTGCAATGCCTGCTGAGCTGTTGACATCAGTTTTCAGCACATGCTCTGGGTCTTTTTTTCATCAACAAACACTATTTATTTTGAATTTATTACAGAGAAATATAGGCCATTTTACAGGATGAGGCAAAAGAAAATACTAAGGGCAAAATATACATCATTAAAAATAAAAGATAAAAAAAAGAAAATATGAATACCAAATAAGAAAATAAAATAGAAAATAAGTGTTAATACAAATTAAGGTGATTGCCATTTAATTATTTATAAAATGTTTTCATATTGTTCTGTCAGTCTCTGGATCTGCTGAAGATGCCTCTGCAGCTTCAACTTGACCAGACTTGTGTTACTATTTTCTTCCTTTAACTCTTGTACTTTTCTCAGAAGAACAAGGTGAAATACTGTATGTCAAGGTAACAACTGTTTTGATGTTGGTGAAGTGCATCATGTGATGAGGGCTGCGATCCACTTCACCATCTTTACAATGAACTGCTACCTTCTCAACTTAAATATACAAACATCATACATGTAAATGAAACAACAATTCAAACAGGACTGAAAAATTATTTGTTTCTAACTCTTTGTCTCTCTACTGATTGCCATGCATAGATATATTTTTTAAAGTTAGGTCACATAGGGCACACTGAAAGGGGCGGGACTTTGCGTCACTGTTAACTATCTACTGTTACCTACTAGCAGCTAGATAACAATCTGTCTATTTACTGATGTAACGTTGAGCTCTACATATATTTAACTGACATATTAGTATTTCATTCAATTCTATTCATGAGTGTAATGAGTTAATAGACATTAATAATACATCTAACCCTAGTTATTGTGCAGCAAAATTCACCAGCTAATGGGATGTTGGTAAAAAAAAAGAAAAATCTACACAGTCGCAGGAAAAGGTCTAAACAGCAGGGTGAGATGTTTCTGGACTAGGTTTTTTGCAATATTTGTTTTTTGAAAAATAATGAGATTCTTAACTTTGATATCATTTTCAGTAATATTTAAAAACTAGATTACAAGTCATTGAAATGGGGTCCAGGCCCCACCCATGTAATCTCGATCCACGGCTACACCAATATGTGAGAACCATCTGCATGTATGCTGAAAGTGTGTGCGTGATCTCAGGGTGAACAGAGGGCTTTTCTGTCCCTTGAAAAAATTAATCGTCCCATATTTAGACACAAAAGTGCACGTCCCGTATTGAGCTGAAAAGGGACACACTTTTTCACACACCAAAAAAGGCAAAATAAATTCACCACCTCAGGAGGGTTGACAGCAATTGGGTCAGCTGGCCCTGCCAGTGAGGTGCCCCTTATTGTTTTTCAGGGAGTTGGCAACCCTAATGGTGGTCCATCCACTGGTTAGCATCTACGTTTTGCTGTGAGTCAAAAATCTATGGACTCAAATATGATTCATCCCCACATCTAGTTTTACTGTCAGAAAAGTAAAATGGGAGGATAAAAAGGGAAAGAAGGATGCATGGATGAACCAGTTGCCCAACAGGCTAAATAAAGCTGCAGAATAAAGTTATGATGCAGTTTTACCTGGCAGAAGCAGCAGGTGCAAAGGCCCATGCTGGCCGCCTGCAGCCATCCTGGTCTAATCAGACCAGGTAATGATCCACTGCTTGGTTTGTCCAGTCCCAGACGGGGCCGGAAACAGGTGAGTCTGATTAATCAGGAAATGGCTACACAACTCTGGTAAACAGCAAGCAGACACAATTCATATATCACTGCCTGATTGTTCTCAGCTGGACAGGGTGGTGCTTATTCACCCATAATCATTTCTGAAATATGCCCCTGTTAGCATGCAAAGAAGCCCTCTGAAAATGTCTTTGAAGAGTTTTCTGTTGTATATTTGAGCTTATGCACCAGTGATTTTGTCGTGTGTTCAAAACTTGAGCACATTTCCGATAAATTTTCCCATCATGCAAGTTGTTTCTGACAAAAATCTCATCAAATGGTTCACAAGCCACTGACATTCAATACTGCCCTTCAAGGCTAGTGACACTGAAAAAAGTCAACCCACACAATCTTATCTTTTCAGCATATTTCTTCTCATATTGTAATGAGACACTTATCAAGTTGGGGTTATTTTTATACAAAGTGTGTCTCCAAGGGCTATAGGTGGTGTGGCATATATTTCAGTATTTAATTTTTAAAATATTTCTCTGTTTATCCGTGAGCTGAGGAGGGCTGAGACAGTGGTCAAGGGCATATCTCATTACAGCGCTAACATCAATATGGTTTAGGAGATGTGCTTTCAGATTGATTTGAGAGTGTGTGAAGTGTGCACACAGGTATAAGAGTCTAAAGACAATGTTTTGGTAAGAATCAATTGGTCTGACAGAGAAACGTGGGAAAATAGGGATCAGGTAGAAATGACTGAAGTTGGGATTTGATCAAGTTGTTTTGGTAGCACTTTCAATCAGGGTACGGTACCCCCAAGTGTCGCAGATAGGGGTAGCTTTATCAGGGGTAAAAGGTAACTGGGTTGTTTGGCCACTTTTTGTGAGACAGGGTGTTGTACAAAAGAACTGATCAAAACTTGCCATTTTCAGGGTGCAGTTGGTGATTGTTGGTCATTCATGTAGGAAGGGAGACTTTCAATATATGTACAGATAACAGAGAGAAGGAGAATGAATGAAAATTCTGCCACCGGTGACAAAACACAGTTATTCTTGCAGAATACTTCCAGCAAGTCACACTGAAGGATCCCTTCGTCAGTCAGCATGTTAAAGTACTAATGAGCAATTAACATTTATTATTAGCAAAAGGGATACTTAAAATAACATGTAAAATACATCACTATTAATGATCAACTAATACCACTTTTCCACTGATAGTATCAGCTCAACATGCCCAGACTCTATTTAGCGTGGCCTTGTTTTGGGATTCCACATTTCCACTGCAGGTGTAGAACTGTCTGAGCACAACGGGTCATTACAGCCGTGCAGCGTAAACTATTGTCACATGAGAAGCAACAATGGAGGGAAAACTTGAAAAAAAAAAAAAAAATTCAAGTAAAGTTTTTCAGGAGATACTGTAGCTGCATTGATTCATGTTTATATCCCAAGTTAGCGTGAACAGGACATCTTACAGCTGTAGCTATGATGTGTCCCAGTATGTTTGTCCAAATAGTTTATAAACATCAATATTTCCTTAAAGTTAAATGGAAGCGAAATTTGAATGAAGCAGATGGGGTAGATGTTGTAGAAAAGTATCATTTACAGTCAGAGCACAAAAACAAGTGGAAAATTTAAAATCATAGTCATGGATTTAAAAAAAAAAAAAAAAAAAACGAAAGTAATAGAAATTGAGTAAAAACCATCCCTGAGGGATTTTGGAAGCAAAAATAACAATTTAAACAAAACTAAGCAATGCAATGCAATGATATTTATCACAAAATAAAACTATATTATGACATTTGTCGTTATTGTTTTGTATCCCAGACCCCTGTTAGAAAAGGAACACCTGAATTCAACGTGTCCCAATACTTTTGTCCATATAGTGTCTATAAAAGCCCTATCAAATTAAGGTAGCATCAGGAGGATGAGTCACAAAACATTCATTAGTAATGCATTGTGTATGTCAGGATACAGTGGTAACAATGAACCTTGTTGTTTTCACAGCCACTTTCATCATGATACTTAATTCACAAGAGCTGAGCTAATATATACATAAGAGTTATAAAGCATGGGTAGAACAACTTAGCAGAATACTGCACTGTTACCAAGCATCCATAATACATAAACACTCTTAGTTCTTTATAATATGCATTCATTGCCAATTGACAAAGTATAATAGCAACAGCTTGTACATAGCTGGAAAATGTCCATTTAGCAAGTAATTCATTATTTCTTATCAGCAATTACTTGATTTTAAGGATGTAGCATGTAATACACATCACTAGACATTCAGACAGGAAACCTAACATTACCTTTCTAACTGAGCCTATGTAGATGTTATGAGCAGCGTTGAACAGTGTGTGCCTGCACTTTAATTCCATGAGCTAGGTGCCTTTTGTACACTTATATAAATCAGACAATTTAATCTGTCAAATGAAACGTTGTAAGTATTAATCTATACGTGTTAATGGTAATAATTCAGAGGATAGTATATGCAGTAAATGCAATGTGGGATTTAGTAAGAAAGGTACAGAAATTGCAAAAGCAGTAGTACCTGTACATATATGTACAGTAGAGGCATCCCTCTGGTTTGTTAAAGTAGGTGCAGGAGGCTGGAGAGACAGGAAGCAGACGGATGTAACAAAGGAAAGAAGAAAGTACTGTGGAAATGTACTGTTGTGTGTGTTGTGTTTGCTGACAGTTTCTCTCCAAAGAGGATTGTCAACTATTTTCCTCAGTTGCATCATCAGTGTCCAATGCATTTCTGCTGTGAAGCAACAGTATAGTGAAAATACATACAGCACAGTTAACAGTATAGAGGCGGTGTTACTTGCTACATTAGATATTAACAAATAAAGCTATAGACAACTGTTCACCATATGAAAATAGGTTTTCACCATCGATAGAGAAAATGATTTGATGCACACTTTAAGTATTTTACCATATGTGCTCACCATCGCCCTGTGCATACATGGGTGTTATCATTTTGCAGATATGAGTGCTCTCCATTTTCCAATGATTTTCTGTCCAGGTTGGTGCATAACACGACTTCCATTATCTCCTGTAACTCAAGAGCCAGACCATAAACGACAATTTCACCAATCAATAGGGTAATTTCATACAGGAATATACAAGGAATAACAAATGGGGTTACTGAGGGGTGTGTTGGGGAGCAATGTCACGTTTTATCCCCAAGACGCAGGGGCATAAAAAGCAGACATCAGTGGATCTGTCTGGCGGCAGAGAGTATCAGTAGGAAAATGGACAATTGGACACTTTTATCTGCAGTCTTTGATGTTAGTAAAGAGGCTGATGGAGATTCAAGGACGACTGCGACGACATGGGAGGATAGAGACCGAGGAGGGGTGGGGCAGATGACAGAGCAGGTGGGGGGAGAAAAAAAACTTAAATGTGTATGTGGAGCAAGGAGAAAGATAAAAGAGAAACATAACAACATGAGTGAGAAAGGAAGAGACAGGTGCCTCAACAGCGAACGGTCTTTAAACATTTACCTGTGGCTGCCTATGTGGTGGGGAGAGATGGCTGTTTGATTCCATTACACTTCTATTACAGCTGTAGTTAATGGCTGTGTCACAGTCTATTAACTGCATTCATCTTTGCCGCTGATATATAACAGGACATCAGCGTTGAACAAAGACAGATGACTATGACTCCTTGCTATACACCATTACTACACATACCTTATTTCCATGCATGGGACAAGGTGGAGGACGCAAATGTACACACGCACGCACACACACACGCACACACACACACACACACACACACACACACACACACACACACACATCTGCAGTCCATGCATAGAAGATACAGAGAAAACGTGCAGGGCTGGCATACTAGTATACGTACAGGAAAACAACATGCAGAGTATTTAATCTGAGCTTGTCAGATACTGTCAGAACATATGACTGTAAGCATATATTCTGATTTGACTTAGACAGTGTAAACAACAGGAAAGATTTACAGTTGAAGGATTGTGCACTCAGTTCCAGCACATACACCAGCCCTGGTCGGCAGAGTAAAATGTTGCCGTTGTAATGCTTTGCACACCACACATACCAACGATCTCAATGTAAAATGTTACAAAAGGATCTGCTACTTCTTGGTTTTTCTTAACAGGTAAGAGGTGGTTGGAATGGATGACAGATACAAAATCCAGGACTTTGGAATCAAACACAAGAGTTCACATCCTGACTCAGGTAAGGTTAAGCAATAAGTAATGTTTTTATTATGGTTTTCAAAAGATTGTGGCTTGGTATAGATATAAATAAATAGATTCAGAGTCTTTTTGTTTTCATTATTACATTGCAAAAAAAATGTACACTGTTGCCCATAAATTTGGAATGAAATGTTTTCATCTATTCTCATGAAATAATTATGACAATGTGATTTATTCTTGATAGATTAAGTGTAACTGTAATCATTGCACTTAGTCAAAGTACTTTGTAAACTCAGCTTTTAAAGGTGCTATATAAATAAAGTTATTATTATTATTATTATTATTATTATGAAAGTGATTATGAATGTGTATAAATAGGAATAAAAAAAGGAAAGTGTGTGAAATCTAAATAATTCAAACTTTATGGGCAACAGTATATAATAATAATAATAATAATAATAATAATAATAATAATAATAATAATAATAATAATAATAATAATAATAGAAAGCGGCAAGAAAATGATGCATTATATTGTTGAGTAAATTTAAGGTTATAAGGTTATGTGTTGTTTTTAAATGTATTCAATGCAGCCTAAATAATGCAGCTAAATTCATTTAGTAACTAAAGTAGATTCAAATCTGTTAATCTTTTGAAAAAAAAGAAAAAAAAAAAGAAAATAGCATTTCAAAATTAATTTTGATTGGTACCTTTCAGATTTACAAAAGGTCATGTTGTTTAAATTCCTATAAATAATCTTAATACATCTTTTTTTTTTTTTTTTTAAAGATATTTAGATGTATTCAGTGATATCTGACATATTTTTCAATTTGTTTGCACAGATTGTTTCCACCCAATAACTTTATACTCAAGTAAACAAAACAAACAAATGATAATAAATGAACTGTGTATTTACACTGACAAGAAATTTTTAATCATCAAAATATCATTACAGTTTAATTTACAAAACAGTGGAAAATACAAAATGATTGAAATCAGTGACTTTAAACTAAAGTAAAATAAATTCACATCCTGAGACTTCTCAGTTTTGTATCGTTTTATAGATTTTGTTTTCTACTGAAATGTACTATTGATTCATTTTCATCTAACTTTTTATAGTGTAGGCAAAATCCAAGCCTGAGCACTGTATGATGTTAAAAAAGGTGTGTTTTGATGAAAACCAAATAAAACAGACTGTTATTATTATTATTATTATTATTATTATTATTATTATTATTATTTATATTATTATTAAAAATTTGTTGGGATAAAAATCTCTTTAAAAGAGTGTCCTGACCAAGACAGCAGCAACAGAAGGTACACAAACTAGAAATCACAGCCATACATCCACACTAAATATATAATAAAATACAATAAAAATCACTTCTAAAACCTTTCATGAATCACTAAACTAATGACATACATATAAAACATATCAATAACCACCATGTGTTTGGTCCTGGAGAATATTGTTGGTTTTCTGTAAATTGGCTTAAAAGTCAGTTTAGACCAGCTCTAAATGTGAAGTGTCATGAGATTACTTTTGTTATGATGTGACGCTATATACATAAAATTTGACCAATTGAATAATTATGGCATTATAATGAAAAAAAAAAAAAAAACATTTGTAGTTACAATTTATTTCGGTCACATATGGAATCAGTTTCTGAGAGAGTTTTTAAGAGTTTCTGAGGTTCTAATTATAGTCTGTCTCTTACCTCAAAATACCAAGAGCACCTTGAGCATTTCCAAGATATGCATGTGTGTAGACATGCATATCTGTTGGCTTATAAATGATAAAACCATCATTTTATTATGGCAAAATAGTATGATAGTGCAAACACAAAAAGAGATGTATTTATGCTTTAAATTTTAATTCTAATCAGTTTGTTTTATTTTTTTTTCGACACATCACTCAACTGAATTTGTATGAGACAATGGGGGTCAATTTTACGAGCCTCCTTGCACGTTTGGCTAATTTCATAAGGGGATTATCCACGGTCTCAGCAGCGCTTTCATATGAGATGATCAAGGATCCCGTTGCTGCTCTGCTCTCTGCCGGCTCTCGTTGCCCACCATTAACCTATTTAGGCCCGCCTTTAGGCCTCTCCATCGCCCCTATACTCTTTCACAATTTATGAGGCTTAATCAATACAGAGTGGAGCACCTCCATGTAAAAAGGTTCAGGAGAAACCACAGAGGAGAACACATCAAAGAGAGTACCCCCCTCCCGTTTTCTGCAAGAGATACCACTCTCCAAATTAAAATAACCTAATACACGACGTGAAGAGCTGGAGCCCCCACAGCGAGAAGATGGCTCCCCGAGGCTGTTGAAGCTGTTTTATTTTACCCTTCCTCTCTCCTGCCTGCGTCTACACCCCCTCATAAAGCTTTATCGAAAGCTAATTATGCTCAAAAACAATGAAATAACTCACGGGTTGGCAGCCTGAACACAGCTTATTCTATGAGCCTCTTGGCAAGAGCACACCACAAAAATTATATTGTCACTTACCTATTAATGAAGACAAGTTTGTAGGCACTCTTTGGTCCTTTTTAATTTATATTAATTCTCTGTCAGCTCTCGTTATGGGCATTATTAAGCTGCACCCGGAAGAAAAACAAGGCTTTTGACCTGAGCAGGAGTTGGAATAAATCTCTCTATCATTTAGCGGCTGTGAGCGAGCAAAATACCTTTACAAACAACCTGGCAGAGGGAGCTATGTGAGGAGAATTTAGAGGAGAAGAAAAAAGTTTGCAAAGTTTTGAATATATTTAAATCTTCTGTGCTAATTTTAGTGGCCAAAACAACAGGATGAGGATGAACGCTGCAGTCCGACTGTATCGCCATCATGTTTCTCACCTGTTTTGACGTATATACTTCAGCTGAATATGGCTGTCGTGGTGTCAGTGTGTATTTGCGGTGCAGAAGGACATGTGTCAGCTTATTAAATGTCACGTTCAGCTTTGATATCAGAATCAAAAAGCAGCACAGACTAATCCGTCAGAGGTCATATCACTTTCCACGCAGTGTAATATGGCTGAATACAGCACAAACCGCAGGTCACATTGCATTCATAATAAGACATGAGTGAAACTGTAGTACCTTTGTTTGAGTACAGCTGAGGTACTTGTACACGTTTTCCATTTTGTACTCTTTTATACTTGTGCTTACGTTACATCTCAGTGGAAAATATTGGATATTATATTCTACAACACTTATCACAGCTTTAATTACTCTTCAAATTAAAATTTTTCATATGCCCTTTTCATAAACCCTTTATTTACATAAATAAAATACCAGCTTTGTTTAACGAATGTCATTCTTATCGCACTTTAAGAGGAAATATTTTAACTTTTTATATAATCATTATTTTTTATCTTTGTTTTCGTTGCCTGTGTTTTTATTGTTAAAGCAGCGTATGACTGTCATCACTAATTTTTCTTCAGATTTGTAAAACCCCAGTGATAGTCTAATTATCACGAATCCATTAGTCTTTCCTTGCTTACGCACCTAAATCATTCCCCTCACGGTGAACAACTTCAAAGATGACTTCATCACAAGCAGTCCATTTGTTTACATACCAAACTGGTACGTCACTTGGGAATTTTCGGAGATTTTGCCATGAAGTGCATTGTGAGAATGGGAGTTCCACACAGCTGTATCAGCAACAAACATGGAGACAACGAGCAATGTAATCGTGTCCGCTACCGGGTCAGAAGAAATGGAAGGAATCACTGTAAGTCCATTGTCATCTTATAATATGGGGTGTGTTCCATTCCATTCCACTTTTTCTGGATCTGCCATTGCAGTTTGATCAGAACTTGTACTAGTGGAATAGTGGAGTGAAAACTTCTTCCGCTGCTGGAGTGACATAACTCCCACAATTGCTGCCTATATTTCCTTACGTTCATAAAGTGATTATTAAGTGCTGCTCATCTCTTAAGTTGTTGAACATAAGGTCATGGATAATGTCCAAACCAGAAACCCTGCATCACGACACTGATTCTAATAGAATTAATAGGCAGCGGTTGTCTAATGAGGCTGAAATAGCACCATTCTGGGTAATTTAACATTCCAACGTTTGACCCGGGTTTGTATTTCAATCACGTAAACTGAAATTACAAAACACTTAGTTCATCTCCCAAAGCTCAGCATTTTCACTGTTGAGTTTACTGCAAGTGGAATGTCACCAACAGATACTGTACGACTAACTCTGCCATGCTCAATCCTCCAGTGCTCACTGTTGTCCTTCTGGCAGCCATATTTTTACCCGTTTTACCCCACTTCACCCCCTCTCGAAGACGAAGACGGAGCTATTGTTAAATGATCCAGCTATTCTCTGTGGCTCCGTTGGCTCGTCTGCTGCCTCTGGTCAGTGGAGAGTGGCTAATCTGCCATGCTGTCTGTGTTTGTAGGGCTGTAATGGCACTGACTGAATGTGTTTGGTATTCCCCACGCAGCAGCCTATACCTGCCGATCTAACCGCCTTTCAGTGTCTGAGTGGCATAAATATTCGAGCTGTCTCCCTGACTGTTGAAGTGACCGACCGCCTGTCTGACTGCATCAATATCGGATTTCCTAATGCCTGAAAACCTGACTGAAAGGAAAAGTAGAAAGAAAATAGTAATGAATTTTCATTTTGGCTCATTGTCAACAAAAACCGCAAACAAACAGGGACTTTCCTAATGGTACAAAGCAAATGAAAATACGCATCTCACCAATTTTCTCTGTTATGTGACATTATTCATCGTTAATGACTTCTTCCAGACTTTCTGTCCTCCAAAACAAAGTCATCACTGCAGACAGGACTGGGCATTCAAGGTGAAAAGCTCAGTGGCACTGCGATAATCAGAGCGAAGCAACTGGCCACAGCTTGCACCAAAATGGATCTCTCACCAGGGAAAAAATTGCATGTGGTGCATTATTATTATATTTTTTATTATGTCTAAAAATGCTTTCTGAAGCATTTATTGTGGCAAAAAGGGAACAGCAGATGAATTTCACACTGAGATAATGCACAGCACAGATTTTTCCTCTGTGTGTTGTCCCCATAAGTATTCAGTTCCACGGTGCAGGGGTCATGTTACTGTGACATGAAGGCAGTGGTCATTCATACAGTTTTGTTGAAGCATGTTGAAGAAGGTTGACATTGGTGATGTTGACGGAATGACCCTTTAGCCAACGTCATTCTGTTATACAACATACAAAGAATCCACTATTTTATTGTTTCATTCTCGTCCTTGTCTGAACCCATAAAGACCCAGTGCTACTTTTGTGGCACTTCCAAAAATGAATTTTTCTCTCTATTTAAGCTTTATTGAGTGTTTTAGGCTATATACATACTTACATAAGAAGTAGAATTGCAGTATGCAGAAATAACTGGTAAAACAAATTAAAACAAAAAAATAAACTTGAACATTATTGCAGAATAATGATGTCTACAGTACTCCTGCTGACAACATAATGAAATCTACCCTGACATGGAGCGTTTTGTGCTTCAGCCAGTCTCTTTGGGTCAGCGTGATGGGGCTGAACTCGATCATTGCATCCCTCATGTAGGCCGGTTTCAGGATGTAGCCACTCTTCCCGGCTACAGTGTTTGAAAATCCTCTGCATTTTGCATTTTTTAAGTGAAAATCATTTATTTTCCTATATTTCATTCACTGATCATGTAGATGTTAATAAAAGCTCAGATTAAAGTCGATAATTATTATGTCAGAAATACAGAAAACTGAAAAAAAAGTGACTTTATCAGCAAACATATCACTGACTGAACATAAAACATGTGTCTCCATCCACTGTCATTTATCAAAGTACATGGGTTTTTCTGTTCAATCAATGGTGTAGACAATGACAGTGTTTCCATGTTCACTACGGAGCCTCTGAACGTCTAAACTGGTCATATCTAATGACCAGGAAAAGATGACAAACTGTATATTACTCCAATTATTTACACGTATTGATAGGATTGGTGGTTAAAAAGTTATTAAACATTTTAGATCAGTAGATTTTGGTTGCCAGTTGCTGTTCGGGTCTTTATAGGTTAAAACATTGCCCACTGCTTCTCGCAAGCAAGGATTAAGTAACAAAAACTATTATGGATTAAAATAAAAATAAACAAAAAGATGCACTGCCAGGAATAACTAACCAAAACGCTTTAATGAGGAGTAGTTAAAGTTGCAGTGCTTGATCGTTTTTGAGCATCACTGGGTAAAAATTCCATAATTACTGATCAGCGTATTCAAGTGGTCTGAGAAGACATGAAACTTCTACTTCTATTTCATGCCTGTTTTCAGCAAATAGACGTCTACTCTGCGATGCCACAATTTTAGCTAATTACAGGTGTTTTCAGACAGGTGGGAGGGGCCTTAAATATGTGATCGGTGTTCAGATTTCATCAGACAAACCTGGACTGGACTATGTGTCTCAGCACTGAAGGTTGGAAATATTACTCCACTTTTCCATAATGGCATTAACCCTATAACACCTGACATATCATATCTGATACATGAGTTTTGAAGCTCTCTACATGATCAGTGTGATACCTGTTGTCTTGAAAAACCTGATGTATACAATTAGATACATGCAGTACATGGATAATCCACCAGGGGGGAGGAATTCATTCACCAGAGGCTTTTCCAGTGACACTACAAGATTATCAGGAGGCAGAACTTTGCCAATTTTGAAAACTACCAGTTTGTTTGACATGTTTGTGTTATATTACGTTTTGTTTGTTGAAAAATAATGACATTTGAGAATTGAGACTCTATGTATCAAATATGATGCAAAATTGAAAATCATACATGGAAATTGACAGCTCTGGTTTCAAAGAACTGGAATATTCTGTCAATGATTTAATGGTTCAGGCTTTACAGGGTTAAGCAATGTGTGGTCATCTATATTTAGAATTAGTCTTTTGATTTAGAGCCAGAGGAAAATGTGTAAAAAGAAGGGGTATATTTACAACTTAGTGACTGTGTATAAGCTGAGTTTTCAAATACCTGTGCTTTACTTGAGTGTTTATTTTTCTGACACCCAAACCTATTTTACTTTCTATATTTTAACACAAATACTTTTAACTCTCTATCACTAACTTTCTACTCCTTACATTTCTAAAAACAGGCGCTTTACTTTTTGATGTAATAATCAATTACTTTTCTTTTGCATCAGTACCTTCACAGCATCACAATCAATTTCAGCTTAGAAGGATAAAGCAAAAGAAAAGATGATCCATAACACACCAACAAATGGAACCAGAAAAAATGATATCAAACACTTTGGTCTTTGATGACGCTGAAGATGTAAGACAAAGATGATGTAAAAAAATATATATACAACCAGATGAAGACATAAAAGACAAAACAGACAGTTGAGGCAAACTGGAGCACACTATGAAAACTTACTTTAATATATTAGAGTTAAGTTCATGTTCTGTTGCTTTTGACTTGATGAAAGGTTAGAATGGTTTAATAGTCTGTGCTTTACATTAACATGACATAAGCTTCAGTTCAGCTTTACAGAGTCCTTAGAAGTGTCTTTCAAAGTTTTCAAACTCTTCCACTTTTACTGTAGTAAAGCATCTGAAAGTGTTTCTACTGAAGAAAAGGATGTATGGACTTTTACCACCTGTGCTGTTACTGTTGTGTGTTTGCAAAGATTAGAGAAAAAAAATGTCTTTAAAATGTTTGCTATATGGCCTTATATTTATAGAGTACCTGTCCTGGTTAAAACTACAGGAGCCAAAATAAGGGGGAAAAAACATTCCTGAAATTAATTCTTAAAAAACTCATCTTCCTTCTCTCTTCTTGTCCAAATCAAAAAGACTAAATATAAGTATAGATGAACCAAGTGGCGGCTGCTGGTCTTTCAGACAGGGGAAGCTCATTGTCGGCTTACAAAAAAAAAAAAAAAGTCAAGTTATTTAAACAAACATTCGGCCCTTCGTTCCTTTTTAAGAAAATGGTCAGTGCCCTTATCGTGTCAAGTAGGTGTCTTTTCCAGGGACTGGACCAGAGTCCTCTCTGCTCAGAAGGCCTTGGCCCATTGTGTTGTGGGTGTAAGACTTCAGCCTTTTTAAATTACAGATGCTCCTTTCACTCCGACCTAGCCGACAGTTTGATTGATTTAACTATCTACAAAACGATATTAAACTCAAATAAGAAATGATTAAATTATGGAACTGAAACAAGAAAACACTGAAATTAAGTTAAATTGAAACAAGGAAGTACAATGAGTGTGTTTTACTTACAGTGCAAGAAATGAACAAGTAATTTCGTAGTGGTTTCTCTCTCCATTTCACAGCAGAATGTGCGACGGTATTAAACTGAACTGTGTCAGTGAAGGAGGAGATCTGAAACTAGCTGTCAATCAAACGGGATTCAGCCTTTCGACTGATCCTCCAATCAGCACGTGAGATTCTGGCGTCCAGCCCGGCCGAGCTCCGCCCACAGCTCCATTCACCCCCAGAGATGCCCGGCGTCCGGGGGCGGGACAACATCGTGGCATTTATCCAATTACCGTTTTGAGGCAATGAAAAAAACTGTTCCACTCAGTTCCATTGAAGCCCATAGACGCCCGCAGTCTACGGACAAATGCACTGAGCAGAGATGTATGAGAAAACAGCGCAACGGGAATGGAGGAGAAATGAACAACATCGAGTCCGTTGATTTGTGATAAAGCTGATTCTGAACGAACTCATCCTTGAGATGAACGTGTTCTAACACATTTGTAGTCAATGAAATGTCAACACAACCGAACATATTTAACCATTTAATTTTCGTAATTTTAGGGGAAGCCGGGCCTCCCTTGCAGTCTGTGAGAAATCGCCACTGGATGAACCTGACATTGCTCTCCAAATGTCCACGATGAAGCATGAAATTAGAGCCATAGTCACATCTAGGTTGTATAACACAGAATATAATCAGCTGTTGATCTCTTATTTTAACCCTCTACTTGTCGGAAAATGTGTGATTAGACAAAAACGGGGTATCTTAGGGTAGATTTTCACCAGGCTGCAGACAGACTAGGAGCAGATACTGAAGTCTCATGTCCTGTCAGACCACGTGAATTACAGTATGCGTAAAAATGTGCAATTTTTGTCAAACACTTCAACTTTAACCCATAAAGACCCAGTGTTACTTTTGTGGCAGTTCCCAAATGAATTTCTCTCTCTATTTAACCTTTTTTAAGTGATTTATCACTATCTATTATAATATTATCATCTGTATTTTGCATTTTTCAGTGTAAATCAGGTATTTTCCCCTGTATTTAATTTACTTATCATGTAGATGTTCATGAAAGCTCAGAGTTAATTCAAAGATTTTTATTCACAACAGAGACAACTGAAGAAAAAGTGACTTTTTCAGCAAGGATATCAATGGCTGAACATGAAAACAAGCATTTACAACTTCTGTCCATCAAACTCCATGGGTTTTACTGGTGAATTAATGCTGTAGAAGATGACAGTGTTTCCATGGTAACTACAGAGCCTCTGAACGTCTAAATGGGTCATATCTGATGCTTAAGAAAAGATCACAAACTGTATTTTACATGATCTATTTTCATGTATTGACAGGATTAGTGGATCAACAGTTATTAAACATTTTAGACCAGTAGATGGGTTAATGACATGAACACACTGAAAAAAAAAATCAAAACCAATAAAAACTAAAATAAAAATATGCTTTTTCAAAATATAGATAAATAAAAATTAAACCAAACTCGCAAACTTTTGAACAACCAAACTGAAAACAAAAAGTCAAAAAGAAATAAATGTCAAAACTAATGAAAAACACTGAAATATCATAATTTCTCCATATTTCTGTACTTCTGTTGTTGTTCTGTTGTTCTGTTGCTGCTGTTTTCTGTTTACCTGCTTCCTTACTTCTTATAATTTTTCTCACACTCCTTTTCATTTTTAATCCAAGTGGGAGAAGATACTTGAGCAAACTAAACAGAAAACCAATCACAACTCCAACATCACCTCAGTGTTAACATGGCACTGAACTCATCAGTGTAATTTTGAAGATACAGGAACATGATGATGCTTCTGGGAGGAAAAAAAAGTTTGACTTGGCAAGAAATGCAAATGGATAATAACTTCACCATATGCAAACCATATTTTAGAGCTTAAAGCAGCACACCTGCAGTGTTAGCCTACATGGTGTCAGCCCTATAATCACTCACTGCACAGAAAAAACTACATGCAAACTCAGTAGACAGATGACTTTAACTATGGAGTATGTCCTCTTGGGTAGATTGGTTTCAACATTAAGGATCATTTGATTAGAAGCATTTCTTGATCAAATCAAATCTTTTTTATGCCACATTTTCACATCTCAGCAACTAAATTAGGAAGTATTGCTGAGTTACAGTATTGTCACTCACAGGAATGAAAAACAGATGGAGAGAAAACAATCTTCTTGTCCTTTCGTGCACCTTCTTTTCCCATAACTTTCTACCTTGTTACTTTTCCTACTATTTATTATTTCTTTCCTCTTGCTTCGATATTCTTTTTATTTCACCTTGAACCTCTGTACTCTACTTGAACAAACATCTCTCTATTTCACTTCCTCACTGCACGCGTTTCACAAATAGCAACGTGTAAAAAAAAAAAAAAAAGGGGCTCCCAAACCTGACCTTTTCGGTGTTATTCAAAACAAACACAGCATCTAGTCTGGTGCTATTGTAAGGCAGACTTTACATTTAAATACATTTGAGATGGATATCAGAAAGGTATTTAAGTCACAGATTCACAACACAATGCAGGAAGCAGCTGCGGACGCTTACTGATGTCTCAGCTTTCAGTTTGTTGCTATATCAACAGTTTCACAATGTCTGCAGCTGACTTTCTATAAAAATATCCAGCATATATCTTTATATCCTGGTGTCCTTTGTCCCTCCATCACTCTGCTTTTTTTTTTCTAATCTCCTCCATCTTCTTTTTGAAAGCTCCAGAGCATTCAATTAGCCATGTACTGGTCTGAGTAGCGGCAGCAGTAGCGCTACGGTGACCAGGCAGCCCACTGTGGACCCCGGGGATCAGGACAGGTGACTGGCCTGCAATCAGCTTCTTTGATTACTCCCTTAACCACTGCTGAGAAACAAATTTACCACAAGGGTTACCACTGAACCTATTAACCCGAAAGCCTGTACTGTAACAGCAAGGAAATTGGATGTAGAGGAAGAATATAAGGGGGTGTCAGTGTCATGTGCCCTTAAGGTGAAGTAAATACAGTGGTGCATGAACATGGACCTTTTGATTTTTTTTCTTTTTCTCCATAAATACATCAAAAACAATGTTTCAGACAGGGTAATTATTTTTCTTTTCTTTTCTTTCCTTTTTTTTTTTTTTTTTTTTTTTACATTTTTTTCACAATAAGTAAGCTTAAGCTAAGTAAGTTCAAAGGTTCATTATGTCAGCTTTTGACAGGCTTAAATGGATTTCATGTTGGAGTCTGTTTTGCACTGGACCCTCATTATTTAGTCGATATTAGTAGGCTCCATTTCTAAAGTCACAGTTTAGCTGATGCTGGAGATAATGGAGCAGATTGACAGTGTAATACCACTGATGCTGGGTCATGTAGACTTATATAACTTCTGTCTAAATACTAAGTATTTGGACACTATAATGACTGTTCTGGTGGTTCATTTGTAGATTACTGGTCCAGTAATAAGATTTTGATTGACAGGTGTGATCAACAGCTTGTCCACCCATTTCATAATGTCTGCCCTTCAGGAACCCTCCCCTTCTTGTCACATGCCTATAGAAGCTTTCCTTCCCTACGCACCTGTTTGTTCTCCCCTCCCTCCATCTTCTCTCTATTATTGTCTACATTTCTTGCAGCATGTCTGTTATAGTATTATTACTCCCTGGAAAGAAAAGCAGGTGGAGAGAAAGTATTTTTATGCACCTTTATTTCTATAACTTTCTACCTGGTTATGTTTCATACTATTTATTATTTCTTTCCTCCTGCTTCAATATTCTTTTATGCTCCTCACATGCCTTCTTCTCTTTGTCATCCTCTTTTAGGTAACAGGGAAATCAGCTGAGCCTGGGAGCATCATCATTAGGGATGCACCGATACCACTTTTTTCCAGACCAAGTACGAGTATGAGTACTTACATTTGAGTACTTGCCGATACCGAATACCAATATGAGTACTTAATAATCCCATTCCAGTTCTTAGTTCCTTTTGTAAATGTGCTTTATTATTGTTGTCATTAGTCTGACTGGAACAAAGTGCTGCTACTGACATTTAATGTGTTGGAATGAGAGTTTCTCAATTAATCCACCAGGGTGCACCGCTCTTCATTAACCATACTGGACAAATACTATGAAGAAGAGGAAAGTTTTTTGAGAAGAAGAAGAAGAAAGTCAGTAATCACAAACATGGAGACGACAGAGGTAACACTAATGATATACTAATATTGCAGCGTTTTCACTGGTAAGGAAGAAATGAGTGATAAGTTTCGTTTTCACTTCCATTGATAGCGGTCTGCACCGCTTCGTACTCCCGCTGGTATTTTCATTCTGTTTACACATCTGCGAGCACCTGGTAAACAGATGGAATGTACGCAGAGGACGGACAGAACGCTGCATCCGTATCTGTCTGTCTTTAATGTTACTTGCAGTCAGCGTTACTTTTATCACCGTCATTTATTTTGAAAAATCTCCACACTCTTCACACTCCCCTCACATTATTCCACCGTCGCGTACCTGCTGCACTGAACTGTGAATGTCACACAGCCATAAGTGGTATCGGTGCATTTGTGTTGGATGTCTTTTACGAGTACGAGTACACACACTGAGTATTGGAGCCGATGCCGATACTCGTATCGGTATCGGTGCATCCCTAATCATCATCATCATCCTTTTCTAAACTGTTGTAAATAAAAGCTAATTCCACTTATTTGAGGTTGTGGTCCTTGTTCATGAATTTCATATGTAATGTTCTATTGCTGTAAATAGTTGTTTCTGTAGATGAGCATAAGAGTAGTAGTGAAGATGCATTTTTGCTAGGAAATACTGTCCTCTGCACAGAAATCAGTGAACACTAATATATTTAAAAAGTGTCTTAAGCAAAAATCTGTTGCTGCTTTATGCTTAATGTAACCCCATACAGCCTAATGAACCAAAAAACAAAAAGGAAACATAAACAAACAGAGCTACTTCAAAAATATGCCTGACCCAAAACCCTGCATGTCTGATATACAAATCATGTTAACTCTTTATTCATGTGGATAAAGCCCCATGTCTGACTATGAAATCATCTGAGAATATTGGAATATGCTGACTACAAAAGGACTCAGGAAAGGAAATGAAACATCGTTAGATAGATAGGCAAATATTTTAAAACATGTTTGTAGTTACTTAGAACATTTTAACTTATTAAAATTATAATGTAAATTGTCTCTTATCACATGTTTAAAGGCCCCCATTTAAAAGCTGAGGACTGCTTCTGGCTTGTCCTATTATAAAATGTATCTTGTAAATGAATTGTTTGTTTTGACTGTTTGTAATAATTTTGTACTAAACTGATGGACGGATGGATGGATGGATGGATGGATGGATGGATGGATGGATGGATAATCTCTACCTTGAGTTATGGAGTTAGGTAACATTAAAACAAACTCCAACACAAA
This sequence comes from Sphaeramia orbicularis, assembly GCF_902148855.1. Lineage (NCBI taxonomy): Eukaryota > Metazoa > Chordata > Actinopteri > Kurtiformes > Apogonidae > Sphaeramia > Sphaeramia orbicularis. The sequence goes on along the minus strand of NC_043975.1, from coordinate 37,344,300 downwards.
GTTCACTTAACCACACATGCATGAATCTTACATACAGATTTTTTAATGTTTTTGTGTCATATGCAGTATTGTGCAAAAGCCACAAGTAGGTTTGTTGCTTTAGCAAGTGTATCATGATATATTATAATGTACAAAAGCATTTCACAGTGTCTGTAACCAGTAACATCTAGAAATATAGAATAATGTTTAAAAAAAAAATACATAAGTGAAAACAGACTGAAGTATCCAGTGATCTTCTTTTGTACTTAACATTTCAATATTTTATTCAATACATGTCCAATGTTTCTTATAGTTTGAGTTATTTTTTATTATCAGATCTGAACAGAGATCACACTAAATACTGACTGTTTTCTGTAGAAGCCATGTTGCTGTTTTTTTGTGAGTTTTTAAAGCTGTGCACAGTATTCCCTTTATTTTTGCTGTATTTTAATAAAGAAATCGCAAAGATCATGCACAGATTATGCTCATTACAGCCATGTAAAAATAACACAGCTGACAGCAGCCTACGACTTTTGCACAGTACAGTATAACCATGCCAAACAATAATGACATTAACTGTACAAATTATAATGAACATTTAAGCTCGCAAATGCGTGGGCGTATGTGCCTGTTAGATGTGTAATTGTACAGAGGTGAGAAAAAGGACAGAAAAATGATGAACAGATTAATTATTCAATAAGGTATTGGAAAACACCAGAGAAAATGTTTATCACTACATTCTGCCTTGTCTTGTAATACTGTAAAAAATTTAAAATTATCTCAAAGATTATGATCACAAATTTAAAATACTATGTCAGTGTCTCAGTGTCACGTTTGTCACATTTAATTTGTTGCCCAGAGGCCCGGCATTCTGCCATTTAGTAGTGTTGTTTCTATCTAAACTCATTACATCCCAGTCCCTGTAAGTAAAGTGTGATGATAAACACATTAAGTGACATGAAAACATCTCCTCCATACACCGGAGTGTGGCCTGGAGTTTATCTCTGCATGTGTGTGAGAGATAACAAGGTCAGTACATGCATATGGCAATTAGAGAGCTGCCAGTAGGCTCTGCTCATTATGTTGTTAACTGTTTTTTTTTTTTTTTTCCTGCGGACAGTATGCATTTGCTCATGTTTCTGCCATATATATTTAATTTTAAAGGTAAGAATTAGGTTTGCTACTGGCTACTCAACGATGTTATAATTGTCATTATTTGTCATGGATGCTAAAGTGTATATAAGACTCATACAGTGGAGCCCAGGTAATACTTAGTGAAATATACTGTACTGCTCCATAAAATATTCCTTAATGATCTCAGTTCTACTAGTCTATACTGGAAAAAGTAGTGCTTCTTTGAACAGTTACAGCAGCACATTACAGTTGGAGTCAAATGCACAAAGCCACTGGTTCTGAAAGTGGGATCTGGGGACCCATAGCCAGGGGGTTAGTGAGATAATTTACTGTAAAGTATGAAATTGTGCTGTATGATTAAAAGTGCATATCTACAAATGGGGACCGTTTGTGCCAGTAAAACAAGCAGATTGTGTCCATTATTCCCACCCACAATACCTTCGGGCCAATGGAAACAGACATAATTGTGATATATCACCACAAACTGTCATAGAACACTTCACTCAGGGCGTAACAAATCATTCCGGCTGCTGCTTAGTTAGGTTTATTAACCAGCTACTTTGTTTTCTGCAGTAATAGCCTTAAATAGTATGATGTGTTCTGTAACATTGCTGTGGTAATGTCAGGTTTCTGCCACTGTTTCAATGAGGAGCAATAAATTCATTATTTTAAAGTTGCAGAAGCATGGTCTAGTTCATGGGTTGTCAATCTTTGCTATCTAAAGAGCTATTTTAGGACAGAATAAAGACAGAAAAAAACTGACTGGAGCAAAAAGAAATCCTTATATGTTTTACCTCAGAGTGCTGACTATTTAAGAAGCTCTTTAGAATCACTTTGTATGGAAGATGTTGAGAATAAATCAAAGTTTCAATGCCTTTACAGGACTACAAAGAAATTACAGAACTACGCCAAACAAAATGGTGACATTTGTCATTATTGTGTTGTGCAGCAAAAATCAACTGGAATGCAAAGGCTTTCTTTGCACTGAAGAGTACAGATACAGAATACCCTGTATCAAGGGAGTAGGTTTGATTCTGACATTGGTGGGGACACAAAAGTGCTCCAAGGCAGCACTCCTGAAAGTTGATGTTTTTTTGCATTTGCGATCATAATCTCATGTCATATAGAGCTGATCAAACAAGCAAATAATCATAGTCAGTCGGTTCTAGCCATTTTGACACCCTAGGTGAGATATGAATTTGGTGCCCCCCCCTTAAAAAACACATGCACACAAACACACATGCGCACACACATACATATGGGGGCGGGGGGGCACGAAGAGGAGATACATGAAGCATGAGAGGAGATGCACAAAGCAGCCAGCAGTAAACCACATAGAAACATATATCAAACAGCCAACTAGCAGTAAACAACATAGAAACATAAATAAACCACATAGAAACATTTATAAACCAGCCAATCAGCAGTAAACCATATAGAAACACACATAAACCATATAGAAACATATAGAAACCAAGTAGAAACATATGTAAAACCATCCAACCAGCAGTAAACCAGATAGAAACATATATAAACCACATAGAAACACATATAACCCAGTTCAGCAGCAGTAAACCTTAGCAGATATCTCATATCTTAATCATCTAGAGTTCCATTATTAGCCAACTTTGCTTCATTTCAGTTCAGCTAGCTGTTGCTTGCAACATAAAACGTTTTTTTAGCATTATAAAAGGTTACATCCCTCTGTATTATTTTTCTGCCTCCTCTTCTCTCCTCTTCTAAACTGTGCAGCTAAGGCCTTGGAAGGCCTTTTCATGGTGATAAACTCTCCATCCTTTACCAGGATGTTTAGTTCTACACCTGTCTGACTGTCATTCAGCTCTGCTCTGTCTGTCACTTACATACACAGTGAGCACCGGTCTGGGAGAGCTCACCTGAGAAATTACAGGTTTTTTTTTTTTTTGTCTCATTTCTTTATTTTTAAGACAATTAATGAGAAATATCATGTTATCAGTAATCAGCCTATGCCACGAACCAGCCCTGCACACACAGACATGCATTAGCACGCACGCAGGCCAACAGACACCTGTACAAATGTAAATGTAAATGATACCTCTGATATTCAAATCCGTGTAGCTGACGTGACCCAGACAGAAAAAATGCATACATGTTGACAACTTACACTAAGCGGTTGGAGATGCGAACTGCCTCCTGTCCGGTCCAACTTTTGGTTTTCCTGTGTGCTCCAACTAGCAGGTAACTGTAGCTTTTACAAGTAGATGGAGTAACAGCGGGGACGGCCAATCACATGTATGATAGCAAAACCGCAGAGCCAATCAAAGAGTGATAATTAGGTTAGAGGCGGGACTTCTAGCAGAGACCGACTATTAACCCTTTGTGTGCCATAATCATTGACTAAACACTACAGACAGTGGTTGTATAGGTAGGGACTACACAGTAGTGGCTGGATATTGGTTACGGACGTGTCCCTAGAGTCAAGCCTTCTCCAACCTTTTAAGCCACAGTTGCCCCCCATTTCTGGTGTCACTGAGCGAAAATTGCATAATTACCTTTCAGATATTGTATTTTAAGTCAAACAAGAAATTTAACCTGGACTTTTTGGTCTGTGTGAAACCTACTTCAAGAGAGGAAGTGTCAATCATTTACTGGTGACAAGAGAGCTGCAGACGGATTACTGGTACAGTGTGTAATAGTGGTGAAACTGTAGATTGTACTGCACTGCCCTCACTTCCACCCTTACCTCCAGTGTTGTCCATTCCGCTTAATTAAGAAGATATTAACTCCAGTACAGAGTTCAATATAGGAGATGACTGACAGGCACTTTAACAGTGGATGCAACACACTGTAAAGTCTGATAGAAACATGGTGGATCATCTCCTTCTGTAGATATAAGCATTCTCATTCTTAGATCATTATCAAATAAGACATAATCCTTAATTTAAGGTGATCGTACAAAAATGAAAGCATAATTATGAGGGGGAAAAAAAGATTCCATCTGGATTTAACTAAGCAAATGGGTGAGAGCCACCCACTGGATAATTACTGCAGTGATTACTATGTAATATGTATGCAGTGAGTAGCTTCTCATTTTGTCAGAACTATTTCTGTAACTCTGTTGAAGAAGAGTAACACCTTTGGCCTTTATCAAGCAAAGAGAACAACCACAGAGATTGTTGAAACTAATAAAATTGAGTTGAAACTAATAAAATTGGGCTGAAACTGCCCAAACCATTATTAGAACCTGGAAGGATAGTGGTGAACTATTGTATTCATTGTAGAAATGTGGTTGGATCTAACATGACTTAAATATTTGGTGAAGTCAGACCATAAAAAAATCAATGCAGTAGTTATGTTTAATAGTGAAAGCCAGAGTGTTTCCACACACAGTAAAAGAGATCTTAAGGGACTGGGACTAAAAAGTGGTGCAGCCTTAGGAAAAGCATCAGTGAGGCTTATCAGAAGAAAAAGCTTGCTAAAGAGCATAAAGATTGGACTGTGGAGCAATGGCAAAAGGTCATGTGGTCTGATGAGTCCAGACTGACCTTGTTCTATACTGATGGGTGCATCAGGATGAGAAGATAAGATAAGATATGACTTTATTTATCCCACCGTGGGGAAATTTCCTAGCAACAGCAGCAACATACAACAAGCAAGTGCAGAGAAAGACAGGTAGAAAAAAAAAAAAACATAAATGAAATATATAGAGAAAAATGTGAAATTAGAAGAAAATTAGAAGAGTGGAGGCCGTAGTTATAACCCATCATGCCTAGTGCCTGCAGTACAAGCCTCTGAGGGCTGCTGTGTGTTATGAATGTTATCATCCGAGGTCGTTTCAGTTCGTCAGGTCTAGGTTAAGCAAATGTTGTGTCCAGAAAATAAAATAATGAAATAAAATGCAATGAAATTAAAAGCTTCTTGAAACAAAGCCACAGTGAATGCGTGTATGGCAACTGCTAAATGCGATCCAAAAAAAATATTCCAAGATGGGATTTATTTATTTATTTATTGACTTACTTTTATGTCATTATTTACTAATATGTGTAGAATACCTGTAAATCTTATACACTAGAAACAGGTCTGGAATATGTAGAAACCCTGAAAAAAAAGTTTTAAAATGTTGTAATATGTGAATATGCTAAGAATATATCTGCTATTATGTAATAATGAAGTAAGGTTGACTTTAAAATACAGGCTGTTTTCCTTCATAAAGTAAATGTCACACATCAACGGTTCATTGTACACGAGACAACAGGGTGCATGTAAGTGTTTGAGGTTTTTTCAGCAGTTCATTATAGTGAGAGTATCTGCCTTACATGGACCAGGAGAAGAAATGGAAGTAAATGGAGAGATGATGATGGCTGTGTGAGATTATCTGTAAATGTTGACACCCTGGAAAACAAACCCCTCTGCTGTAAGGTCTCGGGTGATGCAATAAAAAACAGCTGCTTAAGGTACCGATGAAGTTTTCTTTGCAGTAAAAGTAACTTATCTGGATTCATTAGAAGAAGACCGTGGAAAGTTTGCTGTGGCGGTGATAGCCAACGGTTGATTTGGGTGCACAGAAATGAATCAAGTGTGATCGTTCAGCTTCCTTAACACACTCTTATATGCAAACTATATGCTATCTTGGAAAGTCTTATTAACTGCGAGCGTCCTCATTTATATATTGGCATATAATTCAGAGTGACTCTATCCACACTGTATGCATGTCATGAATTCTTAAGTGTCTCTAATTTGGGATGAAGGAGAGCAGGGCTGGAGGAAGGTGACCCCGGCTGTGTTCTTAATCATCAGCTGGTCTGGATGAGGTTAAGAATGGAAATTGGTTTGGCTCTGTAGTGAATCTATTATCATATCTCGTCACCCTTCCACCCCTCCTTTTTTGTTTCTCATCTCTGTCCGACACCATTTTACATCTCCCTCGCTCTCCTTGTCCATCTGCCTCCCTTTTGTCATTCAGGCTTTTTCCTCCAGCTTTGCTTTTTCCCAATGTCTTCTTCTCTGTGATGTAAAGACTGCCTCAGCATATTGATAATGGGATTTATTTAAATAGCCCTCCTTAGAGCGAAGGACATTCTCTATGACATTTTCAGTTATTATATTGTATCAAGTTGCCGTCTGCATTCCTTTTTCTACTGGGCTGTATAATCCATAAAACACTTCCCAACCAAGAATCCAATTCTTCTGCTGTGTTTTCTTTTAGCACGATTTTCAATTATTGATCATGTTTCAAGTAAAAAAAAAGAGTAACTCAGGTTTCCCTTGTCACCCACTTACAATGACAGACAGTATGAGGTTTCCTTTTGCTACAAACACTTGTTGGTTCATTCGGAGCCTGTCGCAGTGACTGACTGACTGTGCCTTGTTAGGCTGATTAAACCATCACGTCTAATTAGGGGCTGTATCACGGATGAGTTCACAGCTGCTGTGGTATCAGAAAGATAGAGGGTACATTATAGGCATTAAAATTCCTATGCTTTCCCTGCTACCTGGGTACGGAGCTTATAGTGACAGCGAAGAAATGACACTACCTACAGTCCACAAACCAGTGCAACAAAACAACCTCCTTCATTTTTCATTTGTCGCTTTTCCATTGGACATCTGCAAAAAACTTTACCGATATTCACTAAATGTCAAAAAAAAAAACAGAAGTGCGTAATTTTGGTTTTTCCATTAAATCACAAATGTGATGATTTGTTTATTTATTATCGTGAGATGACACAAGAAGTCATTCCACAAACATGGCGACGAACGTAAATGTGGTATTGATTTACAGATATATTCATTATCATCATATATTACCCCTCTATCTTGTACTAAATTTCCTGGTGTGTCCACACATACCACGACATGTTTCTTCTTCTTCGTCTTCGCTTGTTGTAACGTACGTCAGCATCCATTTTTTAAATTCACCTGACTCTAGTTGCAAAAAAGGTCTTTCCATCTGCGTGATATGCCATTTGTGCTACGCCTGAAAAACCACCTCTTGCCAGCACAAAAACCTTTAATTGAAAAATGAGACTTTTGGCAAAATTGTCCTTTTTCCATTAGATAAACTTTTATACGCAAGTTATATTTGTGTAATTTGAAGGTCAATGGAAAAGCAACTATTGACTGAAAATCCCTCTCATCTCAGAATTGACGATGAGTTAAGCTTCAGTAATACACTGAATTTATTAACTATCAAGTCTTAACACATTTGGGTCAGGTCAAGGGAAAGTGAACATGTAAAAAAAAAGTTATTCCTAGGATATACTGCATGGACTCATTTTTTAGCTTGGCATCTCTGTGTTTTTTTAAACTGTTTTCCAATTTTCAATTGATTCAGTAGAAATAAAGTTACAACCGATAGAAGAAAGAGTAACTTTCAACTTTATTTACACCTCTTGCACTGACTTTGTAACAATTTTCACAATGCTATTACTTTGTCAAAAAATTGTTAAAAAAGTAACATGTGTTTATGTATTTGTTACTTTTATTCATTCATATTATTACTGTCCTAAACAGATTTTCACTCAATGTTTGTAGAAATGACATATTTTCAAGATTTATCATTTCATGGTTCCGATTTTGGGGCTGTAGCTCCATAACAAAAAATATATATATGTTTTTAATTTATTTATTATTAACTTTTAATATTTGTTTTATGAAACTTCCAGAAAGTAAATATATTTGAACATACTTTTAGACATCTGAACCACTTTTTACAAGACTTGAAAGAGAATGTGTGCACTTGATGTCCATTTCTGTAGCTCCATAACCAGTAATGGAGCCACAATACAAAAAGCATTTCATACATACATACATTACTTATAAGATTTGTATTTTTTGTTGTAAGTTTACCATTAAATTGCATACTAATTACATACTAATTATTTACATACATGCAAATGATTATGTACAATTCTCTGCTGCTCCCTACATTATCAATTGCTTATGTCACATTGATCAAAGTGTATTATAATGGGTCTCACCCCCCCAACATTTAGGCATTAGTTCATCGTATAAGTCTTTACATGCAAAATGGTTGAACAAGTTGTCATCATATGTCACAGCAGATGCCTGCAGAGAGTGGATAAGACACTCTGAAAGATTCTTTCCATGCCGCATAGAAGATATTTGTTGTGATGTGGATGAGAATTTGTGGCCCAACAGACAGGAACATCAAGAGGTGTAGGAAGACTGCACTGGAATTCCTACAGCACTGCATGGACAGTTTTCCCCAAAGATACTGTCCTGTGTTCACGTTTTTTTGTTTTTTTCTTTGTGCTATGCAGTGCTGTCTTTTCCTTTCTGTATCGCAATGACATGGTCTGTTAACAAATTACAGTACAAACAGGAAGAGTGTAAATGTGAATCTTGTCCAGTCTCTTGCAATCAATCTCCCACTTACACTAAGGTGTAACTTACAATTTACAATAACTGTCATCAAAACTTTAGCCAGTTTACATCAGAACATCCCTCCAGAGTACACTGTTATACTGACAACATGACTAAGCAGTTGGACTGTCTTATCTGTACACAGTGACACAATTCTGATGGCACTGACATGTGCATTGACACAGACATTTACTTTTGAGAGATGAACTAAGGATTTTGACCAAGAGACTGGCTTTTGCAGGTAATCCATGGTGTTCTGCTTTTTGTATGAACTGTTTTGAGAAATGCACTTAGTGTTTTTTGCAAATGTCGAGGACGATTCGAGAAATGTACCCAAGTGACTGAAAAAACCTGTAATAAACACTAAATTAACCCAAAAATTTATTAACAGACGCAATCAAGGAAAAGTAGCTAATTGTGACATTGAGGGGAAATCAGAGGTTTGCTGCAGGAACTAAATAAATCACACTCATTGAAAAAACATTTGTAACCTTTGATCAAATGATAATTTGTTCCTGATAATTATGACAAAATAATTACACGTAGAGGCTTAGACAGACTTTATTTGTCATTCCAGATTTTACATCAAAAATGAAATTTCAATGCAGTTGGCTCAGCAGACAGCAGCAATAATGCAAATAATAAAAACAAATGATGAAAACAAGGGTGAGATTTAGCCACAAAACCATGATATGAATCAAATTCAAGGCTCTGTATTAAAAACAAAACACTACATGATGCATTTGATATATTGGCTTGGGTTTCATTATTCTGTAGCTGGCGGAAAAGAGACTTTATCAATACATGCTTGCGCATTCTCTATGGTAAGGTGATGCAGTATTTAACAGTTCCAAGTGCACTTCTGAATAGCAGTGCAAGGACAGAGTATAAAGATGGTGAACGTGTTTGTTTGGCTGATGCTGTGCACAGAAAACCTTGAAATTTATCCCAGCAAAATAGTCTGAACTGCAGTGACAACTGCATCAGAAAGGCAACAAACAGGTCTAAAGTGATGTTGTCACCTTAAAAAAAACCTTAAAGATACTCACTATCCTCACATTCCCTTGAGAAGTTTGTTTTCTCCACAACATCAGAGAGAAGCTCACCACAAGGACTTATTTATCGACTTGGCATTCTTGAATGTGATATTCACCTAAGAGGATGTTTTGAGAGGTCACTTAGGCTGACCTGAGCCTGCTTCCTGTCCTGCATCAGCACAGCAGAATTTGGTAAACAGTGCCTGTTTGGCAATGGAGTAGCAGGGCAAGAAGAGGCTGCAGTGCAGAAAAATATCCATGGTGTCAAGTGGAGGCCAGATACAACATTAACCTTTCATTGTCTCAGGAAACAAGAGTTCTCCAAGGTGAAAGGGGCCACATAACAAACTGTATGCTAAATGTAGTCAGAACACAAAACGACAACCTGTGGGGAAGGGTTGGGTTGGTCTGCCTCACTTTATTTTCATTTTAAGGTTAGAATTGAACCCATAAAGACCCACTGCAACTTTTATAGCAGCTCCGAAATGGATTTTTCTCTCTTTTTAACCTTTCTTAAGTGATTTATCACCATGTATTATGATATTATCCTATGTATATTGCATTATTCAGTGTAAATAACATATTTTTCCCTATATTTAATTAACTGATCATGTAGATGTTCATGAAAACAAAGGTTATTATATAAAAACAGAGACAACTGAAGAAAGAGTGACTTTTTCAGCAAAATATATAACTAACCGAACATAAAAACAATCCTCAAAAACCATTGTCATTTGTCAAACTCCATGGGTTTTAGTGGTGAATCAATGTTGTAGAAGATGACAGTGTTTCCACGTTCACTACGAAGCCTCTGAACGTCCAAATGGGTCATATCTGATGACCATGAAAAGATGACAATCTGTATTTTACACCAATTATTTACATGTATTGATAGGATTAGTGGATTAACAGGTATTAAACATATTAGATCAGTAGATGCTTTTGGTCACGGTGGCTTTGTGGGTCTTTATGAGTTAATGGCATTTAAGAGGTTTTAATTGTGAAAAGTAATATCTGTAAAGAAGTTTTCAGCAGTGAATAATCTTGCAAAACTGAGATTTGTTTTTCCTTTACCTTGAGATTAACTACATAACTAGTTCACCATCTATCATATTGGACTGCAATGTTTTGGACATCTTTTTTTTTTTTTTTTTTTTTTACCATCACCCACTATGTTTGGGTGAGGATCAGAGTTAATTCCCCCTTGACTGAAAAGCCCAGAACTATCAAAATAAACACGGTTTCCACGTATTTTGTGGCCACCATGTCATTCCCTCACATGTGGACATTCAGCTGGTTGCAATCTTTTACTCGAAACTGACTGAAGGCTTCACTGAACATAACATACTGCAGCTTTAATCCATTACCTTTCCAATTTTTTATCCATGTTTACATCTAAAAACCCATTCCTGACTGACCCACACATTCACATCTGATCTGATGCTGCTTGAAATGTGTAAAATTCAAGATGCTTACTCAAAACTAAAACTTCTGGAAACATCACGACCCATAGCTCTGCAAGCTGCAGTAGTGTGATAGACAGGTAGTCAATATGTGGCCTTGTCTTAATTTTTTATTAGAATTCTTTTTACAGCCATCGGTTTGGAGAGGGTTTTAACTGAGTTACTCAACCTGAACCAGCAACAATTTCTTGAACTGACACATAAGAATGGAAGAAGCACACTCCCCTTCAGCCTAATGAAAAAATTTACATAAATAGACTGCTTTGTATAGATCACATTTTGTATTCTGCCTGTTACTGTATCATTGTGATATCTTCATAATTGCAAAAATAAATGCAGAGGCTGCAATGCTGCAGGCAGATCACACTGACCTTTGTGAATCCGATTACGTTGATGGAACATGTTCCTCTTGGTTTTCTGAGATGTTACCATATGTTCCTACTGTGAGCAACGGGATCTACAAGTGACTACAAGCCCATTCATTTCCTACAGAGCTCAGTAAACGGGGGAACTCAGCCAATGTGGTGACAGGCAACAGACTTGTCAAGGGCCGCCCGCAATGAAGGGAACAACTCAACAGAATTAATCTACACACACTTTACTCAAACGTGACTGAACTGGTACATTTGCTTTGGATAAAGGCATGAAAAATTCTTGGTTTGTAAAGTACAGATAATAAGACTTAAAACAGGCCTCATTTCTTATTGTTTTTTTTCTATATCATTACAGTTGGTCCATTGCCCTGGGTACATATTCATCATGGGTGTTTTCATGTAGAAGCTACTGTAAAGCTAATAAGTCAATATTTTTCTCATATAACTTGTAGCCACCAGCAACGAGGACAAATGAAATGCAACACAAAGTTTACGCTACATGCACAGAACCACTGCAAAGTTTTTTGTTTTGTTTTTTTTTTTGCATCAATTTCACTACTGCTATTTCTGATCAATAGCTAGTAGTTTTTTTTTTTCAAAGAAAGTTCTAAACCTTACTGGGCTTCTGAGTAAGTAACAGTGGAAAATAACCAATTAGCGATCTCAACTGTGAAAGCTAGCATTAACATGTCAGAAAAACAGCATTAAGTTTTTGGTTTTTTTTTTTTATGAACTAGTCAGCTGACTGGAGACACTGAACTGCAAAGGAAGGAGTGTTATAGCTTGTTTAGTTGTAACTTTCATTCACTCTTTAAAAAAATACACCAGAAGAATAGAAATGTTGTAAGCTGTTTAACCCTCAAAGACCCAACAACTTCTGAACCAATGAATATGTTGAAATAATTCAGGTAAAATACAGTTTGTCTTTAGCCTTACAGTTTGTCATCTTTTCATGGTCATCAGATATGACCCATTTGGACGTTCAGAGGCTCCATAGTGAACATGGAAACATCACCGTCTGCAACACTGATTCACCAGTAAAACCCATGTACTTTGACAAATGACACTGGTTGGAGACATTTGTTTTTATGTTCAGTTATTGATATCTTTGCTGAAAAAGTCAATTTTTCTCTCCTTTTCTCTTTTTCTTATATAATAAACCTCAACTTTAATCTGAGCTTTTATGAACAGCTACATGATTATTGAATTAAATATAGGAAAATACCAGATTTTCACTAAAAGAAAACAAAAACAGAAAAACACAGACAGAAATCGGCAAGCTTTGATGATTCTTCAGTCCTCCAATGAGATTACAGCCTCAGGTGTATACAGTATATATACGGTGCTTACTTTCCCAGAGTCCAAAGTTTGATGAGTGTTTTTCCAAGTCAAACCAACCACTGTGAACTTACCACAACCAGAAATGGTGATGCAGCATTCTTATTTGCTGCTTTTTAGCTTACTGGCTGATAGGCCATAAGCTGTCGTCGTCCTGCTGCGTCCGGCATCATCGTCATCATCTGTCGTTGTTTGTCGTCCGTTACAAAGATTTCAATCATCTTCTTCTTCCGAAATTACGATTCCGATTGACTTCAAACTTGGTATACAGCTTCTTTATGATGATGTCAACAAAAGTTAGTGAAATTATTTCGATCTGGATCTGATTCTGGATTTGGTGCGACTTTGAAAAATTTCCCCATTATAAGAGATAGGAAGTGGATCCATGCAATAACTCACTAAATATAAATGATATCCAGTGTAAATTTCTACAGTCCAGCCCTGATGGGTAGATGACCAAAACATAATGGCCACATGCTGATCAGGATCATCTTCTGGATCTGGAACTTACAGAAAATTTTACATGGGCTCTTATGGGGAAAACATTTCAATTGTCTCCGTCTCCGAAACTACAGTTCTGATTGACTTCAAACTTGGTATACAGCTTCTTTATGATGATGTCAGCACAAGGTATTGAAATTATTTCGATCTGGATGTGATTCTGGATTTGGTGCGACTTTGAAAAATTTCCCCATTATAAGAGATAGGAGGTGGATCGATGCAATAACTCAGTAAATATAAATGATATCAAGTTGAAATTTCTACAGTACACCCCTGATGGGGAGATGACCAAAACATGGGCTATTTCTGTAATATAATAAATATGCATAACTGGGTGATAATAAATGGCATCTGGACACATTTGCCAAAGCTTTTAATTTGGCTGGTAAGCTACAGGGCCATTGGTGCTATTTTTAATATTTAACCAGAGGAGCATTACCCCCTGGTAGAATATCTTTTTATTTGCCATATTATTTACTAACTTGTACTTCTGCTTGCAGTATATGTACGAGGGCCGTTCAATAAGTTCATGGCCTCACCCAGAACAGAACAACACAGACTGATAATTTATATTTTATTTTTCAACATAATCTCCATTTACAGCAATGTACTTGGTCCATCGATGTTCAAGCATCACTATCCCATCAAGAAAGAATGTAACATCCTGTATCATAACAACCAGTATTTCTGGGTGAGGCCATGAACTTATTGAACAGCCCTCGTATCTACTGGGGCGCTGACCTGTGCGGAACCACGGGTTCTAGATGTGGTAGTTTTATGCTGGGGACTTTTGGGAAAAGATGTTAGTCTATATTTTATAATTAGTGACATAGAAATTGTTTGGCAAATCATTCTTTAAAATTTAAACAACGATTAATATATTAATACCGATATCTACAGACTGAAGTTAGTAAATGCGTCATTCCTGTTTTTAACTTCATTTTGTGTCATGCAGTGTGGTACTGCGCTTCCTGTCAACCGTCATGGGCATAGCAACATGAGTGTAAGGCTTTTGTATTCCAAAATTCCTAATATTGCCCAAAATATCGGTCCAATCACTTTGCCATTCTTGCTAGTCTCTTCCTTTTAAAATTTAAACAATTAATATATTAATACCATTATCTAGGGATTGAAGTTAGTTCCTGTCTTTAACTTCATTTCCCATCATGCAGCGTGGTACTGCGCTTCCCACACACAAACAGAGTCCACTTCCCTTTCCCGTCCCTCCCCCTGACAACTGCTTTGCAACATGAATTAAATCAGTCCCTCCTGACTTTAATAAAGGAAATTTTAAAGAAAAAAGATATTTAATGTTAAGATGGGGCTGTTCTTCAACTGTAGGCTTGGTAAAAACATTTCATTTTCTCAGAATCGCACAGATACACACACAAACAAACAGATGAGACCCTCCAGTATTATATACAAGATATGCGATAAAGGTGGCGATTATTGAGAGTGAGAAATACACATTCAACATTTTCACTGTTTTAGGTGTACATCCTGGTATTTACAGTGCATTGCATTTGGCCAGAACTGACATTGTGAAAGCACTTGTAAACTCAAAACATTAAGGCCAAGTACAGAAGTATGCCATTTGAGACACGGTGACTGTCTGTAGCAAGTGGACACAGCTACCATGACCTCTTGCATTGCTCTTGGGACAGGGGTTTGAGTCTTGGGTGTCACCCCATTGGCCAGAGGTCACCAAAATTGGAAAAAAAAAAAGGGCAGAGCTACAGGAGCACTGGGTGATGGGTGAGCTAATACCAAATACTAGTGTACTGACATGGCAAAACTATAAACTACATCAAATAGTCATTTGATTGGTTTCTTGATGATATTTAACCCTTTACTGGGCAAGTGACTATTTTTGGTAATTTCCATAAACATTAAATATGGTGATTCAGAGAGATTTTACAGAAATATTGTCAGCTCATGACCTTATAGCAGTTGTTTTATCTCATGTGTTTACTTTTTTTTGCAAGTGCTACTTGGATGTTTTATTCATAGAAGAGGGAGAATGTTATCACACCAGCCGACAAGGAGGTAGATGATGATATCCAATTACTAAGGTTGAAATTTTGAATTTCGGAGTTTTTCAATTAGTGCCATATAAAGGATTAACAATTGCAATGGCAGGAAAAACATGTTGACATACTTATTATTCTAAGACAGAAGTTCAGTGGTAGCCAGGTGTTTTTGGAGCCATCATCTAGTGGCCATCAGTGGTATTACACATTAAGAAACATTGGCGTTACAGTGCTAACCCCTTGGTTAAGGTACCTATGGAACTTTCATGAAAGTATTTTGAAAAGCTACAATAAAAACAAAAAGATCTTTCCAAAAAAAAAAAATGCTGTGCAGCTTTCCTCCATGGTGGCTATTAACAACCCCTACCAAAATAACCACAGAAAAAAAACAAAAATATGAAAACATGAATACAAACAGATGCTACAAGAAAGGCGTCACATCCAAAACATCAGATGTACACAATTTACTTGATTTCCTACTCCTCCTGCAATTGAATGAGCTTGTGAATGAGTCAGTGAGAAGATATCAATAGGAGGAAATAACATGATTCACTGCACTGTAATTAGAGATTCACTGAGATGAAAAGAGAAGATTTGCTCTTTGACATGGGTCACCCACAGAGAAACACAAATACTATCTAAATGTCATCAGGCACAGTGTAGCTACAGAGCCTTGTGTGAGAATGTGCGCTGTGAATTCATTATTTTCATCTATTTTCATCTCTGCGCCATTATAACTCTGTCAAAGGAATATGACTCAGAGAAGAAGAGAAATTGGAAAGCAAAGTTAAAAGTCACAGCCAAGAAAAGTGTTCCGTTCTCTTTTTTTCTCCTCTCGCACAAGAAATGCTCTCCAGAACAAACACAGTCCAATATTAATTTGTTTGAGCAGATTTCTCCGATGATCAAATGGGACAATCTCTTTATTACTATGACGAACTGGTAGATTGAAACTATCTGCTGCTTCATCTCTCCTCCTCTGACTTACCGGCTGAAGCTATCAGGGCACAGATCAGTAATTACTGCAGGTTGTCAACAATTTATCACTGGAGTCCCGTGGGTTTCTGCTCAGAGGCTGGACGTGATAGCATACATCCACGCTCACGTACACTCTTACACATATACAAGCGAAAGACAGAAGTGCACATGAACTGTATGTGGACGTCAGCACACACAGACGCCACACAAACATGCAGTGGACTTCAAAGACACCCAGGTGTCACTGTGACAGTACATTACCACTCTGTGCTCAGTGATAAGGGAGGTTTCGTATGGCTCTTTTAGACTCACACACTCTCTCTCTCTCACACACACACACACACACACACAAACTCACGCTGAAGCAGCAATTCATTTACTGAATTGTTCCTGGAGTGGCCAGCAAATTGGTTTCTATAAATAACATGTTTTGTTTTTATTCTATTACTTTTCTTTTTGCAGGTAAACAAACCTCTCACTTGTTGATGCTATGCAACATTAACATAAAAACCAATTAAACAAATTATATTACGGCCACTGATTAATTTTTACAGCTGTGTAACAGTGTTTTTTTTTTTCATACTGAAAGAATCCAGGTGTAATTATTGCTGCTGCCATCAATTGTCAGCAACTCATCAAAATTATTCTGCTCCAAGGTCTAAACAACACTGTAATTCATCATCAAACAGTCACTTATTTCTGGTCCACACACACAGGAGCACCCACACAACTCCCCTTTTCACCACACTGTTATATTTGATTCATGAAAACTGACAACAGCATCAGTGTTTTTAATTATTAATAGTGAACAGTCCACAGGAGTCGTCTCTCAATCCTTCCACAAAGGTAATAGGGTTATTTGTTGTGGCGCAGGCCCTTAAATCTTGATTCATTTGACAACCGTCCCTTGTGTCAAGTGGAACTGCACCGGCAGGTAGATAAGACTGTGCTATTTCCAATGATCCGCTGACATTGACCCTCCTTCTCCTCACGGGAACATAAGAGAAATTCACAAACACGCATGTATGCACACACACATTCCAAGTCGTTTTAATCTTCCAGCGGTGTTACATGTTCTGGTCCTCCTACTGAGATACCGACACCATTACAGCAGCTGAAGGTCTGGGGGTGACCCCTATTAAATCACCCCACAGTTGGGCTGAATAAAGAAACACATTAACAGGTTAAATGAGAAGGTTAAGTGGTCCCCCATGGATGTATCCTTCCATAAAATTGAATGTCAATCCTCTTGTCCTTCCTGTTTATTCAGATTATGATTTGTTTTTTAATTAAGATAGGATTGGACCATCTTTGTTGCACTTACCTTTCAACGCGGAATAAGTGTTTTTCCAGAATATACACATTTAAAATATAGGAAAAAAAGAGCATGTCAAAACAATAATAATAATAACAACAATAATAATAATAATAATAATAATAATAATAATAATAATAATAATAATAATAAATTTTTAATGAACAAACCAAACTTTCTTATGACTGACAACAGTTTGTACAGTATACAGGGTGAGGAAGCAAAATTTACAATATTTTGAGGCAGGGATTGAAAGACAGTGTATGACCAATTAGTTTATTGAAAGTCATGAGAATTTACTTGCCACAAGAAAATGTACATAATAGAAAATGTTTTTATTCTATGTGTCCTCCTTCTTTCTCAATAACTGCCTTCACACGCTTCCTGAAACTTGCGCAAGTGTTCCTCAAATATTCGGGTGACAACTTCTCCCATTCTTCTTTAATAGTATCTTCCAGACTTTCTCGTAATAGTTTTGCTCATAGTCATTCTCTTCTTTCCATTATAAACAGTCTTTATGGACACTCCAACTATTTTTGAAATCTCCTTTGGTGTGACGAGTGCATTCAGCAAATCACACACTCTTTGACATTTGCTTTCCTGATTACTCATGTGGGCAAAAGTTTCTGAAAAGGTATGGATAATAGTGTTAGGTATGATTATGACATCAATATATGTTTGGTTTCAAAACAATTGACATAGTGCCTGCTGAGAAAAAACAACTAAATATTCATTGTAAATTTTGCTTCCCCACCCTGTATATCCTAAAAAAATGACAACTTCCCTTGGTATAGGTAGTGTAACCAGTGACCTGTATTCTTTTGTCCTACATCATATTTTTCAATAAAACATATTTGACAACAGATTGTGTTAGATGGAGCTGTGTTAGACAGACTTACAGATCTGAAACTGTAGTCAGGAGATGTCAGTGTTCAATAACAAGGCAGTGCCAGAAGATGTGGTAATGGTTTGGTGTCCGTGGTTTCTGCAGCAGACGGGATGATTACTATCATAGTGTGAGGTGTGTGAAAGGGTGTAGTAAAATATCACATTTGTTCAGTTTTTTCAAATGTATGTGTTCACAACAAAACAATATATCAAATGTTTAAAGTGAGAAAATATACTATTTTGAGAAAAATCATTTTGAATTTGATGAATTTGATTTAATTTAAAAACAGTCTGTAAACATCTGGAAAGCATCTGTAACTGCTCAAAAGTCCCAGGTCGTATTTGTCATATTTTTCATGTCATGATGTGCCAAATGTTTACAGGCAGGCCAGTTCTAGACCTGGATTCTTTCACTATGAAGTAGCAGATGCAGTGTGCTGTTGAGTATTACTGAAAAAGTATTACTTTGCTGAAAAAGAGGTGATCTGGATGGGGGTATATGTTACTGTAAAACCTGCATATCTGCATATCAACATGTGCACCCTGCTCATTCCATAGGCACTAATGCAACCTCATACTGCTAGAGATGCAGGCTTTTGAACTGAGCGTTGATAACAAGCCAGATGGTCCCGCTCCTCCACGGTTTTCATAACAATATATTTCGATTTGACTGATCACAGAACAGTTTTTCGCTTTGCCTCATTACATTTTAAATGAGCTTTGGCCCAGAGGAGACGGCAGCATTTCTGGATGATGGTCACATGTGGCTACCTCTTTTATAAGATAAAATATTCATCTGCATTTGTGGATGGTGTGGTGAACGGCCTGTACAGACAGTGGTTTCTGGAAATGTCTCTGAGTCCATGCACTGATATCCATCCAAGATCAATCCCTTTGCACACAGAGATTTCTCCAGATTCTCAGAATCTTTTGGTTATATAATATACAGCAGGAAATGAGACATTTCAAAGTTTTTGCAATTTTACACAGAGGAACATTATCCAGAAATTGTTCCACAATTTGTAGAGGCAGTTTTTCACAGATCGGTGAATTTCTGTCCATTTTTACTTCTGAGAGACTCTGCTTCTCTAAGATAGTGGTTTATTCCCACTCATGTTACTGTAGCAGTACTTACTTTTCCAGCTTTTTGTTAAAAAGTCAGCTAAGTTTTTGGAGACGTACTAAGCCATCAAATTCAAAACCACCCTTTTTTATTACACTAGTACATTTTCAAAGCTTAAACATTTGATGTGTTCTCTTTGCCCTACTGTGAGTACAATACAGGTTTATTTACATTTTATGTCCCAATGTTTTTGCTTTTGGTGTTGTACCTGTAGATGCAGTCACACACAGTCACACACTGTATTTATCATTCAAAGCATCTGCCAGGTTACACAGGTGAAGGTAGAGCCTCAGAGCCTTGATCTGTGCTAATTGCAACACCGTTCTCTGAAACTCTTTCAGTGGTCCTCTTGCCGAGCAGCAGGAGTCCACAACAAATTAGCCTAATAGCTGGAAAATGCCTTCTAAGCAGAAGCAGAGGTCAACTAGCTGGAAACATGCTCATGTACACTGAACAAGGACAAAGCAGAATATGGACTACAGCATGGACTTTGGATCAGTCAGGAGAATGATTCTGCCCAACAAACAAGCACATCTTTGTAGTTTTATCAGCATTATATCAAAGTGACTGAACCATATTCCATATACTGAATTTCATAGCTAAAAATAATTGAGGAAGCAGATGAACTTTTCTCATGTCCTGCAGCTAAACTTGAACATAACTCTGACTAACTTCAGTTCATTTATAATTATTACCTTCACATTTCTCTTACGTGGATGGCTGGTATCATTTCAGATTGAAAAAAAAATCTCATTACCATCATGTTCCTACATGCTAGACCCACAAAGTCAACCATGAAAAAGTCACCAGCAAATCCATCTCTGCCAGTCTAAGATCACTCTGCTATCTATTTGTTTATCCCTCAGAATGTATCTGCAAACCAAATTAAAACTCATATCTTTGTGCTCCAGGCTTCCTAATATTATTTCCAATCAGTGAGTGAATTATTCAGCCTTGTGTGACTAGCGATCTGTTATTTTGTAAACGTTGAGGCTGCATCACCGGCCTCCCAGGGTACAGTAAGGACAAGATTAAATATTAATTGTGTATTTTTACTGCATATTCATATTTATCCATCCTACTACAATTTATGCAGGCATGTGCAAGGTAACAATCTTTAATTCTGTCAAGCTACAAGTGTCAGCACTGAAAATATGCATCAGCCAGTATAAATTACAATTTCTCAAAATGGTTTATTTGCATTTATTAGTAGCTGGAATAAGCTGTCTCAGATTGTCACCTTTGACTTCTGCTGTTATTGCGATGAGCAAAACTGGGATAAAGGTAACATGCCCACATACAGCGTTAAAGTCCCCATGGAATGGCTAGCAGAGTAGTTTTTCCTTCTGCATATTTATGGGTGTCCTGTAAAAACAGGAATCTACAAGGTCACCCCAAATATACCAACATGTTCTGACTAGTCAATTCCACCAGTGTAGCAGAGGCCTATAAATGCTCTGTAGCTGATACATATTCTGCAGGGGATGTAGAAATTTGAGACAATTTCACTGTTCACAAAATGAGTTGCCCCAGAGAGCAGGAGGAGTTATCAAATCAAGTTTTTGTTCATCATTTTCCTGGATTATGACAAACTCTAAAACACCTGTCACTGCCACGGATGTATGAAGAGAACCAGATACAGTGCTACCACTCCAAACTGGGGACAGTTTTCTCCAGTGGTCATCAGCAGTAAAAACCTCCCCTACAGCGTAAAAGGCAAATCAGACATTTGTTAAACTCCTCAGACAACTAAAACTCCAAAAAGGTTTGGAAATTAGTCTTATTGTACACAAAAAAAAAAAGTGGTGAATTGTTCTCTCCGAAAGAGCACCTCAGAAACCAGTGGGTGGTGTCACTGCTCCTCCAACCATTAGTTATTTGCAACGACATTTATCATGTCCACTAGTTATTTACTTCTTGTTTTGTATGCGTCTCAATTTCCTGAGGACTCTGCCCAACGGATCAATAAAATTCTATCTAATCTAATCTAATCTATGTGTAAAATAATGGCTTTGACGCTTTGACGTTACCACAGTATAGTCTGTGCAGACACTGGTCCAAGTGGGAAGGCACTGGTAGGAGCAGGGTGACGCCCTATCCCCACACACAGTATTCCTAGTCCACATTTACAATTACAGTAGATGCACAATGTGGAAGTGGCATGGAAGCCACAAACGTCTATGTCTGAGACAACAATGAGCAACTTGTTAATGAATAGAACATCAAGCATTTTGTAGATTTGGAATCCAGTTCCAATACTACTGTACATCTACGATGATTTGTGATTATGCAATAGTAACTGATTTTACTAGTATTTCTAGATAGAGGAATGCTTTGGGGATTTAAAGAAAGTGAATTTAAATGCTACCTTTGATTTTAGTAGATATTAAATACATGGTTACACTGGTTTTTACCGAATGCATACACTTCTTTATACTCATGCTCATTTTAAAGCGGACCTGACACAGGTGAATATTAGTGTTGTTGTCATGTGTTTACTTCAGTAACTCCTGTAGGTAAACAAGCAAACAGCAGAGATGAACCCATCGAATGATGTCATCAGCTAAATGTTTTGTATGATGTGTCCTGTTGGTGACAGACTGTACATCAGTGAAATACAATCAAGATTTCTAATAAATCCAAGTCAATAACAAGTTTAATTACAGTGCCATATATTCCCCCAGTAACAGAGCTAATAAACCACAGTAATATTATTTATTGTTTTAGGTTTTCTTTAATCTTCTACTCATCATTCACAGTTTACACAGTATCATGGTTTATTTCCTGGTGACAGGAATTAGTAAAAATCTGTACAAAATCTACCAAATTACTTTTTTGTCGTAGGCACGATATAGCGACATACAAACCGAATCTTATTTCATGAGGACTTTATCCAAAGACGTTTCCTGCCATTTTTTTTAGACCTCTGAAAATCTTGCCTCTACAAAACTAATTTGCCAAGTGACTTTATTATTCCACTAGATTATTTCTTGATGTGGTCTGAGCAGACCTGCGATTTGAATATTGTGAGATCAACAAATGACAACCTAGAGTAAGCGATACAACAAATGTATTAGTTGAAGATGAAAACACTGGAGAGTTTCTCATTTCTTGTAACGTAGTAGAAATACAGCTTCCATAATTATATGTCCTGCTCAGGTCTGAATAATTGAAAAAAAAATGTGGGAAAAAAAATACTACTTTCCTGTGTTTTTTTCCCCAAAAGCTTTTAAAGAAATTGATGTACAGGACAGATGAAGCCAACTCTGCTGTCCAGAGCACTGCAACATGCTTTAATGTCATATGTGTATATGTATGTAAGGCAAGTGAGTATTTTCAGCATATCATCATATTCATGCAACTTTTCCAACTCCAAACTATGTTGGAATTAATCATTCTCAGGTGATATATATTTGTATAATAGGAGGGAGTATGGCCATAAATGTTAACACATTACATTAAGGTGTGCAGAATTATTAGGTAGCTTCTTTACTTCAGGTTAAATTGATCAGGGATTTAACTAACAGTGAAAAATAAAAAAAATGTAAAAATCCCTTCAGAAAGCAGAAATGATCTTGAAACAGCTCAACTATTAGCCGGCTGGCTATACTGGTCAGAGATTCTTATGTTTTTTGTTTTGTTTTTTTTTTTGGGGGGGGGGTTGTTATCCTCACTTTGACAGATGAAAATAAACAAATGAGATAGCAAATTTTTCATTTTTCATTTAGTTGCATAATAATTCCGAACACTAATAGTTGCCAAATAATTGTGTGCACTTAGATATTCTCCTAAGAAAGCCAAAACCCCACTTACACACTTTTAAGTATTCAGGATGGAGGTTTATGAACATTTTGAATTGGCCTGTAAGCACTGTAGTTGTTCAATAACACAATTAATTCTCAAAAATACAACTTCCCTAATAATTGTGCATACAGTGTATATATTTATGTGTGTGTATATGTGTATGTATATGTATAATATACATATATGTGTTTTTTTTATGGTAAAGAAGAGGTTATTCCAAGTATACACATTAAATGTAAAGTGTCAGTGTCCCTTTAAAAAAAAACAACTTAACTCCACATTATCTACTGCCAGTCCATTAATACTGCTACTTTATTATTATTTCTTCTTCTTCTGACACTCATTTTTCGGTGCGCATACAGTCAGAAGGTCCCTTTTCATCTGCAAATGCCAACGTGAAGCATATTGTCACCAGCTGTTCTTTTTCGCAGCTCTTTTCCTATCACGTCTCTTTCTCTGCCTCTCAGCGCGCTGCGTCGACAGGCTGCCAAGCCAGAATTATACAGCAGGTCACAACTAATGAGTGGGTTTGGAACATTTCTCATATTTATCGAGATGAACCTGCTGATCCCCTGCCTCTCCAACCTTCTCTCTTATTCAGTTTGTTGTCTCAAGTTTTAGAGGGATCCGTGGTTGCACTTGGTCTCGGTCAAACTTCAGGCCGTAGTTTTATGTTGTTTTTTTTTTTTACTATCATAGGAACTTGAAACTTGAAATTTTTGACATTTTTTATTTGGAAATAATGGGCACCCCTGAGACTCTGTTGGCCTAAAACACCTGTGACATTCTATGCGTGAGTCCAGGTTTGGACCTTTCTTCATTCTGGAATCTGTCCTCGGCTTGTCTCCTGGAAAAGTCAAGGGTAGTTTTACAGAAAAAAAAACTGTCTAATCAATAATAAATAACACATTTGTTTCAGCTCACGCAGAAGAAAGACATTTTTTTCCTTTTACCATTAATGTTATTCCTCCCTGTCCCAGTTTGTAAAGACCTAAAAACCTCTTTTCCCCTCAAATGAATCACACAATTGTCTTTTAGCAGCAGACTCAAGGAAGAGACATTCATTGACTTTCAATTACTAAATATGGGATATAACTGGCCTAATATGGAAATCTTGTAAAATGTTTTACTAGGGGCAGCGAAATGGGATTTGCAGCAGCAGGGAACGCTGGTTCTCACCGTTGTAAGGTAATAGAGGATATATCCTTCCACATCTCAGGCAGACAAAGGGATTTGCTTTCACTGAAAATCTTTCCGACCTTGTTCCAAACCCATTTGGAGGTGTAAATTCACCACGCTTCACTCTCAGAAGTCAAATTTACTCCAACTCCCTTGATAATTTCTTCAGATCCATTACCCAGCATGCTGATGTGTTGTGTTGTTTGTCGACGCTGTGCAGCTGCGTCTGCTGCAAAACATACAATCAACCGGAGGCAGGCCTAACAGACACAGAAGAATTTATTTGGTAAACAGTGTTTTATTTGATTTCCCGTTGTGCTGCAGCGTACAGTAGTGGAAAAACGATACTGTGTTCATTAGTTTATGTGCATTAGCGTAGGAATCTAATGGTTTATGCATACAAGGCCAACAGCGGAGTGCTCGGATGATTTAGGATGATGCTCATTTTATGGAAATCAAAGCAAGAAATAAGAGGAGTTCTCGTAACACACAGATGCTTCGCCTCCTCCTGGTTTTCTGTCCCACAATTGTTGAGTCAATTGCATGCCGTCCTCTCCCCCACCTCGCTGTGTTTCTCCTTCGATCTTTCTTTCACCTTCCCTCCATCCTCTTCTGTTGTTGCTGTCAGAACGCATTAGGACGTTGCTAACGAGTGACTTAAATTAGGATTCCCTGCAGTCCTATCCAGGTGTGGGTAATGAGGTGGGAAGACAGGAGATTGGGGCTCCTCCTCCATTCTTTCACAAGCTAAACAAGAAAGGAATATCATTCACTTTTTGGCTTTGCTTGGAATAGTATACTACATAATCCTGGTACACTGATTCTAACCAGAAGCAGAATGTGACAAACCTAAAAATCTGCAGTCAGCTAAAGACACCAGGAGATATAATGCTGTGGCCAGATTCCTCAGTTTGCACAAAAAGTATAGAATTGTGGTGTTTTTTTGACAACAGCTTTGAGTCCAACATTGCAGAGGAGTAGTTCCACAGCTATGCACTGATGTCAGCATTGAACATACACTTAAGTTATCTGACAGCAGCAAAAAGTGCAGACAATGAGATTAAAAGAAAAAACTATGTACTACACTGCATTTATTCATTATACTGCACTGAATATTACTGGACAAAGTAGCATAAAATATATAATGTGAAAAACCCAAGCTTATGTGCGTACAAAAAAAAAAAAAACATTTTCAGATATAAACCTTTAAACAAAACACACACTCACAATGCCAGAGTCATGACAACTGTTATTTGTTGCACACTGTGGTGGATTTATGGAAACGAACAGTGATATGCACTAAAGCAGACAAGCTTAATGATATGGAAATTGAAGTTGTAAGTTCATGAAATGCAGTCATGAGTTTTCCTCTCAAGGCCATCAGTTAGATCTGAGTTCCCGCGGCTGATGGGCTGTGATCTGTTATCGTCCCTGTGGCCTGGCCTCTCACAGACAGGCTAAATAGGTGGTCTCCCTCCACTGGAGGTGGAAATGAATCTGGCCTCAGATCCCCACTCCTTTCTGCTCCCTCTAACACCCTGCTTGTCTCCCTGCCTACCTATCTAGGGCATCTGACTTGGTTTGACATGAAGGGTGCTGCTGTGTGTATGTGTGTGTACATGTGTGGATGCATTTGTGAGCAAAACCCTCAACTTTCCAAACTATGGTGTGATCAATTGTGGCACCATTTTACCAATTACCTCTGATTCTTCCTCTGGCTCGTCTGATGCTCAGAAGCAGCAGAGTCAGCTAAACACATAGGGACTTGCATCTTTTCTGCTCTTCATCACTGTCCATCAGGAACAATAGTGGCCTTGACAAAGTGACAAAGTCACAAATGATGGCCACCTGCCTTGCATGAAACTTTGCGAAAACTAATCTGAATAGCTCTCCTCGCTGTCTCAGCATTGTTTCTGGTCCAGGAGCTTTTACTGTTTGAATTACAGTGGAGAAGCAGAGATACAGGGTTGGACTTTCCTTATATACATGTAATAAGGTTCACTGGTTGTCTTCTCTGTCTGCCGGGTTGTTAAACTGTCACTCACGACATATGCAAGGCTTCTCCTCTCAGCCTCTTCACTTTATTAAATCTTATTTTTAGAATTGCTTCTGTGAGATGATAAGGTTAAAAGTTTGTTATGTAAATTCTGCAGCTAACGGTTCCTCAATAAAAACAATAGTGAAAAACTATGTAGTTTAATTACATAGTAAAATAGGCTGCTTTTACTAACATTACTGATGAAACTGATGTAACATAGGCAGAAGTCATGTTTAATGTTTAAGTCATGTACTGGTATGTTCATGTCATTTAGTTCTAATAGCGTATCTACATCTGACAGGCAACTAAAGAAACAGTCAGACTTTGATTTGATATTTTGTAAGTACAGTCAATAATAACATATACTGTATGCCAGGTTGTTTTAGTTATTACACATTTTAATGCATTGTTGAATGCTGCACCATAGCTGTAAGGGAGTTGGGTTGGTATTATTCACATTAATGCAGATGTCCCAAATCCTGAATATGAAGTGCTCCTGCTCAGACTGGCCAAAGTTTAACACAATATAGGTAGTACATGGGTCTAATCCCAGCTTGTATTAATGACAGTCTGAGCTGTGATGTTCACTGAGAAGGTTAGTTGTGGTCAAGTTCTGGAACATTTGTCAGTGCTTCCCTTAACTGCCAAACTAACTAAAGTGCTTCATTATTTTTCCATTTCATAATTTTTATATTTCCAGTAGTACATTTCAACAATCCCCAGAGACAAGAACTGTCAGTCAAATATACATTTACATAAAGCTAGTTAGCCCACCTTGACAACTGGATTTCCACTTATATGATTATTGAGCATCGGTGCAAGTTGTTAAGTTTGAGGAGAAATGTTTAGCCTGAGCATAAAGCTGGCACACTGAGCTCAAAAAAGTTGTGTGAAATTAACATCTGTTCTTGACAAACAGTGAAATATGTATGCATACACTAATTAGTTAGTGAGCGGTAGAGCTGTTTGCAGCTTTTGGAGTTTGGCTTTTTAATTGCTAGGTGTCTCTAGCTCAACAGTTTGCAGATCTGGCATCTCTTGTAACACTCAACATCTATTGACAAGAGTAAACAAGTGTTTTAATCAATATGTGGCAAAATAAAATATTCCTTCAAACCGTTCAGAAAGAAGTAGGGAGACTGTAAAAATATGGGGTGGTACTTCAGAACAAGTCAATAAGAAAAATTTAATACTTTAAGAAATCCCCAATAAACACATAAGTAATCCAAGTTTTCACGTATTGATTCAGCTTCACCAAATACAAGGTCAATGTTCTGACTAGTTGCTTTTTTTTTTCCAGTGTATTTAACTATTTATTAATAAGTTACTGACTAACCAGCAAACTGTGAAACTTTATACTGGTTTCACAGTGGCCATTTCTCAATACGTGTTCTTGTCTGTTCTTCCGTTCTCGTATTCTCATGAAACGTCAACAGTTGCAGCCCAAGTACTGTTCCAATTGAAAGTTCGCATAAACCAAGAACACATGGAATATGGATGTTGCTCTTGTCAGCTAGCTAAAACCAAGGATGCACTGGTTGGTGACTCCTGTAGACTTGGCTGGAAAATAATTCTCAAGATGCACTTTGTGCTACTCTCAAATGCTACAGTGGCTTCTGTGAAAACTTAATTCAGATATGTTTTTGACTAGATGACCGTAATGAGGATGATGTAATATAATGTTAGAACATGAGCGAGAGGCAGAATAGGTGAGAAATACGTCTTTATTATCATGAGATGGGATTCAACAAAATGTGTCACAGTTTTGAAAAATATACAAAATGTGTTAATACTAGAACAAATGTACTGAAATCAAATTGAATGCCATAGTGATTTGAGGGAAATATGTTAGGAAACTGATGGTGGAGATACACCAGAGACAGGGAGGAAAGTTCACAAGTACACAGCTGTTCCAATTACAGAGAGACTTGCATTCTCAGGAAGTCTGTCCTCTGGGACCATTCTTACCAAGACCGTATTCGCCAAGTTCACAAGACTGTACTCTGCATTCTTGATATTGAGAAATGGCCAGTAACTGGGTCTGTGTCCAGTGTCCAGATAAAAGGTGTCAAACATTACAAATTGTCGCTGTTTGCTTCGAAGCTGTCTCCTCCCTCACCTTGCCACACCTCATCAGCCATGTCAGTTTCACCTGTTGCACCCGGCTGGCCAGAATAGAAGCAGGGTAGATTCACCCATGTAGTGCCAGATTGTTCTTGGATCACCAGACTTTCCAGCGTTCTCTTCGTACTGGTTTTCGTGGTTCCGACCCCACCTGGTTCTGACTTCATCTCCTCACCTCTGCCCCAGAGACCCAACCAGCCTTCTGTTTTTGATTACCAGATCTACTTTTGTGAGTCCGGTTCCTGTCCATGTCAGAGTCCGGTTCCTGTCTGTGTTTCCAGTCCATGTTCGTGTCTGTCCTTTTACCTGAGCATGTTGCATGTGGATTCTCCAAATACACTACCCATTACACAAAATGTTTTTGATTCATATGATATTCACATTACAGAAACTCCTCAGTATCCAAACAGTCTATTTGTGTGTTGATGGTGTTCCACATATTGTCTCTCACTTCATTACCTGTATCATTTGTCTGGTTCATACAAGACAGCATGACTATAAATCAACAGGTGTGGGTCCATCATAGTTACACATGATATGTCACATGGTATTCATTTAACTCAAAAGACTGACTGATACAGTGAAATCTCATGAAAAACTACCTTGTTCTAATGATTCAGAACGATATACTAATCTGCAAATAAAACATCCGAAGTGTGATAAGATCTGTACGCATAGCTAGGTAGTATGCTAGCATTCTGCAAGCATATTACCTCCTAATAGTTCACTCGAGGTTTATCAAAATACTAAAATCATCAACACTGCCTTAATTTTACAGGTGCTTACAGACCAGCAAACAACAGAAATCACTTGATATTCCGCAGTAATGTGGCATCAAACTGATGAACAGCTTTGAACAAAGCCTAGTAACCACGAGATCTGAGGTTTAACAGTTAATGTTATTTGCTTTCTAATGCTTTATAACAGCTTAAAGTGATTTACAGACTGTTTACAATCTGATTAATAACAGAGGATGTCCCCACCAGATAGGATAATGAACATAAGCAGTTTTCGCATGTGTGTGTGTGTGTATGTGTGTATAGTGTATCTGTAATACCTGAAATCAAACGAAGAATTACAAGATCTGAAAAGACAAACTAAAGAGTGTGAAAGAACACACTCCATCACACAGTACAGGATGAGCTGTCTTGCTGGAGTCTCTTTGGAAGCTGATTGGACAGATTGGACGGGCTCCAGCATGTTGTTGTGGAAGCAGATCGGTCCCCAGTAGCACCTGGTGCTTTGTCTCCACTTTAAACAGCCTCGGTCTTCAGAGCTGGCTCCTTTCCTGACACAAAACTCCCCTGAGGAAAAGAGACAAGTGAATTGGTGTCTACCTTCCTCTCAGGTACATCCTTCAGTCTCCCCTCCCCCTCGTTCTACTCCTCTGTTCTCCTCCTCCTCCTCCTCCCCTCCGCTCTCTACTCCAATCCACTGCCCACTCAAGCAGCTGTCAAGGTGAGGCAGTTTTACATGGTGAGGCTCCAATGCCCTTGTCCAATTTCACTTTGGAGTGAAGCTGGGCTGAACATGCCAATCCTGATATTGCCAAACAAATTAAATCACGCGGTTGGGCGCAGAGGAGAGGAGCGAGTGCTGAGAATGCTGGGATGGATGGCTGGTGGGAGAAGTCGTCAACCACGCTGAGCGGCTCACTGTCTGGTCTGATCAGGACATCCTCGGAGGAGAATCATTAATTGGCTGTGGATGGAGGGAAGCACTAGTGGGGGGCTGCTCTGTTGCTGCTGCCTATGTCCATGAAGAAGCCATGATGGCTGGTTATTAAAGACCTTACCTGAGGTGATGAGGAGCTCCGGGCCAAATAAGAATGCCACCAGTCACACTGAAACAACAACATCTACCTGGTTCAGATGTAGTTTTGTAATTATAGGCCTGTTTCACTGTGCTGATCTACTCTCCTGTAACCTTTAATTAGAACAAGACACGCTAGGTTATAATAATAGGAGCTGTGGAGGAGATGTGTTTTTTTCTTCTAATACAGTGAGAAATCATTACAAAAGAAAGTGAGCTGTCTGTATTCACATCAACAGTGTCTTCAGTCAGTCTCACAGCAGAAGGAATGCACTGGTGATCAGCTTTGACAGGGGGTATAATTAACAATATCATGTTTTCGTAAAATATTAAATGAAGACATGCATATAGTGTCTTAATTGCTACTAAGTCTACAAAATTATAGGTCAGTTAACATAGTTGGAAGTCCGTTAACTGCTCTGAATATAATACCGTACCAAAGGCAATTCCATGGATAATGAAATATATAATGAATAAACCTATACATTAGGCCACCTTAACGACATAACAAATTAAAGGATAAGCCTTTAAGCCGCATCAGCAACTAGTGGATATAATTACAGCTATATGCACGGCACAGAAACAGTTATAGGGGTGCAAACCGTAACACTCTTACACAGCATAGTGCACAGAGCAGGAGACATATTTTCATACGGTGGATTCCCCACAAAAAACTGCTGCAGAGACTGACTGAGTGCAAAATTTCTTCAACATAATGACTTTGCATTAATTTAACAATTTTTCTTGAGACCCACAATCACTTGCAACTGTTTAACATGGGTTAAAATGGTCTTTAATATGAAAAATTTGTCTTCATACAACAAACAAACAATTACTTTGTGCTTATTTTGGGAAATAATTCAGCTGAGGGGGGTTTAGTGACCTTTTTTTGGACCCCCAGAGCACAACCGTAACACTAACACTGTCCTCAGGCCACCAGAGTAGACTCCTAGAACAAATCATTTCAACCAAGGATTTTAAAATACGCTATTTTGCTGGTCCAGACTTTTCGTATAAGTAATGTCTCCCATCTGTCTAGAAATATAAAACACACTTGAATAGAATAAGTTCAGGTATGCTGTAGGAAAGGTGGGAAATCACTTACTTAAAGCAGAAGCAGATAAGGCAAGTTGAGAGGAAATTGGTGTACCAAAAAGTATATTAGAACACTTCATCACAGAATAAGTCTAGGAATGGATGAATTATAAAAGCACGAGTAGCCAAGAGATTTTCTTCAAATAAAACTGGTCTGCTAACTTTTTCCAACGTTGGTCTGTGATATATTGTGTATATATTCTGTTTGTGTTTTATTTAAAAGTAGAAATTGTGGGAGAAAGGTAAGAAGTACGAATATAGACTTGCCTGAAGCTTTTTTTTTCCTGTCCTCTACACAGACTGGATGTAAAGACAGGAACGACTATGTTGTTTTATGGTCCAACTGAAGCGAGATATGATATATAGAGGAACGGATGGATTCTTGACGGCAACTGGTCATTACAGCTGTCAATCACCTGTCTACCCTCTGTGAAAAGGCTGGTGATTGGCCAAGGTTTTCTGTGATGGCTAGATTTCAAAGCCTGTAAATAGAGCCTAAAGTAAATGCAGAAGTCTTGTTTCCTTTCGTGCACCTTGAATTACCATATACTAAAAGGTTTTTACACAATGTTGCCCAGTAGTGCAAAAAGATACAGTCTACTGTAGCTCTAACCTATTGTACTTAAGCTATGAAATCTGTCTTACCTGAGGAAGACGCCTGAATAAATGTAATCAGTGGAATACCGTCTGTGGGTCGTCTGGAACATACATGGTGCACTCCTACCTGTGAGAATGGTATGAACCAGAGGCAATTTCTCAAAAACTGCAAGGGAAGCTCGGCTTCCCCTAAAATTATGAAAATTAAATGGTTAAATATGTACAGTTGTGTTGACATTTCATTGACTACAAATGTGTTAGAACACATTCATCTCACAGACGAGTTCGTTCAGAATCAGCTTTATCACAAATCAGTGGACTGGATGTTGTTCACTTCTCCTCCATTCCTGTTGCGCTGTTTTCTCATTCCATCTCTGCTCAGTGCATTTGCTCATAGACACTCAGCGTCCATGCACTTCAATGGGACTGAGTGGAACAGTTTTTTTCATTGCCTCAAAACTGGACAGTAATTGGATAAATGCCACAATGTTGTCCCGCCCCCGGACACTCAGTGTCTCTGGGGGTGAATGGAGCTGTGGGCGGACCTTGGCTGGGCTGGATGCCGGACTTCCACGTGCTGATTGGAGGATCAGTCGAAAGGCTGAATCCCGTTTGATTGACAGCTATTTTTAGATCTACTCCTTCACTTGACACAGTTCAGTTTAATACCGCCGCGCATTCTGCTGTGAAATTGAGAGAGAAACCACTACGAAATTACTTGTTCATTTCTTGCACTGTAAATAAAACACACTCATTGGACTTCCTTGTTTCAATTTAACATAATTTCAACATTTTCTTGTTTCAGTTACAATTTAATCATTTCTTGTTCGAGTTTAATATCGTCTTGTAGAGAGTTAAATCAATCATACTGTTGGCTAGGTCAGACTGAATTAGCTATCTAGCAAGGTGCACATGATGGCAGACAATGTTAATGGAACGGAGGGCCAAATTTACGTTTAAATAACTTGACGATTTTTTTGATGTAAGCCAACAATGAGCTTCCCCTCTCTGAAAGACAAGCAGCCGCCACTTGTATGAATGGTACATTTGATGTGTCAAATGGAATGGAATGATAAATATCATTCCATTCTAAAAAATATGGACAAAAATATTGGGACACATCATGGCTACAGCTCGTAACATGTCCTGTTCATGCTGATTTTAGAAGTAACGAGAAGCACTCGGAGAGCGCAGACCTCCGCCAAGGCTGATCAGTGGCCCCCCCCGTGGGCCCCCCCCACCCCCGATCACCACCAAAATGTAATCATTTCTTCCTCATCCCATTTCCAACAAACCCTGAAAATTTCATCCAAATCTGTCCATAACTTTTTGAGTTATGTTGCACACTAACGATCAGTGCCCCCCCCCCCCCAATCACCACCAAAATTTAATCATTTCTTCCTCATCCCATTTCCAACAAACCCTGAAAATTTCATCCAAATCTGTCCATAACTTTTTGAGTTATGTTGCACACTAACAGACAGACAAACAAACAAACAGACAGACAGACAGACAAACAAACAAACAAACCCTGGCAAAAACATAACCTCCTTGGCGGAGGTAATTATCAATATTTCCATAAAGTTTAATGGGAGATTTTATTCTTAAGTGAGATGTGAAGAAAGTAGATGGTTAGTTGAGGTATAAAATTGTTATTTACTGTCAGAGTACAAAAATATTTTAGAAATGTAGAGGTAGAACATTAAAAATCATACTCATGGATAAAAAAAAAACAGAATTAATTTTGAGAGAAATTAAGAAAAATCATCTCTGAGGCATTTTGGAAGCAAAGACAACAATCTAAACCAAACTAACCAATGCAATGATATTTATGCAAATATAAAACTATATTATAACATTTGTCATTATTGTTTTGTATCCCAGACCCCTGTTAGAAAAGAAACACCTGAATTCATTTTTTGTCCACATAGTGTATGTAGCTTGTGAAAAATATAATCAGAATTTATTTAGGTGACTCCAGAGTGAAGGAATCGGTTATAATCTGTGATCACGTTCATGTCTCCTACTGGAATGAATGGGACAGAATCTGCTGCCAGTCCCCTGAAGGGATGGAAGGGTGGATAAACCCATGTGACACTGAAACAGGAAATCTTCAGTGGTTTATGAACCATCTTTGTTGAAGGTAAAATGTAAAAGAAACACTACTCATTGCTGCAAAAGCTCATGGGGAAAAATCTTCCATATGTGGTCATGAGTCAAATATGAGCTTGTATCCTGAAAACAGCAGCGTCTTTGGACTTAATTGCTTTTCATTATAGAAACTAATTTCTGAATGGAAGATAATCTACTTAATGCAAAGCTTCAACCATGCAGCCCCGTGCTGCTCCCAGGAGTCCTCCTAGACTGGACGACCACCAAATGTGGCTCTCTCCATTAGGCCTTGTTGTTTATTCAAATCCTGCATCCATCAATGGGAGTTTGCTTCGTTCTTTATCTTCCCATGTAGTACTCGTCACATTCCCATAAAGTTTGCTCTCAATCAATGTGTGGAGCAGGAGCAGAATGGTTCACACCAAGCATTGCTGCACAAGAATTGATTTCTGTACTGCTGCGATGTGCTAATACTGTTCGACACCAGGACTCATCGAGGCAGCCACTCTTGTGATTAGAACAACTTTTGATTTGAGCAGAAAATAGTCTTCCTAATCAGGGAAATTAAATGGACACCAGCTGGTTTCAGAGGAGCAGAAGAATGGAAAAGAACATGTTTGATGTTATGGAAACTGCATTCAAAGGAACAAGCTTATAGAAACATTTTTAGTACCGCTACGAATCAGACAGCAGAATTCAGGTCATTCATATTTCATGTATTTTTGCAAGCTCACTTTAATGTGATACTGTTCCACTGTTAGTTATTTCATTTGTCCACCTGCAACCCACTTTAATGTAATATGCTCTAAAACTTTTACAGGGAAGAAAACAATTCAGATACAACCAAGATGTACCTTACATTATGTTATTAATAAATACAGCAGACCTTGGACTAATCAGAACTTTGGTGTGAGAAGAAAATGGCTTAACTTTACATAGCGGTTCTTTTTACAGCACATCAGCACCTTTGCTCTAATGAGTGACCACATACTCCTGGCTAATGCCTTTCTTGGTTTTGTGTAGCAATAAATATCTCAAAAATGGCACTGAGGGATGCTCTTAACCAACAATTTATGCACTTACACTAATACCACTTCAACGTTCACTATTCTGTGCCAAGTGTTTCCCATAATTAATCATGTTCTACTGCTCCACACTTCAGGGAAGCTAATGTTGCCAACTGGCAAGAATAAAGTGGAGAAGCTGATGTTACTTCAGATAAGTTTAACCACCAACGATGTGGCCTAATTTACATCCATAGATCCATAAATCCTCATTATTATCATTATTATTATTATTATTATTATTATTATTATTATTATTATTATTATTCATCCATACATCCATACATCTTCTGAGCTAAATATCCCAGTTATTATTTATCCCAGCTACCTTTTGGATGAACCCTGGATGTGTCATCAGTCCATTTCAGGGCTGACATTAGTATATTGACGAAGAACCACCTCTCACATTCACACCTATGGGCAATTTAAATTGGCCAAGTATCCTATTAGTGCATGCCTTTGGATTACCTGGAAAGAACCCATACAGACATGGAGAGAACTTGCAAACTCCACAAATACCCCTTTTCCATCAGACTGGTTCCAGGGCTGGTTTGGAGCCTGTGCCTGACTTAGCACCAGTTCTTTGTGTTTCCGTCGCCCAAGCACCAGTCACACTGGTTCCAAACTGGTTCCAAAGTGGTTCCAAACAGGTTCCAGGCAAGCACCAACTTTGAGCTAGGCTAAACCAGGGCCAGACTAAGCACCGATGACGAAAGGCCCATGCAGGTCAGTGCTGGAATCAAACCCGGGATCTTCCTGGTGTGAGGTGATAGACAACTACACCACTGTACCGCCTATTAATAGTAGTAGTAGTAGTAGTAGTAGGAGTAGGAGTAGGAGTAGTAGCAGTAGCAGTACACATGTTTAGCTCACTGATATGTTAATTTGTCTGCAACTTTGTACACAGTTTCAGGCCTGCGTCACACCAAACCCTGACTCATCATAACAGGAAAAGCACAGGTGTTCCAAACAGAATGAATGACGACTCACTCCTGTTCACGTAAGTCATGGTAATGTGAGGCTGCTTTGCTTGATGAATATCAGGAGGCTCAAACCAGTGCTGGCTCCATCATTAATTATGTTCATTATGCCTGTGTGTTTCCATCTTTGACTTTGACATGTCAAAATGCTGTCTATGAAAGTAGTTCATCTGCTGTAAAGCGGTTTTGACAGCTGAAGCAGAGTTAGGTGCCAACATCAGCTGAGCGTTCTCTTTTGGATGTATGATCATTGTTTTTGGTGCACATGCTGCATCAGGGCATATTTGGCGATTGTTACATTTTAATGTAAGGCTTTATTTGACATTTTATTCTTCCAAAACAACCTATTACCTTGTATGTTTCAAGTAGAGAGTCTTACAGAGCCTCCATAGGGTCAGTAGCCATGTCTAAATCTTTATGCCTATGCAGTTTATCCCTATGGATTTGCAAAACTTTTGGCATGAAGTGTTTAAGGTTTGAAATTTAATCATTTGTAGATTCTCTTTCAGTGTTACACTTTCTAGATTCTCCTTGCATACATATCTCACAGGCAGCTGTACATAGAAACCACTGTTAAAACCACTGTTATGTGTCTGGATTGGAGGATTCTAATCAGGTTATAACTCACTGTCTTTCTATGACAGGAAAAATGAATTATTAAAATGCAATATTTAGCTTTAACTATTTGATTTTGCTTTATATTTTCACCATGAAATTTAAAGGTTCTGCATGTGTGATATTTAGTGACATCTAGTGGTGAAGTTGCAAATTTCAACCACCTAAACACCTCCACCACCAGTACCTAGGGTGGTTGCCAAAAAATATAAAGGTCCCTCATCAAAGAAGGTTATTTGCTTTATCTCTTCTGAGCTTTTTAGTTAAGGAGGACTCTACAGAAATAGTGGGTGAGAGTAGTGCACCTAAAGGAGAAAAGAAAATGAAGTTTGTTCTGTAGAGATGTGGCAGCACAACATGATGGACTTGGTCCATCTGTAAATATAAATCATTCTAAGGAAATAGCGCATTTTTTTCTCATTTACACATGATTTTGCTTTAAATAATAATTTACAGTAAATATGAATATCATATTACATTTCAGCAGTTAAATTGTCTAAATCCCTTTTTAAATCTTACACATTGAATCTTTCAAATCTGTGAATATTGCTCTAACTTTACCCCAGTTAAACCCATAGGTACAGATTTCCAGACTTGGACTATATTTCTCAGCAGAACTCTGACGCAGTCTGTAGTGTCCACCCGTCCAATGCTACAAACTCTTTTTAATTGAAAACTATTCAGTCATTTAAAGTTTAGTTTCCATGTTGCTATAAGATCATTAAACTTTGCAGATGAAGCTCAAAACCCCTGTGTGCTCGCTTTTATACAAAGCATAGCAGTTCATACTTAAATTGTTGTGTGGGTTGTTGATGCACTGCAGCATCACTGTCGCCAAGAAAAAAGTGACTTTGATTGCTTCCCATACTGCTGTGTACAGCTTGAGCAATTAAAATCATAATGGCAGATTTTAGACACAAAACTAATGAGCTCAACTCCTCAGAGCAAAAATGCCATTAGAAGTCCTAATGGGACCCCTTCACTCAGTAACAAAACAAATCTTCAGCAGCTAGATATGAGACGTGCTTCCCAGACTAGAGATCAACACAATGGTTATTTGATTAATACTGTTTGTTTACATAAAGATACTAAAAAGCTTCTTCCCCTGCTGCGCAACAAGGCCAGATACAATGCAATGTATAATTGGATGCTGGCTGTAAAAACAAAAAAGAGTTGGAGGCTTCCTGGGCTTGAATGATGAATGGGTTTGTAGTGAAAAGAGTGGATTAGGGAGTTGATAAAGCACTTTTTTGCCTCATTTTAACAGACTCACAACAGTTTGAATGTTGCCTCCATGCTTTGGCAGATTTTACACTATAGGTACTAAAATGACATTAATGTCATCCTACTCACACATCTACTGTAAGTTTTTATTTCACAGCATCCAAATGCTTCTCCTGAGATGTTATGACAGCTTAGTTGCAGCATAAATCAAACAGTTTCTAAAATAAAATATATATATCTTCCTCCTCCACTCCACCTTTAAATCCTTCTTCCTCCTCCTCCTTCCTCTCGACAAACCTCCACAGGGATGAGGATCACTGGAGGGGGAAGATTTCATCATCTGGTCCTGCCAGGATCTATTCCTGCTTTGGTGTGTCCTCTGAGATCTGTGCTCTGTGCCGGGGCTGCTGATGATCCAGGCTCTACACCTCCACTCCCACCGGAGCGCATCAATCACCTCCGCTCAGCTCACTCCACAGCAGAGGGAGGGGAGCGTGGGGCTGGGAGGGCTAAAGCCTTCGCCTTCACGACAGTCAGAGCGGGAGGGAGAAAAGTCAGGGGGGAAAAAAGAGTGTGGAGGTGGGGTCGCCATCACCTCTGCTGCTGTGATATCAGTCTGTAGTCACAGGCCAGGACTGATGCAGACAGAAGACCCCAGGAGGCATGCTATGACACATCTTAGGGGAAGGACGTGTGTGTGTGCGCATGTGTGTGTGTGTGTGTGTGTGTGTGTGTGTGTGTGTGTGTGTGTGTATGACTGTTTTGGATTTCATATTTCATCCAATCTCTCTTAAATCGCAGAAGGCACCTGAGGCATGAAATGGATGGGTGTCCCAATAGAGGGCACCCACAGCATCAAACACAATCACAAGGACTCAACAAAACTGAACATGTGTTTGTTTTCTTTAGAAGCCAGTGTCTCCATTATGTCTTGGCCCTTGTTTTGAAATTAGTATCATTCCTTGTTCAGGAAATCACCAGGTCACACCCTCATGTATTTCGACCAAAAGGAGGAGGCTTACAGAAGAAACTGGGTTGAAGGTTCAACATGTAAGATTTGCTTTTGCTCATTTCCTTACAAGAAGTTTGTCATGGAGTCTGTGACTCAGTCTTAGTTACCCACATCCATGATTTCTATGAAGACTTGCATCATTTCTTTCTGCAGAAACCCTTAAGCTCCCTCCTTTATTGCCTCATTTCTGCTCCTTTACAGTAACAGCAGTAAGTAACTCGATCTACCATTGGGAAACAAATAAAGTGAGATACTTGGCTCCCAGTACAATACAGACTAGATGTTATGCCCTTTGAATAACAGGGTGAAAACATAAAAAGGCCAGGGACAACAAATTAGACCAGCAGTGATCTTTACTCAGTGCACAGAACACACAAACAATAAGCCAAAGAGAACAAAAACTCTACAAGACAAATAGTCTGAGACTGTATCAGTTGAGCACAGATCAGCAGATCAAGGCAAATTCCAGATAACTGCGTCTCATCTCAGATGAAACCTAAAACTAAAACAGCATGAAAACAAACACTACCTTAAAGTATTCTTTAACTCTTTGGCTTTCAACCCATATTTACATATCTTAACTTATTTTACATTTTTTAACTTAAGTGACTTTAGGAATTTACACAAATATTTCAGTCAGAGGACTTTCTTACACAAATGTTAGATGAAGTTTACCGTTAAGGCCATGGCCCACCGGATATTATTGGAGAACAAAAAACTGTATTACAGGGAATTAAGGAGGACAAATACATTTTTATAGTACTTGAGTCATGTTATTCACACATATCATTACCCTCATAACATAATTGCTTAAGTCATATTTTTTCAGGATATAGGAAGTGAGGCAAAATGAAGCAGCAGTGTTAAGAAAGTAAAGTTGGGCAGATATCACAATGTGGCCAAAAATATGACTTATTCAGCCTTCACATGCTATGGCAATTATGGTAAATACTAGTTACAAACTCATATTTTCCACTGGAGATCTGGGAAAAAATGGTGATCCACAAGCTTCAGAGCTGAAAATAACCTTTGACCTTTTCAACATAGTGAAGAGTAAGGAGGGATTCAGTGGAAATGATAAACAATGCTTTTATTAATGTTCTGCTGATGATGATGATTTTGCAAAAAAATAAAAATAAAAAATTGAAGTGGCTATTGCCACAGTACTGTGGGACTAACTTTCTCATTTGTCTATTACCACAGAGTCAGTCAGCACCCTTGTTATATCACGTGCAGACTGGTAACCTGTCACCCTGCTGCCACAGTAAGCATCGCACATGCCATAGGCCTATCTGGTAACAGTTGTCCAGATGACAACGCTCGTCGTATTTTGCTTTTGTGGATTGTAAAAGCTTCACGTCCATACACGTATCATTTCAAGAAAATATCTGCATCCAGGTGGCAAAAGGAAAACTGGATTAAAAGTTAAAACAAATTCTTTTGGCAAAGTAGCAGGTCACCATAAACTGTGTGTCAGCCATTTTTTTTATTTTACTACAATAATAAAAGCATGTGAACACAACACACTTGTAATTTTGAATTCACAAGTGGAAAGGCTCATCTTTCCATTTAGGCAATCTATGCCATGAGGCTAAGCATATGTTATCTAAAGTTTAAAAGATAATTTTACAAGCCAATAAAGTCACAGGTTGTTGTAAAACTGTTGAAGTATCAGACTGTGAAAATATATAAATAGAAAGACATACCTGAAAGTCAGTGAGGTGACACCATCATAACTGTCTCTCCACGTTTGAACATGTCTCTGCAATTTCAACATGATCAGTTTTATTTTTCACCTTGAGATCTATATTCTGAGGTAACAGCTGTTTTGGAGTTGGTGACATGTATCATGTGTGATGCTCGATGCAGTCCAAACGCCAGTTTTTTTGACTTGTAAAATTATGTTTTAACAAACATCATATTTGTAGTTGGTGGCAGGATCAAAAAATGTCATTTCCATTGACTGTCACCCATATTTTTTTTTTCCAAAATAAGGTCCCATGAG
Source organism: Sphaeramia orbicularis (assembly GCF_902148855.1). NCBI lineage: Eukaryota > Metazoa > Chordata > Actinopteri > Kurtiformes > Apogonidae > Sphaeramia > Sphaeramia orbicularis. Next base: position 37,303,117 of record NC_043975.1, on the reverse strand, counting down.
GCACCCTGAAGGGACAGGACTTCAGCTCTCTATTGGAAGACAATATCTGCAGGGACAGGACATTATGGTGGATGAATCTGTCCAATCATCCACTGGGGTTTGTGTTTGTGGCTCTGGAAAACATCCCATAGTTTTGGTTAGATTATTAACCATGTGCTTTGAAAGCCTGAAATGGCACTGTCCATGTTGCTGCTCTTTATAATCTATGACACTGACAAGCTAATGTGAGAAAAGTTATGCTGTTATATTTCTGTGACCTTATTCTGGATCAGGGGTGTCAAACTCATTTTTGTTCAGGGGCCACATTTGATCTAAAGTAGGCCGACAGTGAAGAAAGTCAATTTACATTGTGAAAATGTTTACATCTACAAATGTTACTTAAAAATATGAATAACATGAACAACTTGAAATGTCTTAAGAAAAATAAGTGCAATTTCAACACCTCAGTTTATCATTTACACATGTTCATTACAACTTACAGATCACAGTGGATCTACAAAGACAAAACATTTAGTAACAGGCAGAATATTGTCTGTTCATATTTGTTCAGATTATTCACATTTTTTGTGAAAGGATAGTTTGTAAAGTTAACATTTACATTTAATTTTACTTTTGTTTTAACAGTAAAACAAAGAGAAAAAAAATGGAGTTGTCATTATTTATTGGTTATTATGATAATATTTTACAGGTCTGACCCACTTGAGATCAAATTGGTCTGAATGTGGAACCTGAACTAAAGTCATTTTGACACCCCTGATTGTTCATATCTTCAGTGTAATTTTTGCATTTTACAAACTCATCCCCGAGGCCAGATTGGATCCTTTGGTGGGCTAGTTTTGGCCCACAGGCTGTATGTTTGATACCTCTGTTCTAGATGGAGGTAGATTCAGCCTCGTTACTTCTACATATGATTTGTACTAATTTCATTAAACTTACATGACACAAGTGAAACTAGTGTTATAGATTTTTTTTAATAATGTGCTTTACTGATGGTCTTTTCTGAAACAAATGATCAAAACTTTGAAAGCTATTAAGTGTGATTAAAATTCAGTGGTTCATAAGATTCATTATGTTTTTTAAGTGTAATCAAACTGCATTAAGATTTACTCATGATACTAAACAAAATATTCTTAATGTTAATAAACAGTATTGTATAATTAGTCAGTTCCTTTCATTTTTTATTTTTTTCTGCTACATTAATGGGCAACTTCAGAGTTCCTCATTATATGAAGACGAATTCATGCATTAAATTTTTGAGACCTACACCGATTTATTATCAGTCACGCATAAGAGTAATTTCGAGTGACCTATTAACCCATTATGTGCGTGTATTAGGTCTGTAAAGAACGATTACAGAAATGATCAGGTAGCCACGTGCATGTGAATAAGATGGACAACACCGACCAAAAGGCCAAGACAGAGGACATTACAGTCGAATACATAAAAGTAGCTGAGAATCACTTTTCCATGTTGCTAGATGTGAATCCAAAATATAATAAATGCTTAGATAAAGTTGGATTTATGAAAAAGCGCCCTACACCAGCTGCTTCCTGTCTTCATCAATCACATGACCCGCCTCGCCCTCACAGGTCGTAGAGGTCCGTCCCATACATCATGAGTCTCCTGTAAAGTCTTTGACAGGGTCCTCGTGTATATACTTGGACCGGACAGGGTGGGAAGTGGAAACCAGTGGAAGTCAGCAAATATCACACTCGGTGGATTTGTTAATGTTGGCCATTTTCCAGATATGGAAAATATCCAGGAGCGATCAAATGTTACTTTTTACAGACGTGAATCCTCTCCATTATTCTTGTCAGCCTGAATAATGTATGAAGGTAATGAAAAGGGAAAAGCAAACACACGGACGTTATAAAATCACACCTTATTATGGATACAAACTAAAAGAAGTGGAGAGATATATTTGCTCATAAATTCAGGGTTTTTTTTACAGAACTTTAATATTATTATTACTTACCTACACACATTACTTATAAATATTGTTGTTACAACTACTATGACTGTTGTCACTTTATCATAACTTTTATCCTGTGATTATCGAACTATGTTGTACATTACAGCATAGTTAATTATTATATTATTACTAGTTATTGTTGTTTCTACTAGTACTTTTCAATGTGCTATTGTCTGTTTTTTCACGACTGTTTTTTATAATTATTGTTAATATTTTCTTATGTGTACATTCTGTGTTGTGTTGATATCCTCCCAAGACCCAGTAAGTAAACATTTTCACCATTTTACATGAAATAATTGCCTTAAAGGGCAACACGGTGGTGCAGTGGTTAGCACTTGTGCCTCACTGCAAGAAGGTCCTGGGTTCGATTCCAACACCAGTCGACGGGGGGTGGGACCTTTCTGTGTGGAGTTTGCATGTTCTCCCCGTGTCTGCGTGGGTTCTCTCCGGGTACTCCGGCTTCCTCCCACCATCCAAAGACATGCACTAATTGGTTAATCTAAATTGCCCATAGGTGTGAATGTGAGAGTGATTGTTTGTCTCTATATATTCAGCCCTGCGATGAACTGGTGACTTGTCCAGCGTGTACCCCGCCTTTGCCCCTATGTAGCTGGGATAGGCTCCAAGTGACCCCCGTGACCCTAGTGAGGATAAAGTGGGTTCAGAAAATGAATGAATGAATAATTGCCTTAATTGGAAACAGCATGATGCAACAGTTTTTTCAGATACATTTTTTAATATAATGTCCTTTTCAGTGGACATTTTTAAATTTTTTATTTTAAAATAAAGCTGTGAAACTCTTGTCCACTACAGAGGACAAAAATGCATTGCTGGGTCTCAGGAGGATATTGGAACCTCAATTTCCTAAAGGCTCTACCCAAGAGATTGATAAAGTTCTAATTTAATCTAATCTAATCTAATCTAAACAGTAAAAGAAAAACAACATGGTAACAAGAAAATGGAAGTAGCGCTTGCAGAAAGAAAGGAGTGTTTCCAGTCTGGAGTGGATAACAGAGGAAGAGAAATGTTAGACACAGTGTGTAAACATGTTGAAAGGCAGAGGCTGTGTTATGTGAATTCCACAGAGGCGAACAGAGATATAACCTTTGTTTATGAGTGCAGGAGGGCCGTCTGACAGAGCGTATAAGTCAACCGAGGCCAGCCCACTCAGAGATCTACTGGCATGCATTAATCAAGCACCGGGGAGGAGAGAAACTCCTCGACACACCTCTGCAGAGTTTCTACCCAGAGTGAGGAGGAATCGGGGGGAGGGGATGACCACAAGGTTATTGTTCTTCCACAAACACCGAGCATTTTGATTCAACACTGCTGCGCTGAAATGCCTCTCCATAAATGTCTACTAACTGTGAACCACAAGGATGATGGCAATAGACTTTATAACATCAGAATGGTTCATCTGGAGTCATTTCACAGCATGAGTTATGACTGCAATAATATCCAAGAGTGCGTCCTTCAGGGTGATTATAGCTGTGACAGTGATACAGTAGATGTAAGGCACAGATGGGTTTACTGCTTATTATTATCGTGAGTTTTACTTTATGGTAATTGTGAGCACAGTTGAAACTCATTTTTGAGATTCATGGGTTGAAAATGTACTGTTACACTATGCAAACAAAGGCTCTGCAGGAGGTTAGGCTACTAAATAACAGCAAACAGAGATTCCGTATTAAAAAAAGAGCATTTTATTAAAATCAAAATGCTTATTTACAAGGCGGAAGGTACAGTAATACTTCTACAAAGGCATTGTACCTTTACAAAAAGATGAGAAATACACTTAATCATCTTGGGAATGACAAATTTGCATTACAGCTGCTTTAGCTTATTACAGAGTCAAATTTGTCCTGAGGATTTAGCTTGTTTTATCTTTTGGGAGTCTTACAAGAGGACCTTTGGAAAGAAAAGACAAATAATAGTGGATAAAGGCTTTTGGAATTGATGTATTAGTTGAGGCAGTTTAACAAAAATATATATATAAATGGAATTCACAAGCTATTAACATGGCCACAGTATTCTTCATTTGCAGGGATAGAAAGAAACTACACAATAGTTTAAATAAAGATACCAATTCAACCAGGACACAGTAACAGAAAAAAAAATCTACAAAGAAAATTTCAATGACAGAATTTCCTCACGCTCCCATTAGCTTGACTCAGCAGCTAATTCTGATACCTACACAAATGTTTGTTTCATTCATATTGAAGACTGGCATCACACGTAGATTCCCTGTACTTCTTTCAGAAAAATAAATACAAGTCAAACAAAAGAAGTTGTGTCATAAAATATACCATATTCACGGCCGTGGCAAGCCCTACTCAAATGTACCTGACACTTAAAATGTGAGGTTTTGTTTCAGGTTAACTCCACCATATGATCATTTCTGTGTTGGATAGAAAACAAACAAAAAAAAAAGTCACATGTCCGGGTTTCTGTGACAACGCAGAGCAGCACACGTGAAACACATGTGCTCTGTATATTATGTGGTCCCTCTCGTTCTCCTACACCTCATCCCATTATGAGCTGGTCTAGGGCTCAGAGCCAGGGGTGCCATGCAGGGTCCATGCGACACAGATTGTCCAGGCTGTTTGCCGCAGCCACCAGGGTGTTGACTTTACTCTCTCCTCCCTCAAACTGAGCCAGGTTATGGAGGCGGGTCATGATGGCTGTGACAGCTTTCTGAACCAATGAGACCAGCTGCTGCGAGTCCATGTTCTCGGGTTGGCCGGCCGGGGACAGAGGCATGGACGTGTCCTCCTGGGTCTTCTTGTGCCAAGCAATAATCTCATCCCGGAGGACGGCCTTTAGGATCCCGTCCACCTGAGAGACATGGAACAAAAGGCGACAACTTTAACTGACGGCACATGAGATGAATTCACTTTTCCAAATTCCAGCTTCAACAAACCTAAATTAAATAAATACACAGAAAAATTCAAAGTTAATCTAAGTTAAAGTTAGGTAATGTACAAAATAACCTAAACAACAATCAAAGAGGACAATCAGAGCTTGGGGTTCAGTTACAGGCAATGAATACAGTTCAACAATTTAACACCTTAAAAGCACTTAGGACAAAAGACTTCTTGCACAGATTTTTTTTTTTTTTGCAACATTCATTCCTAACATTAATTTAGTAAATTGAGATTTATAATTAATCTGTGTTGGGTCACATGCTTAAAAAGCGATATCAAGTTAATTCAGAGTTTATTTAGGTGAGCCAAAGATAAGATTTCAATCAATATGAAGATGCTTTACACAAACAATTCATTAAGAAATAATCATTTGAGATCTGTTAGGACTGTCATGAGTAAGGACTGAATATTACAGTTGATACTCACTTTGTCCAAGCATTGACATAAAATAAATGAATTTAAAGATGCTCTACTTTAGCTGCTCTAGTTTCCTCTCTGTCATCTCCACTACAGTCTGAAAAATGTCCTGCTTGCAGTTCTGATTACAAAGCACAAGAAACAGCTTATCAGCAAACAAATGAGAAAAAAAAAAATTTATTTATTTACAACTGAGTACTTATAATCCCTCCACAGGAGTCACTTTAATAGCCTTTAAAAAGGAAATTATTCAGTAAGTGATTCTGAGACTTTTACAGTAAATGTTCATTGTACATGTTGAAAATTATTGGTCATTGGTTCCATCAATAGCTAATAATCAGCATTGACCCAGAAAAATGTATTAGTCAATCTGCTACTAAGCATGGAAGATGGGGGGCAAACGGTTAGTGTCTGTCTTCCTTAACAACATGCCATGTTGTTTGCTAACTGGCTAAAAGGTTAACCAGTAAAGATACTTGTGATGGGTCAGAGGACAAGTACCATCTTCTCCTCCTCAGAGTAAAACCTGAATTAATGGAGCAGTATACCGGTGGTTGACAGTTTCATTGCTGACTCAGTATCTTTACAGAAATTGAGCAGCACCATAAACCTCAACTGGGTTGAGTTCATCCGTTAACTGTCTTTGAGGAGCTTGATGACTTTGCTCAATCCATCTGATAAACCCTCTGAGTAATGTTCTAAAGATTGGTGGAACATATTAAGTTCATCCATGATTTATCAGGTTTTAAATTTAATCCATGTTGCTCCACCCAAACATTAAAAGGTAAATATTAGATATTTTTCCCACACTCTGCTGTTAAAAACTCCAGAATATAAGCAAATTATCAGACTATAGACACATCCAAGGCTGCTTTTCATTCTATTTTGCAATAAATTACATTATATTTTGGAAATAAACTCACATGATACACTACTTGCGCCACTGAACAACACAAGGAAATCCTTCCTGCCTGTGGTAATCAGAGTGTTTGACTCCACCTTATAACCTCATAATTATAATCACACACAAATTTATATTATATGTATATTTCTTTAATTATCATATTGATAATACATTATCGAGTACATAGAGTACAAATTACTGTTATAATCATTTCAGAGTGTGTGTATGTGTGTGTGTGTGTATATATATATATATATATATATATATATATATATATCTCGTTGCATTTAGAGCTTTATACAGGGTTTTTACAAGTTAAATGTAAGACTTTTTAAGACCTTTTTAAGACTACTTAGAACAGAATTTAATGCCCATTTAACAGCCATACTGGCAAAAATTTTTAACTCCAAGAATTTAGGAAAATGTATATTTACTCTAATGCTTTGATTCCCACTGTTCCAAGTCATTTCTCATTGGGAGCTGCAAAGTTAGTGATAATTGGTTCCTAATTTCAATAAAAATTGTCGGGTTGGAACAGGTAGAACTAAGTGGAATAAGGTTACTTTGCAGCTTGGACATTTAACAGACACATTTAAACACAGTACACTAAACAAGTTTAATAAAACATAACTTAAGACCTACCATATCAAATTTAATACTTTTAGAAGACTTATTTAAAGTATTTAATGCAGATTTGTAAATCCAAGACTTTTAAGACTTTTTCTTTTTTTATATTACATATATATATATATATATATATATATATATATATATATATATATAAATAATTTATTTATTTTGTTGTATTGATAATTTCTTTCCTAATATTTTTCATTATATTTGAATGGAGTGACTGTAACACCCAATAAAGGATTAATAAAGTATTCTGATTCTGATACCTTGCATTTACTCCTCAGATTCCTAGCTCAGCCAATAACCATTAAAGTGAAATCCTCAGTTGTGTGTGTTGTGTGTTTAGGGAGAATTAAATCTTCTGGCGAGAATTTCTTCACCATGTGTTGAAAATGTCAGTCCTGGAATCATAATATCACCTCCTGGTATATCAAGTCATTACCGATTTCAAACATACAAATAAAACAAAGCTGTTAACTCTAAATAAAGATTGTGTCAGTCTTCCTCAGAGAAATCTCTCTGTGCTGTTAGCAGCTCATTACGGTAACAAAGAACTTAAATACATAACCGTGTGAACTTAGATGGAACCGCAACACTAGCAGTCACCACTTAACTCGGTACACACTGTTCCCTATCATACCTAGAGTGTTTATACAGATTCAGGCAGCGCTAAATGGTTTCTTCGGTTGAAGGCTTCACCATATTGGAGTGGATGATTGTTAGGTGTTTGTTGTGTTGTTCCTGTTCCCTGGAAATGTCCACTTTCTTCGACTACAATAAAAACTGGCCTGTGGCATTTTGGCCTTAATTAGTTCACACAGTCTGTTTTGTTTATTTACATCTTAAAGACTCCACAACATCTGTCAGACTATATGAACCAAATCTATACATAGACACCACACGCCTGTCATTACTGCCCTGCTGCAAATACATTAGAAAACCACCTGCTGTTTTTTCTTCCCCTGTATTGTTTTTGTCTGGCTGTGCCTTAGTGATCTTGCTCTGCATTTATTGGAGTTGAAGAGCCGGACGATGATATGCTTTTTTTTTTTAATTCGTTGAGCTTAAATTTGACAACATCCCCCTAATGCATCCGAGTCTTTTTGCTGGAAATATACTGTATCCTCACTGACACCGATAGGCCTTTTCTAGCAATATGGAACAGGAACCCAATTTCAAACTGTTCACAGAATTTCACCAAAAATAAATTGGTTCAGAACCCGGAACCTAAAAATAGTAGATTCTCCCTTGAGCTGAAGAGTGACCTGTTGTGGGTGAAGGATGCTCTACGGGTTAGAGAGAGCGGAAGGAGCTCCTGTGAATACAGGAGAAGTTGAAAGTTGTTGGAAAAAAGAATGTGAAATAAGTGTTGGCATTGATGGTTAGCATGGTTTCACTCAAAATCTGTGGAAATGTATGCAGATAGAACCGCAATTAATTTCTAATACTGATATCTGCTAGGAGTTCAGTAAAAGAAACCAGTATAAGGCAAAAACAGAACATTCTTAAAGGCTCAGTGAGAAATATTTACTGAAATCTAGTGATGAAGTTGTCTGTAGTGGGCTTGTTTGCCAAGGCACTATATTTCTACATTAAAATATTCAAAAACAACCTAAGTGTCATTAACATGTTTAGAATTAAGAATTATGTCTAAGATGCCCATGTGTACTGCAGAGATCCAAACTGAATTTATTCGCGGCCATAGGTCGACATGTATGTGACCACTAGAGGAAGTCACTCTGTTCAATCTCCTATGTTAATGAAAACTAAGCTTATATTTCTTCATAATAGTATAAAGTCAGAACCAATACTATTTAACAATAAGTATCAGGAATTAGAGCATAGATATGTTTAGAGTAGGAAACTTATTATTGTTATTAATTATTTAAGGAGAAGGGGTGGGAGTTTATAAGTTATACTACTCTCTCCTTTTCGAATATGTATTTTATGTCTTATGTTTAAATGTTTTATCCGTTTATTTTCTTTCTTTTTTTTTTACATTCATATTCGAAGTAAATACTTGAATCAATCAATCAAAGCCAAGGCTGATTTGACAAGAACCATAAAGAAACAACTTTTAATAGTTAAAAAAAAACAAATAATAAATGTTAGAGGTACTGTTGTTTTCACTCCTGGAAACAGCCCTGAATTAGAAGTATGGAATTTGACGCTAAAATCAGTGTTATTTCTACATGGGTGAGTTCGATTATGAAACATATGTAGCCGTAAAGGTACCATGTTATGTTGTCATGTTTACTGCCATTTCTTGATCCATGGTTCAAATTAAACTGTGACAGCTCTGAACTTGCTTGGACAGTTTGAAATAGATCTTTAGTGCAGCTATTGAAAACACAAACTGTACAGAAAATGGAGGCGATTTGTGGTTTTACTGTGGCTGTTTTGTGTCTAAATACAGAGGTAAGCTAAAGAGCTGCAATGTAAACTATCAGCTGATGCGGCACGTGAAGATCATAAGACAGGAGATGACGCCATAGTACAGTTCTGTGTACACAATGAGTCTCTTAAATCTTGGAGATTTAATGAGAAGTCAACTTACCTTAAAGTTTGGCTGTGCAAAGCATCGTGCGACAGCAATCATGGAAGCAGTGAGAGGGCCAGAGACACCGATGGTGGTCAGGAACTCAGAGATATTGGGCGTCAGACGGAATGGAACGGGCCGGTTGGCGTCCAGGTCACCTGTGGCGTCATTTATGTCAAAGCGGAAGTAGGAAACGTTCAACTTGCCCGTGTCCTGGAAGCAGAGGGTGAGAGTAATGTGCGTAAATGAGGGAGAACAAATTAGATAAAGCGACAGCATTATTCACCAGTGTTTGCTCATGGGCACATACAAAAAGTAAAATTTATTTTGAAACACTCTGAACCCCTGTGTTGTTTAAATTCATCTTAGCTCTATAAGGGAAGACTGGAGCAGGTATATAACAAGCTCACACAGATGAAATGGCTGCTGTTATTGATCTGCCTGCCCCAGACACAGTAACACGTCAAACTATCAGCAGCAGAACATCTATAATCCTCAATGCACCCCCTCCTCTCCACTGTCACTCCCTGCTGACTTAAATATATACAGCCAAGTTTTCATCTTTAAGCCTGCATTTATGTGCAAAAGGACTGCTACACGAGTGGCCAATCTGAAGAGATAAGCTCCCTTATATGAAAAGGTGAGTAGCTCCGACAGATTTATAGCAGAGCATTTCAATCCTCTGTCTCGCTTCTTCCCCTCCTACCATCCTCCCTCTACAACTCGCTCCTTCTCTCTTTTTTTCTCTCCTGCCGTCGTTTTCTCATTGAGGCCCTAGTAGAGGTCCTCTAGGCAGTGGGCTAGGACACCAGCAAACCCCCAGGAGGTTCTGATAAGCCCACAGAGAGGTGGCGGTGGAGGCAGAATGCTAATCAGCTCACTGGTGACCAGCACTGGCTTTATTTTGGGAGCTGGTGTAAATGTAATGATGCAACATTAGTGTGTCACATAAAGTGATGGCCGGCTGTGAACTGAGGCTGTGAGAAATGACAGATATTAGGTAATTTTCCAGACAAATGTCACCAATTGCAGAGGAGATACAGTGATAAGTATACAAAAGGAAATGCAACAGATTCTCAGGAGGTTATGTGGAGGCAGATAGCTCTACTTGTGAAGACAGCTGCTGAAAAAAAATTAAGTCTTTAACTGAATTACAGCCTGATGACAAGATGGATTTCATGAACACAGTGCCTTTGTTTTGCTGAAGCTTTATAGCACCACTTTATTCTTTCTAATTCAAAAGGAGGAGGCGGCATCTATTTAGGCAGGGTGGGGCACAGTGTTATGGCTGTGATGTCCTGTCCTTGCACTCTCTGTTTGTGTGTGTGTTTTTTATGTGTGTACACTCTCCGCTCCGTAATCCTCCTGTGTCTAATGGGATCTGCGGAGTGGAACAGGCAGAGAGGGGGCTTAATACCAGCGCTTAGCTGCCCAGAGGAACGCCTGTCAGCAAAGGCCGATTAGGATCAGAGGGGAGGGGTGGCCGACTGACACAATCATCTTTAATAATGACTTTGAGAAAGCTGTCTGCAGACCCTGAGCGCCAGACGGATGCGTGCAGAGTGAGAGGCACACACAAACACAGCTTCTTCAAATTGAAACGTCTTTGATAGCTGTAGAGCCGCGGGACTGAATATAACGTTCTGTCAAAACATCCTTCGCATTGACAGTGGCTGGCTGACTGATAGGCCAAGCGTGAATGTCATTGGGGAGAATGGTAATTCATACAGCCAGATATGGAGAGGGTAACAGTGATCTCTTAATGCATCTGTGTATGAGTGTATATCTATTGAATTAGCCACTTGCCCTTGGCAGTAACACATGTCTATGTGAGTTTCTTACCTGTGCTATCTGCAGCATCTCGGGGTTCAGCCTGTTCAGGTGGAGCATGAACTCAGCCAGGCCAATGAGAGCCAGCTGGATGGTGAACATCTTGCGGAAGGTCCAGTAATCAGTGGCGTTGGGGAAGGTGTGGAGAGCCCACTCCTTCAACATGCTGCGAGGCACCATGTTCCCCTGCACCTCCTTCAAAATGTCCCGCAGAACCTGAGGTGGAGAAAAAGACAGGAGAAGTTATGGAAGATAATGTCAAAAAAATTGTGAGCCAAAGCTGAGCAGATGAAATCTGATGGGCCAAATCCTGCATGGTTGTTTGTTATGGATTTCTCTTATTTCACAGCCAAATTTTTTATTTAAGGCTGTGTGATTTGACAAATATCTAGTGATGACAGAAAACAAATGTGTAACAGGAGGACTGTAATCTGTTAACACAAAACAAGGTGCTTGTACCTGAGAAAGGATCTATTTCTGTTGCATAAATGTGTTTGTAAATGTCTGACACAAACCAGAAAACTACTATTTACCACATTACAATCCGAAGAAGTTCCCAAATCAGACTGAAACAACACTAACTTATTTCAAATATTAAAAATGATTAAAGGGGTGGTTTCTATAGTTTTGTCCATAGTCATATTTTAGGCTTCTATTAATTTGCTTGCAACTATAATTGAAAAGTTCTTTCTGTTTATCTTTTTGAATAAAATGGTATATATTTTTTATATGGTTGACTGAAAATTTACACGATTCCAATTAAGAAAAACAATCAAATATGAGTCACTCAAAATATGATAAGAAATAGGCTTTTCTCTGTAATAAACGAATAATTGATAATCTTGGTTGACACAACCATTATTGGTACAGCCCATAACCAAAAGCAGACATCTAGAGATAAGGATTTTCCATCTATCTAAGACATTAAGAATTTTCATCAGGCTTTTCCATCTAAGGATCGGAGTATAGAGAGGGTCAGCAAGCACGCAAGCAACATCTGTAATAGATGAGGTACAGATGGAGTTTTCTTCACCATCAAAGAATGCTAAAAGAAAAGACAGCAATGCAAAACTTTATTCCAGGCACAAACAATACAAAAGAAAATCCAGTTATTTCAGGAATTGATTTTGATGGATTGTTTGGTTGATAACAAGCCCCTAAGAGAAGCTGCCTTGATTTTAGAGTCTGAAAACCAAAATCAAAAGTGAAAGACAGAGTGATGAATATAGCAATTACTCAAGTAGAACACATCTTTTATAAACTGACGGAGAAATACGTTTGGCTGACCAACTGACAAAGGCCCTAACAAATCAAACCTATTGAGTTTTGCCAGACAAACCTCGACTCAAGTTAAATTTGGTCTGGCTTCTGAACGATGCTGTGAATTTAGAATTCCATGTATGTGTGTAGTTACATGGTCGTCTCAGTACCTGGTGGCTGGCCTGTGTGCCTCTGGCCTGCACAGTTGCCAGACGGTCATAATATCTTGAAATGGGGTTGTCATGCTCAATTCCCTTCTTGGCACAGCGCTGTTTGTAGATTTCCACCAGTGACAGAGATGAAGGGTTGTCTTCCACCAGCCGCATCTGAGGCGACACTGCCACCACTCGGGGCACTAGACAGACGAGGGAGAGGGAGAACACAGGATACAGGTGGGAAGGAGATGGAGCAGGAGGAAATAAGATGGAGGGTAGCCCAGGAGGAGCAGAGTGGGAGGAAGGAGGTAAGGAAGAAGCAAAACAAAGTCAGTAACATACAAACTGAAAATATTTGGTTGTGCTCAAGCAAACACGCTCTGTTTCACCACAGTGTAAACCACAGATCTAAACCTACAACTAAAATACTCCAGAGTTGGGAAACATCTGCACTGAAGGCCCAACCATCGATCAACACAAGCAGGGTCAGAGGAGGTAAAAGGCAAAGGATGGGTGACGCACTGAAAGCAGTCTAAACATTTACATATACTGGCAGCCCAAATCAAATCAATATCCGCCATTCCAGTTGGGAGGAAATGGGTTGGAAGGGACTGCTGAATTCCCCGTCCATATTTCCTCTTAAACAAACCAATCAAGTGTATAAATAGAGAGTGGGCAAACATCTGGGTGGAGGTAAACCACAGGGGGATGACAGGAGAGGAAATAGTGCTTGAAAGCAAATTGAAATTGCATGGCAAGAGAAAAAGACACATCTAGAAGAGAATGAGGAAAGGAAGAGGTGGACGTCAATTGTTCTTACTGCACTTAAACTAAGTTGTATTTTCATCAGTGTAATTTCATGAACTTGCAGAAGTATTGGGTTTAAGTATTGGGTTTGGAAAGGGTCTTTGAAAAAGATTTTAAGCGCTCACAGCTTCATTGAGTGTTTGTTGAGTTTTAGAATCAATCATCAAAAATCCACAATTAAAAGGTTTGACAGGACTCCCCACCACCTCCTTTAGACTGAGGGTGGGTTAAGTATCTGAACACTTCAATTAACAGTCACTGGTAAGATTCTGTCAGACATAATTCCATTGCTTCTATGTCACAGCAGCAGCACGGCAGCTCCCATAACTGTAATAATACGGCTTCAGTCTTCCATAACAGCATCAGGTCATATATCTTTATATTTAGTCTCATGATTTGGACAGAGAGGAGACAACAACAGAAGCAAGGTGTAAGTTTTCCAAATCTTGTTTCTGCAGCTTTAATGAGAGATGGACACACACTTTCAAAACCTTTTAACTCTTTTCACTCAAATGATTGATCAGCTCTGTTCCCTGGTGTCTATGTAGATGTTGCCATAAAGAACAATACACTAATTATGAGTTCAAAAGCTAGGTCTCAATCACAACAAAAACCTCAGAGTCATTTTAGATGGAAAACAGCAACAGAATGCTCTAAATCTTTTACTATGCTTATTAGAGCTATGTTTACTGTAACATTTACCCCTTCAACCTTTGATTTCATGATGGAGCCAAGCTTATTTTGTGAAATTTCAAAAGTTAACTTACTACTACTACTACTACTACTACGGTCTTTCTAATCTAATCTCCATCACATGCAGTTGCATCTGAGAGACTTTCTCCAAACAAACCTGATCAAAAGTTTTACTCTAATCTCTACATTTTTCCGACCCCATTGCGTATCTCTCTGAACCCAGGTCCTACCAGTGAAGAACAGGTGTCTCTTTGTGGTCTCCTTCCTCTTCTCTAGGCAGGGATTTAGTAACCGCAGAAGCTGCAGGACCCTCTCCTCTCGGCGTGACTCGGTCAAGCAGGCGTCATTCATCACCAAGTAGGGGTAAATCTTGCCATTGTGGCCACGGATATAGAGACGACGTGCTGCAGTATTGTGTTTCTGAACAATTTCCACTCTGGGCATGAACCTGGAGACAGGTGTAGAGACAATAAATGATGTGGGAGGAATTACATGAGGGTATTTCTATCCTTTGCCTGTTCCTTCTATCTTCAGAGCTGCAACATTTCATAACAAAAATATTATTTCTAACTTTAAGTAACCCACATTACAAAAGAAGATTGTAAAATTGGTTTTGAGGTACACATTTGGGGGATTATAGTCTTAACAAGGATAAGTCAAGTGTTCTATACATATGTGGAAAATATACATACATCTTCTTACATTGATAAGCTTTTTAAATCATTTTGTCAAGTCATTCTGGAATAAAAAAAGGCCCCTGAATTGTAATATGTGGCTGGCAGGGCTAAAATAGATTTTAGATCATAGCCAGTGTGTTAATTCAACATTCCGCTTATTAGGCCAAAGTGTGCTTGTGTAGAAAAGTCCTTTACCTGGCAATTTTGATGTAGTAGTGCGTAGGCTTGGGCATGAGGAATTCCCCAGGGATCTCCACCTCTGCTGTCTGTGCCGAGAAGTTGCTGAGGAAGCGGCATTTCTCCTCGATGAGGAAAAACTTGGGCAGCTGTTTAGTCTTGGCCTCCAGGATCTTGATCCACTTCTTGAGTTTGGAGATCAAATTGTGAAGCTTCATGGAGCCAGGCACGCTGAAGTCAAAGTCTAGAAGAGAAAAAAAAAACAGTTAGTTACATCAGAAAAAATATTACTCTTCCTCCCTTTGTCCATCTTTGTTGCAGAAAACTATTAATGAATTAATGACTACTTAAAAATAAAATGTACAAACGTAGATGGAGACTACCCATGGTGTAAAAATGGCAAGACATACACACACTGACCAAGAAAGTTTAGATGGGTTTACTTTTCCTTACTAACCATCTACCCTCAAAACACCCTTCAGCAAGACAACCGCCAAAAGTACAAGACTGTTAACACTAGAGGGCAGCTCCCAGGTGTGTTTGTGTGTGCAACTTTTAGCCTCCCCTGCGGCTATATGCCTCCAAACCTGCGTTATAAATACTGCTTCTAAGTAACCTTGCTAAATAACAAAAACATGAGGGGTTAAACACATGAGGGAGTCGACTATAACTGAGAAGCTAATAAAAAGCACCAAAGACGACACCACCTGAAAGCTTATATGATGTTTCAGTGAAAATGTTCCACGACAGCTTTGAAACCACAAACAGTTAAGATTAATTAAAGTGAGATCTGGGTATTTACTTTACCTTTATTTACCCGCTAACACAGACAAAACACACCTTGTTTTCACGGTGATGGCCTAGAGGTGGGTAGAGATTGTGCAAACTTACATCAGGGAAAAGTGCATTATAAATATTGTGTTGCACTGCTGGTCACTCTACTCCAGCAGTGCCTTGCTTAAGGGAACTTCACAGGTAAGTTATTCATGGTAGGCAGGCAGCACAAGGAGAACACTTTGCTCTATCGACTTAAAACTCCCTCATGGAGGCTGGGAACTGATTCAATTAGAGCTATAAAAATGAGAGTCCTGAAGTATTAAATTCCTGTTTCAAGTCACAACTCATATTGCACATAACATATTGTGATGAGCTGTAGCAATAACAACGGAAGGAGGGGAAGTGAGCCAGGCAGCCTTTCCATTTTAGAGCAAAACCCCCAGGGCATCTCCGTAACATGAATGCACGTGCGCGCACACACACCTACCGCTCCTATTTCAGTGTGCCCTGTTGTACCGCCTGTTATAATGAATCCATGAAACTGCAAGGCCCTGCCATTTCAAACCTGTTCAATCTCTCCCAGAGAGAGACCTCCTAATACTTTAAATAAGCCCTTTAAACCAGCCAATGTTCTTTTCAGAGTGGCCCTATTTCGCTATCCGTCTGCCTGCAATTCACCTGCCCCGATAGCAGAGGTAAAATTGAAACAGTCCTGAGAAATTGCAACCCGACAACAATTCAGCACCATAAAAGTGTATAATGCCTACAAATAGAAAAAAAGCAAGACATGCTCCACTCCTTTCAAGCCATAAAGTAACGTGGTAATGTCATTTGATCTTTATTAGATATAAAATCTTTAGCTGTTTAAGGTCAGGAAAGAACAGCACATTATGTTACGTAAAGTCACAAAACACTCGAATATTTTAACAACCCAAGAGACCACACTGTCAAAGTCATTTTGTGTACTAATAAGACGCTTTAACTTGTTTAGAGCTCTAATTGTAAAACTGGTGATTCCAAAACTTAGTTAATTTCATCAAGGGTGCATTGCGTGTGACAATTAAACATATTCTCCCAACACCCAACCTGCCTGAACAACAGGGTATCTACAGGTTTAAGGAAGACACATTTATGACTTCAACATATTTTTCAATCTTTGGCCTAAATTTAAAACAATACTTTCATAAAAATAACAGTTCAACAGGTGTCATAGTTATTGCCTTGAACCAGTTGCAACCATGTTTCCATCCTGCAATCCATTTCTCCATGACTAATGTCTCTGCTCATGACTTCTAAGCTGCTAAACATCACATCCATGAATGACTGGTGGAGGCTCTACTCATTCACATCAATTACGATAAAATGATAAACATTACAAAAAACATTACACTATTTTACAAAGACTTCTAAAGCAAATATATCAATATCATTTATTGTGCCGATGGAATTTGTATTTTATGGATAATTAACGCCTTAATTTAGGACAATCATATTTAGGAATTTTTAAGGATCCAGAGACAACCTGAACAATGCAATTTAAAAATACAAACAGTAAGGTAAAGTTCCAATAAAACTCTGTAAAACAAATACTCAAGAGTGACCTTGAACTCAAGATATTGCACATGTGGACCACTTCAAGAAAAAAAATCATTCAAGTTCTATCTTATTTTAAAATGTTTCTACTGTCCCTTGAACTATCTGATATGTAAAATGTTGCATCATTGAAAAGAGGGAATTGCAATTTAGACACTAATATTATAGCAGGTTTTTCTAAGAATACAAAGTATTGACCATTGCCCATGACATCAACATTAAAACTGCTCTGTGGTTGAAAAAAAAAAAAAAAGGACCAAGGCTCCTGTAGTCCAATGGCATACTTAAATTGATTACACATTTACATTAACTGACATTTGTTTGACCTTTCAAGGGGACTCAAGGTCAAAGGTCATGGCACCAAATGAAAGTCCATATGTGACTTCCTATCTATTGCAAATAGTAATTATATAAATATCTTCAACTGTTTTGAAGTTATATCACTTTGAAATGTGTCCCATTATAAACCAATGGGGATTTTTAAAATTTCATCAATATTTCCCAATTCTTTGAACACACTTGGTAGACCTTAGCCCAAAGATGTTCTACAACAAATATCAAGTCATTCTGACTGACTGTTTCATAGAAGAAGATTCTTGACAAATTGTCCAACAGATGGACGCCAACTGATACAAATAGTTCATCAGACCTTTGGGCCGTTGCACTAAAAAAAAATAGCACTTTAAAGAGACTACAATACAGTCGGTAACATGAAGAGTTATTTTTAGTGCCCCTGAACTCATCTTTGACCCCTGCTCTGTCAGTTAGCAGAGGGAATACGTATGATAAGAGAAAGAGATGTGGAAAGTAGTGTGACTGCATTGTGACCTGTGTGGAGAAGCAACACCAATGTACTGCCCTACCTGGCCCGGCTGACGGACTGAAACAGAGGATCACGGGCATTGCTGCACAAAATTACGGTCCAGGCAGTGGGCCACTTTCAAAGGGCCAAAATTCCCGTCCATGTACCGTCCTGTTACTGTCTCTGTGTGAGACTTTACATTATGTGATGAATTTAACTTGAGCTGAATTTGTTTGATAGATGAGCAGAAGTTGTTAGTTTTTCAGAGGTTATTCCAACAGAATAAATGGGCTAAAAGGCTTTGTGGCTGTTTAATAATAAAAGTTCACATTTAAAGCATTTGATTTAATACTAAGTAGGAGATCAAAGGTGCGAAGCTAAACTACTTTATAAAATTAAATTGACTTTCATTAAAATGTACTAAATGTCATTTTTGTATGACAAATGGCATTTAAATAGGCACATAATTAAAAATCCAGGAATCTTGTGCTTTTTGTTCCAAAAAAAAAAAAAAAAAAAAAAAGCTCTTCTAACAAAAGTCTCTGGAACAGATCCACTGCTAAAACAGTAACTCATGCAAATAGCATTCGCCGTAATTGGATTTGAATGCCTCCCTGCTGCCAAATGTTATATGTGCACACATAAACCCATATTTTCCGGCCCACAAACCCTGTGAAAGCGAGTGAGCCACTGACGTGGTGCAGGGAATGGGAGCTTGGCTGCTCAGCAGCTCTGTAAACCCTGTTTGTTCCGCCCTGGAAGGTTTGTGTAGTTTTCAGTCTGTCGGCCCCACTCCCACGTCGCTGTGGGCACATCTGGGTAGTGATGGTCGGCAGGCACCCTACAAGGCAGAAGCCCTGGTGACGCCTGACTGCATTGTGCACAGCTGGCACTGCAACATCTGGTAAGATTCATCAGCACAGCGCTTACTCCTGAGCCTCACACACTTTTGTTTGTGTAATTTATTCTGTTAAGCTACGTGTTGTTCTCAGGCTTTTGCTTGATAATTTCATCACACCTGTCTCCTATTCCTGTTCGCCAGTTACATTTTTTTATTGTCTTGTATATTTTTCTCTGTTCCTCAGGTCCAGCTAAACCTTATTGCATTTTTTTTCCTCATTTCAGGTCAGGTGATCATTTTTTTCCCCCCCTTGCTGCTTTTCATTCACTCACTGTCCTTGTCCTCCTCTATCCCAGGGCCAAACACATTAGCTCTATAGGCCACTCTCAAGACCAGTGAAGGAGAAAAGCACAGAGAGGCTGAAGAGCAGAGATGGGGAGGAAAAAGGAGCAGGAGGAGTTGCTATGTAGAAGTGCAATGAACAGGAGAGACTGGGCTGTTAACTGTAATTCCAATTTAAAGAACATGCATGTGCAATCAGTCTGTAGGAGTATAAAACAGTCAGCAAAGAGGACCATGTTTAAACCGAGCCCAGTGAACTGTAGTTCAACTCCCTTATGTAATGTAGGAAAACAGACACATGCTTCCAAAAACAGGGGAGTGATTGTTTTGAGAAAAATGTCTCCAAGGGGCCTTGGCTAAACTAGAACTGCACCTGTCCTGTTGGATTCCACAGCTTGCAGATGAATCTGAATATACAGCCCAAATTGACTGGAGGCTTCATCACTGCCTTAGAAGCACACACATGAATATCACAGAATTTTTTGCTTTGAAATATGGTTAATCCAAAACTGAGGATAGATCAGAGAAGTGTCTTTTTATTGCAGAGTGTCTTCCAAGTGCTAATCTTTGATGTCACATCAGCATACAAGACCTCAGAGAATAGATTGAGAAAGATGAAAAAGTGCTTTAGGAATTTTCTGAGGCTTTGGGATTAAAAGGGTATTGTAGTACACAGCAATGCAGTCTATTAATTCTCTACCTGGCAAATAGTATAATATAGAAGCCACTACTTCCAGTTTCATCTACAATAAAACCAGTGCGGAAGTGTGCACAAGTGTAATAAGGAGAAACATGCCATTATTGCTTGACCAGTGAAAAGCTCCAGCCTCACGAACAAATCATATCATCTGGTTAAAACCTCAATTATATTGCAGAACATCAATTCTCCAGCTGATGCAAGTGACGTTGCGCAGCATTGTTTCAGCACTGATATCAACACTGTCAGTGTCTATGCAAATATAATGTAACATGCCCAAAAATAATAAATAGCACTTCAAGGGAGGCCTGCAGTTTCTGTCTAATCATCTAAACTAGCGCAGACACATTTGCCTGTGTTTGATGAAACACAAGAAGTGGTTGTGTCTGATGTGAGGAAGAGAAAGCCAGGAGGTGTTACTTGTTTCAACACCAGCCCTTTGTCAAGATTTATCAACACCTAAGAGACAAAAGTGAACTGTTTGAAAAGACGATAAGTCATAATTCAAGAGTTTGACAGCTGTTGCTTTTCTCTCTATTTATTCTCTTTGTCATTATGCCTATATGAGATTAATATAAAAATTAACAAACCTGTTGTAAATTGTCCTTTCATCTTCTGGAAAACAGGGTCTTGTGCTGTAGCCTGCGCCCGGCGGGCTAGTGACTCAGAGGCTGCACTAGAGAACATTGTGGACACATTGGAAACATTCTCCAAGCCAACACCAAAGGTGCTAACCAACTTCTTCACAAAGTTGAGCGTGTGTGGTGTGATTTTGGCATCAGACACAGCCCCACTCTTCTCAAAGGCCACTGAGTAGCATTTAGCCAAGCCCTGTTGAAGTTGCCTCAAAACCTGCAAAAAGAGGAATACAATGAGAAATGTGGAATGAAATGGTAGACTTTTCTACACTAAAAACTGACAACTAGCAGAACCAGCAGCTTCAGACCTGTCAATGAGACGACAGTGGGAGTTGTTTCAGATGCAGTTGATTTGCTGCATTTTTTGAAGAGCTGAAGAGCCACACATAATTACTGGAGTCGCACGTATAACGCAAGAAGATGCTTCAAGAGCATTGATATGCAGCTGAGGTCAACAGCTGGATTGATTAAAATAAAAATGTGCAATGTGACAGCAAAAACTGGCTGAGGTAATGTAGCTTTCAGTGTAGACATGGCATTAAAGCTGGCTTTATAGTAATAAGAGATGTCCCACACAAGACATTTTGACTACTTGTCCCATGTGATCTCTCTCATATAGAAACACTAATGTCATACAGTAACCCAAGTATATGAGAGAGAAAGTGATGATGGTCTAGCATGAGTCTGCCCCTGCTTGCCCAGTGGAACGAAGCATAGAGCCTGCAGCTGCTGCTGAGTGCCTCAAACCATCACAGATAATCACACAGACACACACACCAACAAACTTCAGAACCTTAATCCCTTGCCCCATCCTACACGCTCACCGCACCCATCCATCACCTGTCTTAGTCTTTTCACCACTTGCTCCAATATTTCTCCCAGTTTCTCTTCCACCCACAGACAGGCTACACTGTGTCGTTACTGTCTAGCATGGCTAGAACAATCTGCAACAGCACCTATTTGGATGTTACTTTTGAATTGACGTCAACATAAAATTAGCTTCAACCAAAAAAAAAGAAAGACGGAAGAAAAATGTCTCCAGAATTAGAAGACAAGTCTTCTACCAAAGAATGTCCAAGAGTACACTGGCTAATCTATCTTGAATTTTGTTTCCTATAATTGTGGGAGATAACACTTTTTTGGTACAAAATCATTTTTGAGGATTCTCCAAATAAGCCTTGTGCATGTCCTTTGTGCAGTTTGTCTCTGAATATCACAAATGACTGTTCCCCCAGTAAACACTCTCAGTCAAAAGCACTACACTTGAGGTAAGGCAAGAAAAAAGGCAATAATAAACTATTAAATGTTTCAAAAACACCTCTGAGTAAACACATGTTAGACAGGAACTGCCAAACTCTGGTCATCTGGATGTCCAGGTGGTGTGACACCTATGCACACCAGCTTGCTTTCACACATATGCACAGACCCATGAAAATTCACACAACCAACTGTATTATTTTCTCACCATCTGATGCATAAAGAACACACACACATAGCAACAGAGTGAGACATGCACAAAAACAACACCTTTGTTCTTCTCACCTCTTCGTGCCAGTTCTCCCTGAACCACACCATCTGGTCCACAATGCCCTCCAGGGAGGAGAGCAGGGTCGGGTGCAGCTCTCGCTGCATGTGCATGATCCGGCTGCAACGCCACATTGGGGCTGTGGCCCGGATAGGACCTGGGTCAGAGGCTCCCGAGTGAGGCTGGGCCCCCACTGAACTGGGCTGCTGCTGTCCAGATGCATCTGGAACGAGTGGATGAGGAGAGAGAGAGTTAACAGTGAGATGAGGAGGGATGAATGTATGAAAAGGGGGGAACAGAAGTGGGCAACTTTTAGACATTGAACAAATGAGAAAAACACAGTCTAATGTGTTATCACATATGTAGTCTTGATGACTGCTCGATAAGTGAAATGTAGAAGCACAGAAACAAGAAGCAAGACTGTGCACATGCCCCATCACCAAGGGGAGAAGTGTTTCTGTAACAATGCATATTATATAAATACATTCTCTGCATCTGAAGATGCATTGTACATTGTCGTAAATATATGGTAGAGAAAAAAGAGCATCAATTGTTTCAAGTGTGGTTAAGAGGCAACACACTACAGCCAGCTGTGTTTACTTACCACTTTTGTAGCGTTCTCTTTGTTCGATCTTGAGCGTCAGGTAAAGGGTGCGTATAGGGAAGTAGACAGCCTGGGGGTACACTCGTCCCACCTAGCAGATAAAAGAGGGTCACAGATTACATTTCAAAGGCTCCCCCTCAGGACTGTAAAGGGGAGAGTGAGGAGGTAGACAGAAGTGGAGAGGGAGGAGATGGAGATGGAGGAAGAGAGAGAGGACAGGGAGATACTGTGTGTTAGAGAGAGATCACACTGATACAGCCAAAGACCTCTGCTGGAACACGGGGAGTGTTTGAAGCTTTGAGTCAAGGGACTTAGAGAAGTTAAAAACATGTCATGGCTGAATTACAAAACTGAATGTGACTGATGATGAAACTGCCCTCAAGACTTTCAAGAAAAGTCACTAGTAACATTGGAAAGCTTAATGGTTGAAGTCAGGACGCAAGAGGTTTCAAGTTTCCAGCACAAAGGGAAATCACTTCAGCTGCAGTGAGTAAATTCAGTCTACCTGCAGCTGTTAATGTGTACACTGTACCTATCTCTACTTTATTTCAAAAGGAGGTCATTAGCAAGATGGCCTGTGGTTAGTTTGGACAGATAGTGTTAATTCTATATGCTGTATTAACTGAAAATAAATGTAATATTAAACAAAAAAATACACAGAAAACTTGAGCTTTGTTATATACAACTCTTCGACTCAAGAGGGATATGCAAGTTTACACCGATACGCAAAGAGCAAACACTACATCAATAGCACTTGGTAAGCAGAGACATATTTTCTATTATTCTTGTTCACATGCTTGTATAAAAGGAGATTTCATCATAAACAACAAATTCTATTTTGCTATTTTCCATCAACACAAATCTTTGCCTGCATACGCTATTTAAGACTTTAATTGAAGTCACAAACACAAAGTAAAGAAATCCCTCAACACCTTTCTGTTGCAGCACTCACACTTTCACATTATTGTTGCACACACTAACACATCCCGCGCAGATATTGCAAAGGAATCAGGCTTTTAATGAGATAGATAAACTCAACTTGACACTGATATATTTGTGTGTGACATTTCACTGTCTCTATACAAAGCGAATGCCGCAAGGAAGAACATGAGCTGCGAAAAAGCTCCCTAAATTCTACAAAAGAAAAAAAGGGATATCTGCCATTTCTCAAAACTATAAGCTGATGTAAAACATACTCTGCCTTCAGCTGACAATGACAGCTTTTCTTTTTCAAGCAGACCACAGGATGTGGTCTTAAAGGAAAGTTATACCATATCCAACTGAAGTATAAGACACAATAGAAATGATGACTAAAAGAGTAAAAATAAAACCTATGTTATGAACAAACCCTCCTTTTTCCAGAAAAAATTCTGTAAGTCACAGATCTAAAGCCTTGTTTTTAGACCGCCCAGTGGATGCTTTAAGACAAGACCGCAATGTTCTCTCAGGTTGGAGCAGAGTTTCTTTAAGACTGCAATTACATAGCTTACATCCTTTCTAGACTCTCTATGTGCCTTCAGGGCAGAAAGAGATCTTGACAACAACAAAAAAAAACTGGGCACAACACTGAAGGTGGATCAAGGATGGGTCATGGTGATGGAGGAGGACAGAAAACAGACACAAAGAAAGAAAAAGAAGCTTTTTTTAACCCGTAGCTTGAGGCTGAATGGATTTTGGAACCTCTAAGCTTTCTCTGAGTATCCCCATTTCTAAGACATCTAGCCCAGGTCTTCAGAGAGATTCTCAAACTGTGTAAATCAAGATTACACAAAATCTCACTCAGGTTTAAAGCTCCTAGGTCAAGAATGGGTCGTCCCTGGGTTAACTAGATCATACTGTGGTTCTCCTTCCATTAACTGGACCACAGGCTGAGGTGTTCCAAAGCTCAGCAGGTCTCAGATCCTTCAGAAGACTCTGCTCTCTGTCTGCATTAAGCAATCTATACTTCCCCATGAGTCACTGGCAGTGCGCTGTAAAGCAGCACCAATGGAGGGGAGACAGATAGGATTACCCAAGTGGTGAAAGAGGCTGCTGCTGCGGTGGGCTAAGCCTGAACAGCCTGAAGATGATACAAAAGGCAAGAAGGAAAACTATTAATAAATTGGACCACAGCTAAGCAGCTGCTTTCCGTTACCTCTATGGCTGGCTCATGCAGCTATGAAACCCCTTAACCTACCACTTTCTTTTGTGCACTCAAGATATGTGTGTGTATAATACTTGTAGAACAAAAAATGTTCAGCACAGATTTACATATTACTTTTATCTGCAAAGTAAGGTGAATATATAAAACTTACTTTTTTTAGAAACATCAGGTTGAATAAGATCACACCTGCAAATGTTTTTATACTGCCTATTATTTTGAGGTTTTAAAAAGAAAAAGTGAGGCAGAAAATGAAAAAAAAAAACACATTGAGATGAAATGTGAAAGACTGGAGTCAAAAGTAACTGGAAAAGCAAGTTCTAAGTGGCAACTAACAGCAACATTAAAGATGAAAGAGGCAGGAAAGCAGAGAGGAAGAGGAGGAACCATAGATCAGCACACTAATGGGAAGATAAGAAATGTCATATTTTGGCAAAGCTGAGGTGGGCTGAGGGGAAGAGGGTGAGTGGTAGACAAGAAGGAGGCAGCAAGGGAGGGCAGGAGTACGTAGGGAGGGGTGTTGAGATTCTCTGTTAACTTCTGATTCATCTTCCCGCCTGCCCCCAGGCGCTCTTCTGCTCACCTTCATCAATATTTCAGCATACGTTTTTTAAACATCCCGCCGCCGCAGAGAAGCTCTAAATTATTCAGTCAAGCAGCAGAGATAAAGCCTGCCATGCATCAAAATGTGGTTCTCCCTTTACATAAAAAGGATTGAAAGAAAAGCACATCACCTTTTTTACCCTTGAGTCATTAGGAGTTGATGAGTCACACCAAAAGATGGAGTAGACCTCAACATATGGAAAATCTCCAAAGGTGTTCTGATATTAACATGAAAGTTTTTATTCTGAAAAATTTAAAAGCCTGTAACGACCATGTGTCCTATTAAAGTGTTGTTCAAATAAATGACCAACCTAAAATGTTCTAACTCTATGTTTCTAATGATAATTTCTCTTATTTGACAACTAACATGCATGAGACCAATTTGTTAGTGAATCAGCTCCAGACAGTTGGTCTGAGGAGGATTTCCAAAGCAAACATCATTTCATCACACGCTTCTTCTTTCCATTGTAGTATAGTGATCTCACTGCCTACTTGTACACTAAAACCCTGTCTCTTCCCTTGCTTCTTTATCCTCCTCCTCACTCTTTCATATCCTCTATACAATATTCCCGCTTTGCTAAGAGGATGACTGTTTGTTACAGCACACTACTCTTTGAAGATCACCCTCTTCAATTGTGCGGAAATAATACTCCATTAAGCAAAGCAAATTAGTCCTCGGTTTAATTACTAGCTCTGTTCCTGCAGTGCGGATGCGTACAATATTAACTTTATAATCATTTCTTGAACAAATAATTTTAAAACCTATACACCGGGGACTGGTGGAAGCCAATAAATTGCTGTAAAAGGAAGAATCAGAATGCTTAATTTGGTAAATAGAAGGCAGGAGAGCGGCCACTTTGGTGTGAATGCAGTTAATTTATCTTGATTAGAAAGATGTGCATGAGCACTAATGCTAACACCCCAGCCAGATGTGCTGCCCCGGATGGATGGAAGGTATTAAAAAATGGTAATGATTAATAGAATAGGGATCCAAACGCATATAAAACTGAAGACTGAACAAAAAGTAACAAGGGGAGGGAAACGGATCATTTTCACACATAATCTAACCCGTGCAATTATGTGTGAGTCTTTGACATGTTTTCTTTGTGTGTTAAATGGTAAAGCTTTTAAAATTATTTCGAAACTAAAGGCAAAACACATTTGGGCTGCAGAGTTTTGCAGTATACTTACCTGGCTGATTAGGTTGAGCAGAGGTTTGCCCTCCGAACCAACCAGGCAGGTCAATAGCTGTGGTATCCATGCCAACCACTGGATGGGCGGGACTCCAATGCAGTACTTATCCACGGCGTCAGCCAGTGTGTTCTTGTCATCAAAGCTGAGGAGCCACAACACCTGAAAATGACAAAAAGCAGAAGGTAAACATAAACGTGCAATATTCCAGTTACTCTACCAAGGTGCAAGCATTAAAATATTTCATCATTTTCAACTACAATAAGACTCTAAGTAGCAAAAGGTAAAGTCTCTATCATTAATCAGACAGTGGCTGCTTTCCTGGCTGTTTTCACAGTCTGATCCTTACTATGATCAAAGCTGAGCCAGAATGAAAGTGATCTTTCCTCCCCTGGTGTTCTTGTGTATGTCTCCACATTATGATGAAGACATTAACCCCACTCAGCCCCCCTAGGCTTTACTCACTGAGCCAAACCAGGATACACAGATTGTGTATAATTACTGATAATGACTGGTCATCTCATTTCATCCATCAGGACTAAGCACTGCCAAACCATCTTGGCAGCACAAGGCTAGAGGGTCACCAAAAAACATCTAGTTGGAAAGTGAAGCTAGTAGCAGACATTGGAACGTATAAAGATAATCATTAAAGTTAACAGAGGACTTGGCAAAATTGGATTTATTAGTCATTCAACAGAAAAAAAGGGGATGCTGGTCTTTTATTCTCTGTAAGAGTTTCTAAAGTCAGATTTTATTTTGACCCAAAGGGCAGGTTTAAAAAAACTTCACACCCTCATCCGCCAACTATGTTTTTAAATTAAAAGATAAAAGATCCAATGTTAAAAAAGGAAGTTAGGTGAACTTGCACTCACAATTTTCACTGGACTACAGACCCGCTTACATTTGCCTTTTATCTTCAGTGTGAAAGGCTACAATCAGCAAAAACCAGCATTCATTCCCAGGTCGAAAGAGTGTGCAGTAGTCAGGGGGATTTATCGGTTCTGGTGCTGATGAGCAGCAATGGAAACACGACCCCCAGACATAGCTGCCATTTTTCACCCAGCTGTTGAGCACAATGCTATGATGTGTGGTGTGCAAATAGAAAGGAAGGACAGGAACAACATTATTTATTGTTTTCCTTACAGTGGGGAATAATGTGCAACAGAAATTTGTTCATTTTATGCAAGATGTAGCTATGATGTTGAAAGAAATATACGGTTCCCTCTTTTATGTTGTATTTGTGTTGAACATGACATCACAAAATCAAAAAAAAAGGAGGTTATTAGTTTATTTTTACCAGGATTACGAGTGGAAAAAAGTTCTGGGCATTTGAGCACAGACAATTTTGGTGCAATACCCATTACAGAGGTATATACAAGTCTCTCTGAATTACTGGTGTTAGATTTTAGAGGAATTACAGTGTCAGTAAAGGAACTACACTGAATGAAATGGAGTGCCAGAGCTAAGAGGGCGAGATGCTTGTTAGCAAGGGAGTCCACCTCTTTACCTCCCATACAAGGCTTACTCAAATGGTAAGTACGGTAGCAGTGGTTTGACGGTTAGAGTAAGGTCAGTCCATGTAGAGGGTCAAAAGATTGGCGCGTCAGGGGAGGCCATTAGTCTGTTAACCTCCATGCCAGAGGATGGCCTTCACTCCACCATTGATCTGCCGTGGGAACTCCTCCGCACAGACTCCTGCTGCACTGTAATCGATCAAATTACTACTCTCTGCTAGTAAAAAAAAAAAAAAAAGAATGTCTTCCTTCTCATCAGCACCAATAATGTATAGGCTGGATGGGGCCCAGGCACAGAGGAATTAATTGTGACCCTCTCTAGAACAAAAAAAAAAAATGCCCTGATTGAGGAACTGA
The DNA here is from genome assembly GCF_902148855.1 of Sphaeramia orbicularis. Classification (NCBI taxonomy): domain Eukaryota; kingdom Metazoa; phylum Chordata; class Actinopteri; order Kurtiformes; family Apogonidae; genus Sphaeramia; species Sphaeramia orbicularis. The sequence continues at coordinate 37,274,505 of NC_043975.1, read as the reverse complement.
TTTATAGAAAGCAGGGTTAGGTGCAGGAGTGGCAGCTGGCACAGTTATTTCTCTTATAAATCCTCAGCAACTTAAGGCAGCAGATAAAGAGAGATTCTACTTCTGATAATTGTATTTGACAAAAAGTACTGAATTGAATTGACAACCACACTTGGGCAAACACACTCAAATGCACACACATGCACTTTCCATTTCATCACCTTTGCTAAGTACTTGCGAGATTTGCTCTCGTTTTGGTGGCGGCAGGCGTGGAGGTAGCAAGTAATGGCAGAAACTCCCAAGTGGAGCTGGCGGTCCTTCACAAAGATGTTTTCCAGGTAGTCACCCCACATGGCCCAGGCCTTCACCAGAACGTCATGCATTTGCACAGCAGCTGAAAAGGCCTTATTGGCTTCCTCTGACCTAAAACAAAGAGTAAGGGTCCAGATTGTTATAGAGGAGGTGGCAAACTGAGATTAAACGCACAGATGTAAAGGGCATGCAAGTAAAGGAAAGAAGGCTGTTGGGAAAAGTTAGAAGAGAACCCTAACCCTAACCAACACAAAAAGTGGTAAGACAGACAAAGGAAAAAAAGAAAAGAATTCAATACTGATGCTAAGTGAGAAGGCAGACGAAAGAGCAAAAAGAAACATAGAAAGATGAGGTGTGCAAGAAACAGATCATGGTGATCATATTCTGAATTATGTACTACACATGAATAAGCAACATACTTCATGTATTCCATTGTTCAAGGCCTTTCCTTTAGCATTACAGAGTAAGCATTTAAATCAGCATGAATTAATGTCACCAAGGGTTCAAGCATTTTGCTGTAATACAATATGATTTGATCCCGACCCTATCATACTGTGCAGATCCATTCATTTAATACCGGGTGACATACTGTATGAGCTTAACATCTTACCATTTCATCAGAAATGACAGCGCTGCAGCATGGTAAAAACCTCAGCATTATAGCTATATTTATCTGTACACAAATACATTGACCGTGAAGAGCACTGCTAGAGCTTAAAGAAATCTTCAGGAAGATAAACTTAAGAATCCTTGGAATTTTTTTTCCTGGTACTGCAATCTAGCAGTTACACTTTCAGTATTCGATTTAAAAATTGTTAAATAGCAGAGAAAGAAACAGACAGGTGAAATCTGGCAGGAGACCCAGTTTTGCCTGCGCCATTTATGCTGACAGGGAAATAAATTCTGAATCATCAGCTGTTTTCACCAGCTTCTCACCACTCGTTGGCACACCGTCTGAATAATTTTTACACACCTTTCAGCATTTGATTAATAAATAAGATGCAAGAGGCACCCCGAGATGCACTACCCTGCAGTCAAAACAACAAGACAGGCCTGTCAATGAGAAAGTCTTACTGAGCTACAGTTGGTAAATGGACCTCCATTTTAGGAGTGCTTCCAAAACTACTCTCCCACTTACTTAAAGTGAAATGTCTCCCAAGTCAATCAATTAAAATGTGTTATTATAAAAGGCATTTTGGCATGTGATTAAGAAATGGGAGCTTGATTGCTATGGGAGTAAGAGCCGAAGGCCCTCCAGTAATACTTAATGGGGTTGCCTCAGTCACTTTGCCAGTGTTAAAATACATTAACAGTTTCTACTACTCGACTCAACAGGAGCACAGGCACCCAGCAGACTGTCAAATCTCTGACACCCATTTAATTGAATGATCCCAAAATCCTTTGCACATGTGGTTGCACATGCGCACACATACACACACAAGACTCTCTCAACCCCTAACCCCCACTCTGCTGTTAATTCTCCCCTGATGTAGGGGAAACTTAATGATTGCAATAAACCCTGCTGAGGTGGAGGCAAGTTCTGCTGATCCCAGAGATTCCTGTAAATTGCCTCGAGTTAATTATTGAGCTGCATATACATTTAATAAGCCTTCCTCAATTTGTCTTTCACCCCTCAGGACACCATGTCACATCAACGATGACGAGGAAAAGGAGCGCTGAAAGGGAAAGGTCATTAAAGACAGCATCTGTGAGTACGTATGGCCGGGAAAAGCATCAAGACTTCCGTTGTGCACTCCACAGGCGACCCCTGAAGTCAAAAACCACATTTTTGACAATGTAACAAACTGATGACGCAAAAGCGCATTAACATCTAAGCCATGTCACGGCAGTAACATAATCTCAGAGGTGATTCAGCTTGTGGCAAGAATACCAATTAAATATGACTGCCATGTCCTGACAGGGAAAAACACCCACATATGAGTTCAGGGACCATTGACACAGTTTCAGGACAATGTGAAAATAGAAAGATCAACCTAGATGCTAAAAGTTTGAGAAGTGAGAGGTGAAAATCCTTGTGCTAAGCTGAAAAGACCATTACAACACTGGTGACCGTACTTGTTGATCTGTGCCAGAAACATGCCCTTGAGAGCGTAGAACTCTGCTGTCATCTCCTTGGTGAAGTATTTCAGGTTGGTTGACTCTATCACCTCCAAACCCTGAAAGACAGAAGAGTGAATTCTGAACTGAGGGGGGAAAAAAAACTTTCATTACACTAAGAAAAAGAAATCCGAAAAAGATACCAGACATTCGCTTTAAGACAAGCCCATAATCACAGGTGAAAAACAAACAAACTGCACTGTGTTCATTAAGAAGTAAGGAAAGAGGTGTTAAGGGAACTAAACTTCCATTATGGTGAGCCTCTGATTAGGTGTCCCCCATGTACTGCTGTGACAAACGATGTGTAGCGGGAGAGAGAGAGACGAGGAGAACCAGAGGAGATGAGATAGAAGTGAGAAAGAGAGAGAGAGAGAAGAGTGTCTACTGGCACTTTTAATGACTTGTGGTGTGCTGAACCGCTTCTATTAATCAGAGCACTTCATAGGCTTAAGAGCAAGCTCCTGAGTTACACTCCTTTCTAAGTCTCACTGCTATAACTTGTCACCTAGAGCCACCTCAAACACTTCTTGATCTTCCTACTTCTTACACTTAGAAGTATCACTAACAACACTTAAAGCTGCTCCTACAGCTACTCAACCCAAGCTCTGCCTCAACTTGAGTCAAACTAAGTTCATCATTGCATTGTTTTGATCATACCTTATTTTTGCTAAATGGTTGTTGTAGTCGCATTCATGTTTCATACACACACACACACACACACACACACTATACTAACTTGTGTATTCAACTAGTTCAGATGATCTTCCTATATTCACTTTCTGGCTTCTGCCCAAGACATATAGGACCAGGAAGCAGACTGGACATAATGCGTGGTTTGCACTGATTCAATGTAGTTCACTTGTTTTCTTTTTTTGTAGTGTTAAAAAATTATGAAAGTAAAGGAGAAATGCTTTAAGTCCTTAACAATTTAGACAAGAGAAACTGAAGCACAGGTATGAAATTGGCCCAAAACATCATGAAAATAGTGAAAAAACAAGAGTTATGTATAATTATTTGCTTATATAATCAGTGTTTAACAAATAAAGTAAGTAGTAGCAGATTCTCTAATTTCACAGTGATCCTCCATCTTACCTGCATGCACTCATTCTTGCCCATGACCCCAGCCAGCTGCAAATAACATTTAACCTGTTGCCTGATCTTTTGGAAGCAGTCGACGATGGGCACCGTAGGGATGGTATGGATACGACTCAAAATGTCCAGAGCCACATTCACCAAACCCTGGAGAGAAAAAAAACCCCACGAATACAACCTTAAAAACCATGTTTGATATTTAGAAACAATTGGTTTACTGACTTATACTTTTTACATTTTTGTTATGATCAAAGTGGCTTACAAGCTTGAACCTGTACCTGTTTGCGTGCTATCTTTCCATACTGAATGATAGCAGAAGCTGAAGCGTGAACTCCCAGCATGGCGTTGTTGTTGTTGGGATCGTGCTGTGTGTTTGTCTCATATGCCGTCACTATAGCTGTGGGCAAAGGCAAATAGTCATGACTGTAGTATGGATGTGCAAAAAATGAGCAGCAAGAAAAGGGCATAAAGAGGTGAATTTGTCAATCTTTTAGCACTCTGAAAACCTGTGCTGCCATAATACACAAGAGGGCACTGAGGACACTGAAGGTATTGAACAGTAAATGGGCCATGGCAATGAATATCATCAAGAAAATTCCATTTCACTTTAACATAAGTTTGAAGGCTGTCATGTATAAATGAAGTGGATTTTATTAGTACGGTGCTGCAGAATCAGTGCCATCATTATTTCAGCACCTCACAGTGCGAGTTGGAGCTCAAGTTGCTTGAGACATCACATTTTGCAGTGGCTGCCTCTCTGAATGGTTTCAAAGTCACCGCGGGAGAGAGCTGAGCACTGAGCAAGGTAAATATGTGGGTTTGTGTGTGCATATTGGGGTGTGAGTGTGTGTACGCACTATGTCCTGCAGTGAGAAAGAGGGCTTTAGTGAGCTGACATTTGGAAATGTACAGAGACCCTGTGGGCGTTCTGCACATCGTGGCATTTTGAAGAAGACACCTTTCTGGAACTAGCAGAAGCCTAAGCAAAAACCTGAAAGGGCTGGACATCAGAGTGTACATCCTGTCGAATATATACATGTAAATAGTTTTGTCTGTGAACAAATGTGTGTTTCAATATCGAGGCAGTTCTGGGTAGGCATAAATGTTTGTCATACCTTGGTAGTGGTGCTGGCGCCACATGAAGATGCTGCTCCAGTGAGACAGATCATCAGAAACGATGGGCAGTCGGTTCCTCCAGGTTTTTACCACCGTTTTCATGTCATGAAGGCTGGTGTTACGGCCCAGGTTCGCTGGCTGAAGCCCTGCATTTATCTGGGCTGCTTCTTGCAGCTCAATGATCTGTTGCGCCGCCTGGAGAAAAATATAAACTATCATTAGCCTTTTTTCATGACCATACTCACTTAACTCTAAAACTTTTCAGTTTACTTGTAGGTTGGAAGTCAGCAGCCAAAGCAAATGCTTCTCATGCGTGCAATAGCCAAGTTTTTTTTGTTTACAGTTAACATTTCATGTTCACAGGCCTGCTTGGCAGTCTGCTTCAAAGATTTGGTCCAGACAGTATGGCAGCTGCACTTAATCTTGATAATGTTTTGTTAGTGCATCACAACAAATGTATGCCACTAGCCAACTTTGTAATGAATTACACACATGGTGTCCATCTGCCTTCAAATAAGTGACCAGTCATTCCAACAACGTCTTATAAATTAGATGAGATGGATTTAGTGAAGAAAGTGTAAGAGACAGAAGACAAAAAGTCAGATTAGAAAAGGAAGGAAATGCAAATGGAGAGAGAGCACAGCAAAAAAGAACACAAGATCAGAAGGCAGGAATTGTCAGAAAAACAGACCTACTGGTGTTTGGGTAAAAGCATGTATGAGGCCCTAAGATCACTGGCTAAAGACTTGTACTCAAGCTGATAAGCCTCCACAAATTAGATGTACCAAAGTGACCAAGCGTATGTACTTCTAATAACCGTCTCACCACCCTGAGAAAAAAGTAAAACCCTCTGGGACACTCGTGAATTAGGAATGAACAGAGACCACTTTATTTTATTATTGTTTTTGTTTTTGTTTTTTTAACTATTTTGATTTTAGTTCAGTGTGTTTATACTATTGAAGAAACTGGGGTGCCTGCAAACAACAAAAATCATACTGTTTTGCAGAAGAAATACATTACTTGAGGATATAGGGGAAATGCAATTGTGATACTAGCAAAATAATTCCTGGAGAAAAATGATTATGTTTTCTTAGATTACATCAATTGGTAGTCTACTCAGATATAGCACAGAAAAAAAGGAGTGAAGATGGAAAAAATGTGAAAATGATAAGCGAGGGTTCAATCTCATTCTGTGAAATGAAGCCACATTGATTGGCCTAAAGCCGCTTTGTGAACATATAATCAATCATTCCATTATAACTACTCATCAGTCAATATTAATGCCAACCTTCGTAATCAATAGCGTGGGTGATAATCCATTGATCGTCATTCATGGCTGAGAGCTGGGATTTGATGATAACTTGATTCAAATGGTATTTGAACCCTACTGTATTTGCCGAATGTTGGCTTCTCATTCGCTAAGGCTCATGGAGTTGTGAATGTGAGATATAGAGTCTGGAATGGAGATTTACAACAGGCCGCTTGGCTGGGCAGAGGAATAAATAGCTTGTTTTCCCTCAGCTAGGGTAAATAATTGGACTGCACATATGCGAGCACACGCACACCAAAACGCATAGACACACGCGCAATAAAAAAAAACAAAACAAAAAACGTAGTCATCCAATTCAAATAACCATTTTGAAAAGATAAATGTACTGAAACTGAGCTGTGCTGAAGACCCTCCACCCCCCACCCATCCACTCTGAAATCAACTCCCCCAAAACAAAATAAATTAGGCAATACAATATTTTTCACAATTATCTGTTAATATCAGCTGATGGTCCATTTCTAACCTTCATTCAGACCGTCCCATTCATCATGTAAATGTAATTCTGCTGCAGGTATTTAATCAAATGGTATCTGATGGCAGGGAAGTAATTACAGCCATTCTAAACTAACTCTTTATTCTCTCCTGTTCTTTTCTCACTTTCTCCTTGGGGGCCCCCCTCACATTCTGTTAACTCGCCACCTTTTTCAATTTCCATCACCTGTATTCTTTCTTTTCTCATTCTCCTTTATAATCTCTGCCCTGGTCTATTATAATCTCTTATTGTGGAATCAAAGAGGCTTAAATTTTGGGGGGATTTTTTTTAAATCATCTATCTCAGTTTTATAAAATGGACTGAGGAAAAGAGATAAAGGCTGTAATCAGTGCGACTCAACAACACAGTGTCTTAGGGCTACTGATGATCTCTCAACATGCATCTCTTCAAGTGCTTATCACAATAAACTGAGTTAGCATCACTTCTGTCTGACTTCCGCCTCTATCAATCTAATGTCTTTTATCAGAATAACTCATCATACTGACCTGCAGCAGTGGTGTGTGCACATGGGAGACAATGTGAGGTAACCTCCTCCATTCTCGGATGGCTAGGCTGGAGGCCATCTCCACCAGCCGCTCTATGAAGTTGAGCTGCTGCTCCTCTGGGTGACAGATAGCCAGGTAGCCACGGTGCATGTTCACCTTCCATGCCATCTCTTTGGGACAGCTCAATTCCACCTGAAATGAAAAAAATAAGTTGTTCTTAAAAAAACAAGCAATACAAAATTGGCAATAACAGATAGTGGCCAAAAAAATAATGCACACACGTGTTCTGAAAAGGACTGAGTGGTACAATACTATTAAGACGGCTAATTTTACTAAAAAAAAATCCAAATTTTATCTATAATCCTAATTTTAACTATAAAATTTTAACTGTAAAATTGGGAATAAAACTAAGTATTACCTGCATAAATTAAAGCTGTCATATCTTTTTTCGACATTTGTGCTCTGAAAAATACACTACACACAATAACCTGCATTATTACCTTGTGATTAATAATTCTGGCAAAGATAAATATAATAGAATGTTCAAGAAATATATTGTATATCTACAATATTAACTAGACACATTTGACCTTTATTCAGGAGTCACATAAAAAATAGACTGTTAAAGGCAAAGCTAAAACGTATCTCTGAATACACTGGAAATGGTTAATGTGAAAGTAACTATATGTTAAGTTTGTGTAAGTAACAGAATGTTAGCTAAAGTGTGCAACTCTGGGCAATGATGTTGGTAACTGTGTATGCATTTTGCCCTTTAGTTGTTAGTTTACCAGCAGTAAGCCAACAGTAACTAATATCAGTAACACCAGTAACAAATGAACACAGCATCTTTAAAAAATTAATTCTTTTGCACTGAAGAATGACAAACTTAATTTTTCATGTTAGGAAACAAACAACTAGCTTGTTCCTGTAAAATTCCCCCTCTATTGCCAGTTTGGGAGACGTATGGCTGCAACAATGCTCATATGGTCACGACCAGTGCTGTGTCATAGAACATGTGCAGTACACTGAACATTTACAATTTCAGGAGAAGCTGACTGCCAGTAACTAGTTGGAAATAAATGACTAAAATAACAAACTGTAACTGATGACTTATTTTTCTGAGTAAGTGTACATACTGTGATGTTTTTCTTTTATTTGTCCTTTACAATGTCCAGCAGAATAGCACACACTCCTCACTGTGTTTTGAGTGTGGCACTTCTAATTAAATGAAAACATCTGAAGGGAAAAGGTCTATGACACTTTCCACGCATAATTTAGTACTTGGACAAATACACAGCAATGCTGTTTCGGATTCATTTTCTGAATGGTTTCAGCAGTACTTTTGTGCTAATGACTAATCAGTCTGACGAGTCTGACACAGAGGCGGCAAAGAGGAAAAGGCCCACTATTGATTAAAACTCTGAGTGCATTAACACTAAACAAACAATAGCCCTGGGGAGCCTGATACATCAAAGCTGTGGTTTGCTGTTGTGTGTTTATAAGGGAGTGAGAAAAAGAATGAGAGGACTAAAATGAGGAAGAGTGAAAAGAGCATGAGTGTGAGAAAGCACAGGTGTGTATTTGTGCCTGACTCCTCTGATGCTGGAGAAAATTACAGTGATCGGTCAAAGCGCACTTATCAGGGGTGACGCTTGATGAATATCCTGGAGACAGGACCGCCCTTATCAAGACCCAGGTTTAATTGAAAGCGGGGACATTTGGACTTCGCCTCTGAGCTGGAGAGCGAGGGCCAGGCAGGCGACTGAAAGCCTTGCTCTTCTCCTCCGCCATAAAACAAATCACCCTGCAGCAGATGCCGGGGTAATTATTCACGCACACAGCTGTCGTAAATATTAGCTGCTAAACCCAGAGCTAGAAACCGCAGGACTAGGGGTGAAAAGATGGAGGTTGAATTGGAAAAAGAGATGGTAATAATAAGAAAAAGAAGGCTAATTGAAGAAGAGAAGTTGGAGAAGTAAGAGACAACAAAAAAAAGAAAAATGAGGACACCAAAGCAAGGAGGAATGAAACTAGGAAAGAAGGATAGCAGAGTTGCTGTGGCCATCCAGACAATTTAATTAGGTGTCACCTTAGGACGGAGCAGCTCAATGGATTGGTTCCAAGTCTCCTTGAAGGAGCAAAGCAGGAGTATTTGTTATATGTCAGGTACTATCACACGCCACCCACCCGTCCACACTTTGTTTTAAGAAACATGAGGCCAATAAATTAACAAACCAAAGAGCTGAACTCCACTTCCACAGCTTTACAGCCACCTCTCCTCTGTTTCATACTCCCAAGGGGGTTGGGGGTTGTAGACTACCCGGATGATGACAATATTAAGTTACTATACATAACACTGACACACGGTATGAGCTTAATATACAGAACAGTATCGCAAACCACAAACAAAATGATAAAGTAAAGCTGAGCGTCTGGTTCACTAGGTTCAAGCCTCGAGGCTCCACCGAGTCTGTGTTAGTGAGAAGTTGTGGTTCTAATTATTTTACTCTATTTTTTTGTCCAAGTGTTTGCAATTTTACATCCTTTAGGAGGGAGTAAGAGTGTGCGTTTACATGATTAGATATTCATATATGATGACTGCTCACTACTCACCTGTACAAGTGCCTCCTTCATGGCAGCCCAATTGGAAACTCTCCAAGCACACTCAAGCACGAGATAGGGGTTGGAGTGGCCTTTAGACTGACCATATTCTGTCAATGGCTCCCACTGGTTCAGTTCCTTGGAACAGCTATGACATGGAAAAGGAAAAGGAAGACAAAAAGTTTAGATGGTCCAATGTGTAGGATAGGATTTAGTGCTGACTAGTTATGAGACTGAAAACTGCAATCAGAAAACATTCAAAATGCCTTCTCTAGAGCCACTGAGTTTTCTGTTCTGGGCTTAGATAAAAATTAAATAAAAGAATAAAAAGGGCAACGTTTTAGGCTCAATAGACAAGGACTTCCTCCCTGTGTATATAAAGCTGAATAATTAAAATACTATATTACATTTCTGTGAATAGATACCCTTGAACTTAACATAACGGTCCTTTAAATGTTTCTTATTTTGAATCTATAAAACTCAGCAATATTTGAGCAATAATATGCATCTTTTCCAAATCCAATTTACATTGCATGGGGATGAGTTACCAATGTTGGATATAGTCATAGCTTAAGTTTCTATTTTTATCATTTTAACTTCACACTTTCTTCCACCTCACCTAAGGAGATCAGGGAAGAGAAGGAGACATCATGACGAGAAATGGCACAATGATGATGAATGGAATAACTGTTATGTAGATCATACACCCCATACTGTTCTGAATATATGAAGATCCTACCGTATCCAGTGGTCCTCCCAGAGCTGGTACTCAGGGAAGATGGCTGGGGAAACGTTGCTCCGTTCATGCTCTTTTCTGGCTTTCTCCATTGCTTTCTCATAGCTTTCCTGCGCCTGAAAAGACACATTGACATGTTTTTGTCTTTAAAATACATATGCTGATAAAATCATGTAATTAACAGAATAAAAAAAGTGCCACAAAACATAAACATTCTGAGCAAAAATTTAAGTTAATAAGAGCAGAATGTATTAATTTTATTAATCAATTTATAGCAAATGTGTATTAGACAACAAAGTTCGTATAGAGAAACTATCAGTTGATTGTGCTTTCCCTTACCTGTTCAAAGAAGCCATGCTGTTCATAGGCAATGGCGGTGGCCGTCTCGGGAAACTTACACCTTTTCTGCCACAGTCCTGCCCACATGTCCTCCTCCTGGAGCAGAGAATAGAGCTCTGCCAGAGAGTCTAGAATCTCCTATAGACAACAAGAACAGAAAGTGAACGGCAACAGAACAAATGGGAAATTAATGAACAATAAAGCTTTGTTAATGAGTTGAGTTCAAACATGTCAAAATATTTCTAGATAAGCTGCTGCAGGAGAAAACAATGCAGAGAGAAGAAATTATGTGATAGTAGGAGTCTAATTTAACAAAATGGAGAGTTTATTATAATGTAGGAAATTGGGGGGGGGGGGTCAGTTCTAATGTGATAAAAAAAATAAAAAAAACATCCATTTGATGTTTTAACATTATGTAAAGCACTTATACATTTATGAATAAACTGTGATTTCCATTATGAACTTAACCTTGCTTTAAATGTGAGTATATTACCTGTTGTGGAGGTGTGATGCTCTCCTGCTCATAGAACTCTGTGCTCTGCTTGGGTTTGCTGTGCAAACTGAGACCCTTTTCAAACGCCTGCTGCTCCAGCATAAGAGTGGAGCGTAGCCAGAGGTTGTGTGTCTTGCCCAAGTACTTCAGCACACAGGGTCGGATGGGAATCGGAGGCACACACTGGGACATGGCCTCCACAAAACAGTTAAGGGCACTGGGCTGACAGTCCCTCTGGGCTTGGTGGCTGCCGCTGCAGAGGAAAGGACTCATTTCACCTGACAGAGCCTGGAGAAAAAGGGGGGGGGGGGCAGATCATCAGCTACCTTATTTCACTTTAGCCGCACAGCACTGAAATGACTTTATTGATGAAGGCATTCTGTTGCATGTATGGGATGCAACATGATGCCTTTTTCCAGTAAAAGGAAGTTGTGAAGAAACAAGAAAAAGGTATAGGAGGGTAGGTGAAAAGACTGAAAAGGGACAGATTACAACCTCTGAGCTGCCTCTGTGCCTCTTTAGGTCAAAACAAGCATTAGTTACTGGAAGTAAATTGTTTGCATAAAAAAATGAGGGATATGTAATCTACATATCACATATCTGTGTGTCATACTGCTGGTTGTGAAACATAATACAGTACATGAATGATACATAGGATACATTAACAAAGACCTGATTTTAAGAAATATTCATACTATGATAGCTATTTTGACTTTATTTTTCAGCCAGTAGTGTTTAATTTAAGACAAAATAATTCTTACATGACAATATCAGTCAATCAAATTTTATTTATATAGTCATAACAAAGGCTATCTCACGACGCTACAATTAGAGCTGGTCTAGACCAGGCTCTTAATAAGTCAATTCACAGACACCCATCAGAATTGTTAAAACCAAATTACTGGTTACTGTGATCTGCAGAAGGAAATGACACACAACCTGGCCTCTCAGAACACCCACGGCTGGACACAATAGACTAAGCAAAAATGCAGGGTTACTTTTCCAATACTCATGACTAACACTCTCAGAAATAAATGATTTATTGGTAATGAATGTAATTTCACCTCTTGCTGGTAGCACGGAATAATTAATGCTTGATGGTCACTTTAATTAGGCTGGTGGTGGAAGAAAAGGCCAATATGCCACCAAAATCCTTCCAACAGAGAATATGCTTCTCTCTCATTTGGCACAGATATAAAGCATGAGCAGCAGTAATCACTTCATTTCCACAACAAACTGACATGGTAGCCTGAGGCAGGCGTCTGAATGAACATATGTGACATGTGTGTGACTCCATGCCTGTCACAGGAAAAGAAAATATAATTTTGCAGTCATCTTTTTTTAATACTTGCATCTTTCAGATGTTTAAGGGCTCAATCACTTCAAATCAAGGCCTTTCAAAGAGTCTCAAAATACTCTATATGCATCTGGTTCATTAAACTCATTACGGCCTTCCTGCTTTTGCTTTCTCATTTCCATATTTAGCATAAATGAATATGTCTAATTGAGTGTAAATTGCATATTTTGAAGCACAAATGGGAAGGCCAAGGTTAGTGTCTGTTTTCGACATCATTGACAGGATGCAAGAAAAGGAAGAAATGGGAAATGTGCAAGAAAAAAATAGAATGGAGAGCAGTACTGTTAATCTGAATTAGTCTATTCTGATTGAAACCAAACTGGCATTATGAGCTGTCAATTTTATTTCATGCTTTACTTTACTTACAGTGAGATTATTAGGGCCATTTTAAGAATTCAATCATGTTGCAAAAATCCTCAGGCAAGTTTTGAGTATATATTTCTCACACAACTCACATTATGTATTGACGTGCTTTTTTTTGCTAATACACACAACTTCAATCTTTGGCACACTTACTACACTGAGTTAATAATTTTATATAGGGATGAAATTGTAATTTAATTAATGTAATTCTAACCATTACCACTACATGGTACAGTCACATCCATCCATACTTCGTCTACAAATATTGAGTTTCTCAACCCCGGATGTAACCTGATGGAGGTCGGTAATACTCACATGCTGCTGCCTGTCTGAGAGGATCTTCCAGAGGCGAGGGAACAGCTGTACCCAGGTCCTCTCAGCCAGTGGAGTGGAGATGTGACAAAGCTGCACCAACGCGTTCAGAAGTGCTCCCGTCTGTCACAAAGGGGAAAAAAAGAGAAAATTACAGCAGCTGACTCAGCATGGCAGTGCTGTTTAACCACTGTCCTTGGATAAAATCAGTGCCTTTAATAGGTTGATTAAAAATCAGCAGGGCAGAGTGACAATGAGAAAAATGTAGCGTTTTCAGAAATGCTTTAGAAGTATAATCTCAAAATCACTAATTACCCCCTGGGTAAAATTAATACAATCATTTCATAAAATAGTGGTTTTCTGTGTGAGCTACCCTTTAACCTTCATCCCTCAGTTCGGAGTGCATTGACTGTGTACTTACCTTCACCTCTCGCAGTGAGTCAAGGAACTTATCATGGCGGTTGGTAAGCATGTGAAGTTGGTTGCCTGCATCCCTCTCAGCCTGCTCTTTTGTTTTTGGGATGGCTGTCTGGTCACCTGGTGCTAATTCTATGTCAATCTCCACATCCTGAGTAAAAAGAGAAGATCAATATAACTGTGTTTTCAAAACAGCCTCGACATAATTTGGTCTATATTGAACAAAGAGCTTTTTCTGTTTGCATTTGAATCAAATGACATTACTTTTACTAACAGAGACAGAGGAAAAAAGGCTTTAATCTTTTTTAAGAACCATAGGATGTAACACACTTAATAGGATAATGTGCTAATTTATGTGAAAGAGCATGTCTCCTGTGCATGGTCTACCTCCTCCTTGGTCTCGCTGTTTTCCCTCTCACGCGGCTCCTGCTTGACATGCGTTGCCATGGCAAAGGCGGCGCGGTCATGGCTGTCAGCCAGGTTGATGACATTAGTGATAGAAGGCAGCATTGATCCTTGACAGCTGGTACCGATGATGGTGTTTCGTTCACACACTGCCAACAGCAGCTAACAAACACATTGCACACAAACAAACAGATGCAAACCGGAGGAAACAGGCAATCAGTGACAACAAGTGACGTGACGAGTGACAGGAGGCTGACTGAAACTAAAGAAGCAAAACAAAAGGACACCTTACCTAAAAAGTAAACACTTTTTTTAATGTGGGATGAAAGGCTTGGAAAGTCTGGCGTTAGGTACGAGCAGCATTCCACTTACCTCTATGCACTGTTTGATCCAGAAATGGCTGCCCATAGCCTCCCAGTTCTGAGAGCAACAGATGTAAAGAAGCCTCTCATACACCCGACGTTTCATTGAGGCGTCAAACACCTCAAAGAACTTGGCTCGGATCAATGGCTGAGTGCAGCGAAGCCCAGAGAGGAAGGCTGGCTCCAACTTGGATGTGATGTCACTTCCTGAAAGACTCTCATCTCTAAATAACAAAACAGACAAACATTTACTTAACAGGGTTTGTGTACTAAGTTGCATCATTTTTACTTTTAATTCATGAAGACAAAGTACAGGCTGACCAAGAGAAACACTAGGATCTGTTACTGCAGCTGTTGGTAATCAAGAATATTTTTGTGCACTACACGAAAATGTAAAACACCCGATTGCTTCTACAAAGGACATAATGCCAGTGGCTGCATCCATTGGTTTGTTTGCAGGTTGGAAAATTATACTTTTAGGTACTATTTTACTATTTTTTGACAGAGGGGCCTTATAGTTCAATATTACACTCAGTTCAAAGGGTCTTGTTAGTTTAATTATTTGCAAATTTTTAGTTACTGAAGCAATTTAATCATGACATTTTTGATATATGCATTTCCCTGAATTTTAATCAAATGAATAAAGCTTGATTTTATCATTAAATTTAAGTACAGACATAAAAATCATTGGAAAACCCACTGACATATACACACACTTGGCAGTTTAAGACGTCAGACACATTCTTTATGGCAGGTGGACATTCAAGTGCAATGCAAGATCAGCCATGTCATGAAATGAAAGGGTCAGTGTAAGGAGGTGGCCGTTAACACTGAATGTTGAGTAAAATTGAGGGTCGTTGAGGCAAAAGCTACTGTTATAGTAAAGCATTAACAGCCATGTATTAAAGACAAAACCATCATTCCTCCATCATCCTGCTGGAAGTGAATGGGCCTCGAGGGTATGATTCACGTAACAGGAGAAGAAAGGTGGCATAAAAAAAGACAACACAGGCAGGTCTACCACCACCGAATATTACCTCTATTCACACCATTCTCTTAATCACACATTGTTCTGGCACAGCTGCTCTATCATTCCATTATCATTACACGCTGTCCATCATGGGTTTACTGCTTGTTTAAAATCACTTGACATGAACAGCAGATGGGGTGGATGGGATACAGGGTACATTTGGCTGATTAAATGTGTGTGTGTGTAAGACAGGGAGACAAAGAGCTATGGTTTGACGAATAGCAGGCAGTAGATCGGTCTCTACCCTCCGGCCCCCACCTACTGGGTGTCCTGTCATGAGTTAGTTGAGCCCTGACATGACTGTGGCCCTGTGAAAGATCCTGGCACATTTTCTATCTCTATCACCACCTGCTGTCTTCTGACCCTTTCTGAACAGTGCTACCCTCTTTTTCTCCTACATTTTTTATCTACACTTACAGTTCCCATTAATTAATGCCTTTTGCCTCAGTCTAATCACCGCATCTATCTATTGTGATTCATATTTTCCAATTCTCCCATGGATTAATAGGGCTGAAGTTTCAGACCTCCTCTTCTTCATTTCCATTTTCCATTGCTCCTTGACCCAACCTCCCATGTCTTTCCCCGCCTCAACCTCCCAACCTTCAGTCCCCCTGTTGAAGATGGATGCAAGGGCGGCGTGGCGTCAGTGGCACGGCCATTTGGCCATGTGATAAATGACAGTAATTACCTGTAGACGTAATTAACGAGGTCCAGGAACTGGGCGTTTAACTCAAGCTCATCTGGGAAACGCTTCTCTATGTAGGTCATCATCTTCACCAGCAAGATGGACTTCTCACGTAGGTTGGGCATCTGAAAGGAAAAGGAAAAGTGACGATGATACTTTAAGAAAAATGTGGGTAAATGAAAGACAACAATAGAACAAACACCAGAGTGAAACTAAAACACAGATAATCTGTTCACATTTTGTTCTTCATACTGTCTCTTTGTCTCTTGCAGGCCTTCGCTACGTAGCCTTCTAGAGCTTAAAAGAAAATGCACCTCTGAAGATATTATGCTAATATTTAGGGATTTAGAAATGTGCTTTGCTTGTTGTTTGTCCAAAGGTTGCATACTTTTTGGAATCCACTTTGCTGATGCAGCTCTCAGATTCACATGTGCTAAAATCAAAACAAGTAATGCTTTGATCTGCTGAATCAAGCTTTTCCGTATTTGTTCACCTTATTTGTGTAGCCTAATACTGCTTCGTATTGTTAATCATCTTACTGACAAAGCATAACAAAAACATATCTCACCTGATTTGCAGCCATAGGTGAATTATTTTTCACCCACTCTTCAACAATCTTGACAACAGCACGGAGAATTTTAGGGTCCGGGGACTTCTCAATAAGAGAGGTGAGAATGACTTGGATGAAGTTCTTCCTCATTTCCATGCTCATGACAGACAGCCGAGTCTTCACCAGATCAAGACTCAGCATTACCAGTTCACTGGTCACTAGTGGAACAGAGAGGACAGAAAGACCTCAAACACAACACCATATTACCATCCCTTTTAGGACGGGTACTAATATAAAATAGTAACAGAAATCTTGAATGATTTCAATACAGTCAGGCTGCACCTACATGAGTTAAGCTCATTAGATTAATGGAACATGAACAATCTTTAGAACAAAAGAGCACACTGCTCAGATAGCCTTTGGTTTTAGTGACTACAACTACTCCTAGTGGAGCAGTGAATGTCTGCGTTTCCCGATATAGTCATTAGGGGCCCACTTAAAGTGCTGATAGCATCTAACAGCCATTGCCTCCAGTCTAAGAAGCAGCAACAGGAATTATGTACTGTCCAACTTCCATAAACCTAAAGACTCAGTGAGGAAGAAATAAATCCAAGAGCTCTGTAAGAATAATGACAAAGCTAAATAAACGGGAGAAATTTATTTCAGATTACAATTCTACGTTTTGAACCCCTTCTCTTTGTCCTTACTGATAGACATGGAAGGAAAAATGTGCGGGGGCTCTACGTCAAACAGCACCTAACCTTTCAAACCCAGAGCAAAACAGCACAAGGTGGCCATCTGTTTGCTTTCCCCAAGAAAGACTGGGGGACAATACAGGCTGGTAACCAGAGCTGCAGAACACTCCCAGCGAAACCAGACTATCTGAAGAGTGGATCTCCCCTGAGCACAACAGCTATTGAGAACACAGCTGGAACCATTGATATAGTACTTCTGATACACTCTTTTTAAGAAGCAAGACACTGCTGAGATACATGGGATATCTGAGCTGCAAGAGAGTCTAAGGAAGGTCATATTGTGAGTGTACATTAAACATCCCACACAGTTGGGCCCTTGTTAGATGAAGGTTGGGGAAGGTAAGCACATCACCCTTGTTAAAATTGTCAGTCAAGTGTAACTGCAGCCCTGCAGACTAGGATCAGCCAAATGGTAGCTTATGTCTGGTTCAGAGCATAACTGTAATGTCAAGAGCTGGTCAAGTAGTGCCAGCGGACGGGGAGAAATATAGGGAGTATAGTGAACCAAGCATCGAAGGTTACACAGTGTGCTCATTGTTCTGTGTCTTGACTGAATTCAACCCATGCCCTGTACCTGTGCTGGTCTCCGTGGCCCCTGGGTTGGCCTGCTGGGGGCTGAGATGTTCTCGCACCATCTTTTGAAGTGAGCGCATGAAGACAGAGATGAGACGGTCGATGTAAATGGCATTGTAACTGCAGGCGGACTTCAGGATCATCAGTGTTCCTGGACAAAATGTAGGAAACACAGGATGATTGGGGGAGAAAATACAAAGTAAAACAAACCAAATAGAACCTTAACCAGTGAGTAGAAGACTGACACACACATATTCACAGAGTCAAACAGCAGAGCAAGGACCTGTTTTGTAAAGGAACCTCACAAAGGGTTCAGATCGTCACAGAAGAAGGGATAGGTATGAGTAATGTCCTTCTCTGCTGCAGCTCCCTGGGGGGGGGGCAACAAATGTTAAAATGTCACCCCTTAGGCCAGAGACATGCATCAAATCAGTAACACCTCTCTGTGACAGCGGGATACCAAAAGCTTTTTATTGACCACGACTGCCATTTTAGGAAGTAGTATCAAATAGCATTACCTTTTCACTGCACTTAAAACAGCCATTTGTCACCTTGAGGGCAGTGCTGGTTGAAAAGTTACTGTATATTAATATATCTTTAAACTGGACCTATGGCCTTGTGTTGTACGCTTCTGCCAAACAGTCCACTTACAATTTACAACCATATCTGGAACTATTGCAAAATTTGTAGGGAAGACATTGAAGAAATTTTATGAAAGGCATTAAGTGTATTATTTGGCAAATTATCTTCCTGAGTTAGGGTATTAAAGACTGGCCAAAAAACTGTTTTTGCTGAAAAATAAGATGTAACATTAAAGTTGACTTTGAAATTATTATCCAATGTCATCACTTTTCCTTTTTAACCTATTACACATTGTGATAAATTGCATTATAATTATTACACAGATTCTTGAGTTATAGCCAGAAATGTGTTATGAGAGATTGCTGTGGTCTTGACCTTTGACCACCAAAATGTTTTCCATTTGTGCAAGTTGTGCCAAATATGAATGAGAAGTTATCAGTGAAATATTGTGTTCAGAGTAAATTGAATGGATGTAGGGACAGGTGATACGGCCAAAAATGTGAAAATTAAATATGTATAATGTATAATAATAAAAATATTGTCAAAGTGGTATTTCATTTGAGTTTAAAAGCTGACTTACAAGGAGTCATGTTTTTTAACCCTTCATTATCGTCACAATATTCTAAAAATACTCAAAACAATTAGAATTAAACTTTTTTATCATCAAATTCGTCATGGTAAAGTGATGATCTACTATTAATGAATACTATAAAACACAGAAGTTATGAAAGTGTTTCAGGTGACAATGTAAACAAAAAAACTATCTAAAGAAAATCAAACATCTCCACCTTTAGCTGTTGCCAGAGCAGACATAAAAGACAATAATCATATGAAGAATTTAATAAAAAGCCTAAATGTAAATTTGTATTCTCCAAACAGTCCTTAACATCTAGGTGGGTAATGCAGTGGTTGTATGGGGGCTGGTGAAAAGCAGGAATCATCCCATAGACACACTTTCGCAAATCACTGGGCTCTGGCCTCTTTTCAAACAGACCAGATGTCAGCCCGAGTGATAGGCCCCATTGGTTTACATTTTAATGACCCACTCACTGGCTTAATTGTTGAAAGTGATTGAGAGGTAGCTTGTGTTTGGTGGAATAAGAGAAAAAGAGTGTGCAAAAAAATTGTGAGAGGGGAAAAAAAAAGTTACC